>NC_056731.1:1004230471-1004382971 GCF_019279795.1 Protopterus annectens
CAACATGTATTTGGCCATGAGGGAAGAAGAGGCCCTGTTCCGTAACATTGGTTACCAAAGGAATATTCCTTTTTATCGGCGTTTTGTCGATGATATTATTTTCATTTGGGAGGGTGACCCAATGCATTTACAGAGATATTTGGAATATATTAACACAATGACAACACATCTTAGATTTACATCTGATTGTTCAGACACTAGGATAGAATTCCTTGATGTTTATGTTGAGAGGATTATGGGCAAGTATGTTAATACAGGGGTGTATAGAAAGAAATGCTACAGGAATACTTTATTACATCGAAAAAGTATGCACCCACTATATATATTTAACAACATTATCAAAGGTCAGAGTATAAGAATATCTCAACTTAATGCCTCAGAAGAGGGCTATCAGCAAGAAATGGAAACATTCAGAAGTAGATTACTTAAACGTGGATATAGAGAGTCAGAAGTGAAAGAGGGGATGGATAATATGCACTTGATAAGGCAGAGTGTAGGCATCTCTCAGCAACATACTCCAACACAAAGTAAGGACATTAAATCCAATACAAAAATACCAATGTATTATACAAGTGATAATACAAATATTAGGAGGTTGATAGAAAAACACTGGTGCATTTTAACGGTGGACCCACAATTAAGATGAATAGTGGGGGATGCACCGAGATATCAATATAAGAATAAATTTAGCCTTAAGAGATTATTATGACATCCTGTTACCAATGTAGGTGAGAACAAATATATAGGTACAAGCAGATGTGGAAAGTGTAACTTCTGTATATATCTATATATATATATATATATATATATATATATATATATATATATATATATATATATTTATCTATCTATCTATCTATATATATATATATATATATATATATATATATATATGTATATATATATAGAAGAAGGAAATGAGTTTACACATCCAGAAGATACAGGCCAGACTTACAAGTTCAATGTGAATGCAGACTGTGGGTGTATGCACATTGTATACTTAGCGGTATGTCAAAGATGCTACTCATTCTACGTCGGAAAAACCAATAGGACTTTCTGGACAAGAATTAGAGAGCATCTCTATGCAATTAGAATAGGACATAATATGAATGCACTAGCCAAACACGTTATGACTAGAGGGGAAGAACATGTATTTAGTTTTAGGGTTATAGATAATATAATTCCTATGGTGAGGGAAGGTGACATAAGGAACAACATGGAGAAAAAAGAAATAAATTGGATTATGAAAACGAGGGCAGATAAAGGGAGAGGCCTAAATGAGAGAGCCTCATTAATGCAGTATTGAAATCGAGGTGCTTAATAGCAAAGTAAAAGCCCTCAAGAACAATATGCCATATTGTATATGACACTAATGAACTAGTACAAGGTATGTCCTATCGCACTTACCAGCTGCACATGGTAAGGTCAGATAAGTAAACACAAAGAGTTGTGTAAGCGTTTTTTAAAGATTTTAAAGCATGATAAAGGAAGGAACATTGATTTGAAAAAAAAAATGAATGAGTAACCTGGTAGTACTTTTAATAAATGGGCTGAAGTATTTTATGAACTATAGGGGGCAAATGTTTGGAAAACAATTCAGCAAATTGCCAAAGTTGAGAGAATATAAATAAATTAAAGCACATGCTAGAAAAACTTTAAAGCTAAGAGAAAGTTTGCGGAAATATTCCGTAATGTAAGAGGATGGTTTAGCTTTAAGAAACTATATTGGTTAATTGTTCTTTAAGCATGTGACTAGTATATAAATGTCATGAAAGTTTTTAAATTTTAACGGTCTGAAGAAGATATTGTGAAAGTGCTTACCTGAGCATATGCAATAAACCATTGGATTTTACAAATACTACTAGAGTACATTTTCGTTGTTAGTTAACTTCTTTGAACAAAAAGACTGTGGTTACATGGTTGCTTCCTGACTATGACTAAAAGGATTAATAATACATAATTTTAAGTCTGGAAGTGTTTGCTCTGTTGGTTGCGGTTGCCTTTTCTTTTTATTATATATATATATATATATATATATATATATATATATATATATATATATATATATATATATATACATACATATATATTATTATATATATATATATATATATATATATATATATATATATATATATATATATATCTATATCTATATCTATATATATATATATATATATATATATATGTGTGTGTGTGTGTGGGTGTGTGTGTGCGTGTGTGCCCAAAGTGTACCTACATTTTCTGCATGGCGTCATTGTAGTTGTCCTGTCTGAGAATCCACTGGATATAGATGTTTCACACTCAGAACATCTAGGCCTGTAGAAAAATGCATATGTAAATACATGTTTCTAAAACCAAAGCCTCTTCATCCTGTATCTTGAGAGTGTCATGGAATGGCTATTCATTCATGAGATAATGAGGTTATGAATTGAACTTAATTTAATAATTGGTTAAACCTTTTTATAATTGAGGCAGGCTGTTTTTATAAGTGCAACAGTTATCTTCTCAGGGATAGGCACAGATATGAGCTTTTTAACTCCAATAGGTACATGTTTCAAGCTGTTTAATTTGGTACCAGTCGCAAGCAGAGAGAGTAGAGCTAATATTTAAAACAGGTGTGTCTATGTCTGTTAAATTCCAGCTGACACATCAAGCTCCATGGCTGTTATATGCATACTTATATTCTGTGATATCTCAAAGTGCAGTAGCATATTCAGTCAAATTAATAAACAGAGCAGAGGTTGATGTTGATTCCCTTAGAGATCCCAAATTACTTGAGAACATTAAACTGCCAGACTTGCCCCTATATTTAGCACGTTTGAAACAAGGTATGGTATCTGATGGGTACCTGTTTGTCTCTGCAGACTGCCAACAAATAATTTTCCAAGTTCTACTAAGTTCACCACTTGTTTCCTAAATGAAGCAATTCAATATCTATGATTTATTTTTTTTTGCAAATGTCAGTAAAATGTCTACCCAGCCTTCTATGTAAAATAAATCTTCATTGTAGAAGGAAAATTGGAGAATTTGCACACCCTATGACAAAACTGTTCTGAATAGTGAGAATTTAAGGAGTCTCTAAAGAAAGCCTTGTTGATGCCTGTTGTAATATTACCCCCCTCAGATATTGCCTGATTACAATCTCTGGGTTGTCAGCATAAAACTACTCAGCATCTCCATCACTGAAGCTGACAGATACGAACCCACCTAAGAAAATATTTTGGTATTCCAAGTGAAGCACTGCCTTTTAAGTTACAAGTAATCCTCCTGATAGAGCGTTCATGCTCATATTTCAATGAATATCATTTCAGAGTAAGAGTGGTGCACTGAAAGTAAAGAGGTTTCTCGCCCCCACTCCCATCCATATATATCTCCAGATGCTAAACCCTATTAAAATTCTCCATAGTTTGATTACAGATGTCTTCCCTACTGCAATAACAAAGTTCAGAAGGAAAGACAAGAATCCAAATTCAGAAGTTTTGTTTTAACTTTCTTACCCTGGGAAATATGAAGATAAATTAGAAACTGAGAAACTGTGTCCTGCTTCAAATACAATTTCAGTAGGGTGGGAAGTGGTCTGACAGTGTAGTGGTCTCACAGTGATTCCCCAGTTGTTATGATGGGACTGATGGAAAACAGATGATAAGATTTAGATTCTGACATTTGAGGTTGGAGTGATATCACCTGTCTGAGAGATTTCACCATAATAAGAAATTCTCAATGGTCCACCATGGGGCTAAAATCCTTTTAATAAAACAACTTGAAAACCATAAAAATAAAAGACAAATAAGTTGCAGCTCCAGCAGAGAAAATGGATAAGCGCTTTCTGCTTAATAGCCTTCTTCAGATCCTTAGTTATAAAGATGGACTAAGCAAAAAGAAGATTAGCTCCAAAAAGGCACATATATGTGGCCATTGCAAAGCATGTAGTTGTATCAACATAATGAACTGTTTTTTGTCATCCAATTATTGGAAGGTCTTATAGTTTTAAGGGGTATGCTGACTGTAATACCAAGAATTTTATATACTTAACAGTTGCCAAAACTGTTCAGCTTTTTATGTAGGTAAAACCAACAGAAAATTTAAAGAATGGATTTTATGCCACATGAGTGATATAAAGAACTGTGTGAAAATCAGTGCTCTAGAAAATCACGTTATGGAGCATGTTAGCCATTCATTTAACTTTATGGTTCTTGAGACTCTTCAAGAAAATATATAATGGAAGGTGATATACACAATAAAACAGAGATCAATGAAGTTAAATTGATAACGGAATTTCAGGCTGATCAAAAGCATGGTTTGAATGCAGTACTTCCAATAAAACATGTGCTAAAGGGGTGGCGCCCCTATTAAGAAGCACTGAGTAGTCAGAAAGAAGGAGTTGTCCAGTTCTGAAGCTTCTGAATGGTTGATTGTCATACTTAAAAAATTTGCTGAAGCAGAACAAACTGAACATCTGAAGAAGGCTATTAAACTGAAAGCGCGTATCCATTTTTTCTGCTGAAGCTGCAACTTATTTTTCTTTTGTTTTTATGGTTTTCAAGTTGTTTTCTTAAAAGAATTTTAGCTCCATAGTGGTCTGTTGTTGATATTTTGTTTGCTTTATTTCCCTTATGTTTCCTAAGGACCTTTAGTGATATGCAGAGGCGTATTCTTATTTTGTTGTATAATAAGAAATCCTGGTCAGGTTTCAGTTTCATCATTACCAGACATATGAGAAGATGTACGATTGTAGTGGAATAACTTGCTCTGTTGATTTTTACTCCAACTTAATAGGTCCATTCCCTTATTAAACTCATCAGATGTTGTATATCAGACATTGTGAATAAAAGTTGTAGAACCTGGGGTTACTGTTAATGGAGAGTACAAACTTCATCTTTTGCTCTTGTGTCTATAACATATTTTATTTTTCTCTACCTTCTTTCAGGTTTATTTTTCCCCGAAAGCTTTTTACTAGTTAGCCCTGAATACTTTGAAAGAATGTATTCATTTGGCCTAATCTCATGTTAGATAACTCGTTATCTAGATCCGCTGTGGGTAACAAACCACAGTTATCTAGATCCGCTGTGGGTAACAAACCGCAGTTATCTAGATCCACTGTGGGTAACAAACCGCAGTTATCTAGATCCGCTGTGGGTAACAAACCACAGTTATCTAGATCCGCTGTGGGTAACAAACCGCAGTTATCTAGATCCACTGTGGGTAACAAACCGCAGTTATCTAGATCCGCTGTGGGTAACAAACCACAGTTATCTAGATCCGCTGTGGGTAACAAACCACAGTTATCTAGATCCGCTGTGGGTAACAAACCACAGTTATCTAGATCTGCTGTGGGTAACAAACCACAGTTATCTAGATCCGCTGTGGGTAACAAACCACAGTTATCTAGATCCGCTGTGGGTAACAAACCACAGTTATCTAGATCCGCTGTGGGTAACAAACCACAGTTATCTAGATCCGCTGTGGGTAACAAACCACAGTTATCTAGATCCGCTGAGGGTAACAAACCACAGTTATCTAGATCCGATGTGGGTAACAAACCACAGTTATCTAGATCCGCTGTGGGTAACAAACCACAGTTATCTAGATCCGATGTGGGTAACAAACCACAGTTATCTAGATCCGCTGTGGGTAACAAACCACAGTTATCTAGATCCGCTGTGGGTAACAAACCACAGTTATCTAGATCCGCTGTGGGTAACAAACCACAGTTATCTAGATCCGCTGTGGGTAACAAACCACAGTTATCTAGATCCGCTGTGGGTAACAAACCACAGTTATCTAGATCCGCTGTGGGTAACAAACCACAGTTATCTAGATCCGCTGAGGGTAACAAACCACAGTTATCTAGATCCGATGTGGGTAACAAACCACAGTTATCTAGATCCGCTGTGGGTAACAAACCACAGTTATCTAGATCCGCTGTGGGTAACAAACCACAGTTATCTAGATCCGCTGTGGGTAACAAACCGCAGTTATCTAGATCCTATGCGGCTAACCAGCCACATAACACATGTAACAGCTCAAGAACTGTTTCTATATACATCCACCCACAACCTTGTATATACTTGGGAAAAAGAATTAAGGTTTATTGTGGAATAAAAAAGTGCTTTCTTTGGAAAGTATTTATTTTTATTTCCCAACAAATATTTTCTTCAATTTAAAGGCACAGCTATGAAGGTGAAGTTTGCTCCTAAATAGGCAAATAATTTATGGGATGGCTTGAGTCTGTCTTGATGTACAAAGACACCTACTTTCATTTTAAAGTAGTTGCCTATTTTTAAATATATGGATGGCTTATTGTTTATACTAAAAGGGGATATTGAGCAGTCCACAGCTTTCATCCAGACACTATAAGAGTGGAAATGTGTTCAAGCAGAGCATCTGCAGAAAGTGAAGTTATATATTGTAAAAGAAACTTAGAATTCACCTTGCACAAACAGAATCAAAACAACAATAACAACAAAAAACACGTGAGACAGTTCATTCCCTCAATTTGAGAGCTCACAACCCACATACTTAGTCATCTGACTTCTACATGGTAAAGTGCCTGAAAGCCAATAGATTCTGTTTTAACATAATGCATTTAAAAGAGTAGATTACACTAACCCCATGAGATGCCAAAGAGGGCTATTTTTGAGAATTTTTACATATATCTCTTCAGATGGCTGGTCAACCTATTACCTTTTTGGAAAGCCTCATTAGGTGGAGTCATTGTCAACAAAACTGTACCACTAACACTTGCACTCCAGTTACAAAATATTATTCATTTTATTAAAAGCACTAGAAGGTACTGCTAACAAATGACTGTCTGAACAAGGAAATATCTGGGGCTCTTATTATCCCTAAAAAAAATTCCAAAATTATGAAATAGATGGATAATTACTTGTTTAAGCATCTTGGACACAAATGAGTCAGTGGAATCTCTTGGAGATCTTCATAATTGTTTTGGCTGTCTCACGTGCACTTTTAAGGATTAAATGCAGCAGATCTAATCACAGGTCAGAATAGTTACAATATAAGTTAACATTATTATCAAAAAGCAGAAGGTATTTATTGATTAAGATGTTGCTGTAAAAGACTTTACTTTGGCAGTCTTCTTGGAAGGGGTGTATGGATACAGGAACACTTAAAAGACAGACAACAAATCATCTTTGAGTCCATATGAAGGCATACACAAGTTGTACAGAAATAAAATATTTTGTTGTTTATAAAGAAAATAAAGGACATCTGTATAAAGGACTCTTCAGACATTTGTGTAAAAATTATTTTTACATATTGTATTTTGCAACCAAGCAGACTAAATAATAGATTACAAAAGCAACATGTATTCTAACACTCATAAAGGTTCATAGGTTCATGGGTCTTGCAGGTCATTTTAAGCATAGCCAGTTTGACTTGGTGTGCTCAAATTAACCTATCCCATTTGTTTATAGATTGACCTTACCCATCCTACATTCGATAATTGTATACTACCACTAATTAGAATAACTGGATTCATACCTTGGATAATTTGAGGGGATCCATGCATGGGATAAAGCATTTAGGAGCTGCCTCTGTCCCTTAATAATACAGGGAACAGTCTTAGGGAAAATTTTTGGTTTCCCATCCATAAATGCAAGTTTCACTTGAATATAGGCAGGGATAAACTTTGCTTTGTCTGGATGGAGAATCTGTTACACAGCAGTAGTATTCTTAGTGAGATATACCTATCCCTTCAAACCATTCTGTTGATGTTGCAGAAGAGCTTAACATCCTTTGACTGAGTATTTCTGATGTCATTTGACTTGTTGAACTGCAGTAAATCCATCAGTACTAGGTTGGAGGATGCCTTGCATGCCAAACACAGGTCACATGTTGGCAGTCTATAGGATACCTAGTATTGTTCAGGGCTTTGAGTAGGTCCATGTAGGACATGTTGTTTAGGCTTTGTATCCTTTTAGTAAGGTATCTCTGTAGACATACCAGATGTTCAAGTGTCTGGATAGAGCATTCTGAAGGGGCCTTAAATTCAATGAATGGCCTAATGAGGCCTGAGTAAAAGGGGAAAATGACACCCCTGCATCTAGACACAATCCCTTTATTTATAAGTAATTCCCAAATCTCAAACAACTGTGTCAAATCTTAGGGCCATAGTAAATTAATAGCTCTATGGGATAGATGACTTCCCAAAAGATACAATAATGTATTTTTTGGCATTTAGCTTCAGACCATGATTTTGGCACCAGTTATTTATCTGGAATAAACCTTTCTGCAGGATGGCTAAGTCATTTGTAGATTCACTGAGTGCTCAGAGCTTTCTTCCATCTGCAAACTTAATCAGTTAGAGACCTTTGGTATTGGTTTTTACTTCAGAAAAGTAGATGCCAAACAGAAGAAGTCCCAGCATAGAACCCTCGGAGCTCTAGTGGTGTCTTGTTTCTTCGTGTGGGTAACTGCTCCTATTTTGATTTCCTGTATCCTATCTGTGAGTGAGTTGGCAATTCAGCAGGTGACATAGGGTTTATTTTCAGTTTATTTAGTTTTTCTACTATGCTTCAGTGGAGAATTGTTTCAAAAGCTTTGCCCAGGTCAAGATATGTGGTGTATACCATCTTACCTTCATCCATTGCTTGGGTAACCTTTCCAAAAACAATCCTCCAGATTGAGAAGCCATGACCTGCCCTTGAAGAATCCAGTCTGAGATGTGTCCACTGTTTAGAAGTTCCCCGTGTCCTGATTGATTAGTTCCACAATAAGTCAATCAATGGCTTTGCATATATATTTAAAAGAGGAATTCAAGAGGCATAAATGCAAATGTGCGTGTGTGTGTGTGCGTGTGTGCGTGTGTGTGTGTGTGTGTGTTTATATGTGTGTGAACGTGTGTATGTTTATAAATATCTATTTTATATATAATTAAAGAATTGACTGAATCATAATGCTCTTGTTTCTGTTTTAATGCTTTGCAATCCTTTATGATTTAGCGTTTGAATTCATTAAGCTGCAGTCAGGCATACTTTGCCAACAAATAATTGTCAGTCACTTTTAGATGTGCTCCAAGCTACTTTTCTAGCAAAGACTGTAGTTATAATATAATATAATATAATATAATATAATATAATATAATATAATGGTCTGCTTCTAGAAATAGTGTATTTTAGACTAAATGCCTTGAAAGCCAAGTTTATTAGCTGCCATTAACAGTGACTATTAAAAATGACATTACATTTTGCTATATGAATCTACTGTCTCCAACTTAATTGCGGTAAGTGAGTGCCAACAGAGCAAAAGGGTGAGAAGAGACAAGAACTAAGATCATCAGAGTACTTACACTTTGATAACTCAGCAGGTATTTTCAGAAAAAAGAAATCTGGTCTAAAATCATTGTATTGATTTATATAATGATAATGGGTCATTCCAATTTACTGTATATTACATCATTATCAGAGAAAGATGCTGTCCTTAAGTGCAATACTGTCTCTGTTTCTAACCGAAGATTTTGCAACAGTGACCTGACACACTGCAGCAAATGCAGCTACATTACTGATATTGAAAGTCTGTTCAGTGCTTTAAGAAATGACACATAAAAGGTAATGGTATGTCAAATAAAATAAGAACCAGCAAGTTCTTTGTTCTATGAAACAACGTTATTATCTTGAACTTAAAACAAGGGTAGATTTTGTTCATTTCTGACACATTGAATTATGAAAACCTTGTAGTAACAATGATTCTAATTTGAGTATCATATCTTTTAGGCTAGCAGAGCACATTTTACCAGAGTTAATGTATGTGCTTTAAAACCTAACCACATGAATACTGACAAACAAGGTAATTCAAGCATTCAAGGCATAGCCCAAATATTAGACTATGTACCTCTATTCACATGATGGTAATGAATTCCTCCTAAGACCATCAGTCTACAACAAAGATAATACCAAAAGGAGACTGCAATGTCAAAAGAAGTTAGAAAGATCAGCATTTGGGCAACTATCTAGTTTCTGAACACTCTGTTGAAGCTTGTTCCAAAACGAACTACTGACCACTGAAATTCTTGTCTTAAAAAATATGATTTAATGTGTTTAGTGTCTAATGTCCATATTAACAGTTTATTCTTTAACTAACCCGCATAGCAAAGTTAAAGTTTCAGCATGTCCCTGTCTATTTTTGTCTATTTATGGCCCTTTAAACCAAACTTGTAAATAAAGGTCAGACTATGTTTGGCAATAATCAATGACTGACAGTGGACAAAACTGGGTTGTCTATCACAGTTTGATCATTAGGACAAACTGTATGTATTAAATCAAAAAGTCAGCTATGGGTAAACCAGCATCATCCCTGCACAGGAGTTCACTGCTGTTATTATACAATACTGTTCCTAAAAAAATAAATATATTACTTAACTTTAAAAATAATGGTATTGTATCTCAGGATTTGTTCATGCTGTATGGATACCTATCGACTGTCTAGATATTTGCTTCTTATGTTAGGTCTGTTCCTCATAAAATTTGGGTTTTTCTGGATTTTTGTAGAAAATCAGTAAGGACTGATTTCACTAAATAATGACAAGCATTTGAATTTCTGACTTTATATCCTTCAAAAAATGCATGGTAACACAAGACCGTTTATTTTAACAATTCCCTAAGTTTCTAAGAACAATATTTAAAACCCATCCTCATTTTGGGGCTTTGCTCCCTCATTATTTTTTCTCTTTGTCCAAATTTTTTGTGCTACGAGGTTGAGAGCTATGTTGCCTTGTCTGCAGTACATGCATTGGACATGTATCTGCTGACAGTTGCAAAGTATATTACAAAGAATAAACAGCAAAGAGCATCACACCCTGGCAACAAAGGCAACTTTATTTAAATAAAAAAAACTTAGTACTTCGGCAAGTCGCCTTCAAGAGATTCAGCAGTATAAAACTTAATTAATTAATTAAATACCAGCTATGTCTATTGGACCAATGAGAAAGCAACATCACGTAGCAAAATGTCATCAATTAATAAGAAAAACCCACTCACAAACCCTCTATATTTTTCATCTTAATGCTTAAAAGCAATAGCAGTAGTTTATACTAAAATGAAATAATAAATACTTGAATATAAACATGTTTTCATATATGTATAAATCAATTTGATGGAGGAATCATAATTGCCATACAAATTTCATTAGAAGTTCATTGTTTAATCCTTTAGGTATAAGTGCATTATACATAAATATAAACTGTGATTCCTTTTTAGCAGTGTGTCAGAAATATTACTGATACATTCAGAAGAAGGGAATAATACGCAATAAAGAATGTTAACTATTCAAAATATCCATTATAAAATTAAGGACAATACAAAACCACTCAATTTGTGACTGAAACATGCTTTAGAGTACCTATATGTTTATACATATATGCCTTCTAGTTTCTCCCCTGTAGTACTTATACAAAGACACTTTAAACATATACTACTGCAGCTGGATCATCAAATTTACCAGGGTAAATAAACTTGTGTCCTTGTATATAAAGTTCATCCATTTTATCCACATATTTGCAAATAGAACAAGTTTTGCAATGATGTAAATCTTATCCATCTACAACCCTCATAGGAATGTACAGAACTTTATAACACAGGAATTTATATACAGAATCTTTAACTTTTATTTCCTCAAAGGTTCCGCAGAATGAATAATATGCCAGTGTTGTCTAAGAATATGGCTAATCCTTTCCACAAAGGTAACATAATGAGTTCTCATCCTTGAGTCCACTGCATTTTCATTTTTATGAATGTCACAATAGAAATTTTGATGTACAGATTTCACTGTATAAATTTAATTGTGGGTATGAATGGGAAATGGTGCTGTGGTAAGCACTGAATTTTTCATATTTACTTAATTTATATTTGCTGTTACAGAAGATCAGTTTTCCTAATATTAGGAACTGAAACTGTCAGACAAATTGTCACCGCTGTTACTTGGATGGAGTACATTGGTTATGGTCAATGGTCTGGGCAGCACTGAGAAACAATGTTCTGACTGGTTGCGGCAGTTATTAAATGAAATTGATTATAAATGTTAATATGCCATATTGGCATGGCTCTCCATTGACAAAGTAGCTGTCATGATTTGTATGCCTTCCAAAACAATATTTCTGTGCACACTACTATGGGAGAAGCTCTTCTTTAACACCAAATAAAAGGATGTTGAAAGAAGTCTCCTGCATTGTCAAATGTAAAGCACAAAGTCCTAATCTTTTAACATGCAGGACATTTGACTACAATAGTTAATAAACTAAATTTGAAGGAAAAATACAAAAATAAATGACAGACAAAAGAACATATACTCATTTTCCTTTCATTTATTAAGCTTCTGTTCTACATGAATGGGTGTTTATTTATGATAATCATACTGCAAAGTTTTGGCACCCATCGTACTATTATGCAGACAAAAACAGGCCATAATAGTGATATCACTATAATGCAAATAAGCAAAAAAGACACTGTAGCTACCACAATCTGTGCTAATAACACTAAAATAATGAGAAATAATGTTGCCTGAAAAACACAGAGCTACATATTTCAGAATAATTATAGGAGAAATTGAAAACAATGACACTGACCACTTCGGTATTCCTTTGCTGTTTTACAGCAAAGTAAAGCAGTTCATTCTGTACTAGCAAATGTAAAATATGAAATGGGAACTCTGTCAAGTCCTGCACTACTTTTCATATGAACACTTCTAAACAATACTCAGAGACAATAAGAGTAAATGAGTGCTTTTGAACATAAAGTACAGTCTGAATTAATAATAGGTTACACATAGACATACACACACGAGCAAAATTGCACACATACACATGCGCACACATGGAGACGCACACATAAGCACAGACACACACACAGACACACACACACACAGACAGACACACACACACACACACACACACACACACACACACACACACACACACACACACACACACACACACACACACACACACACACACACACACACACACCATATGCACATACTTATGGAGAATTCTGCTTCTGAGAACATAGCATATGCTTTTTCTGTGTGTAGATCAGCCCATACTACCTTTTTGACAAATTGCCCTGAAAGGGTGAGTCTGGATGGAGAAGTCATATCACTATTATATCACAGTTAGAGTCAGTAGGTCCTATCATTCTGCACTTCTGACCATACCCCATGAAATCCATTTCTCAGGCCATTTAGGCATGAAGCACATAAAAAAAGAGTTTTATATGTACCTTTTAACTAGGTTTCATGTGCATCTTTGTACATGTTTGCTTGTGTTTTCCGTATATGTGTGCAAGACCGGCTGCCTGTGTTTCTGGGTGTGTGTTTGTATGTGTGTGTGTGTGTGTGTGTGTGTGTGTGTGTGTGTGTGTGTGTGTGTGTGTGTGTGTGTGTGTGTGTGTGTTCACTTTAGCACTGAATGCATACATAACATATACTTTATGCATAATACTTCCCCCAGCAACAATATGCTACAGCAAGTTTGAAACATTAGGCAGAAGAACAATTTTATATAAGGATATCGCAATAAAAAAACAGAAAACAATTTAACAGTTATCCCAGTATCAAAGTGCAATGTCCTATTATCAGGGAATTAACACCCTTTCAGAAATGGTAAGACTGGCCACATGCAGTGTCAGGCATCACAACACCCCTGGACATGTGTTAATTCCTTGATCATGCCCACCCTATAAGGCATTATTGCTTACTTATTTCTTATAAATCAAACTTATCAGTCAGAGTTCCTATAAATAATGAAAAGTGCTCTGGAGATTATAGACCTTTCATTGTCTCTCCTACTTTATACCTACATTTATAGAGTTGACAATAGCTTCTTATATGCCAAGGACTTTGAACATTTCTTTATATCCTCTTCCTTTATAAAACTGGTGCGTGCACTAGATGATAAAAACCATCCTTAAGAAATGGATATTTACATTTTAATAATGTGCATAATATCATGCTTAGAAAGGTCTAATTTCTAAAATTTGTTTTACAGTAAACACAAAATTCAGGCTGAGATTGGAGATGACCTTTGAACTGTGTAAGAGATGTAGTGCTAAGGTGGTCTTGTCCTTGCTTCTGACTGAATTCCATGTATTTAAGTCACTTTAATAGTAAATAGTAGAAGTAAATCTGTCAGCCATGCATTTAAAAGACAGAATTACATGGCTGTCTGTAAATTCTCAGTGTAGCATTAAAGAAGTTGTATGGAATACTGAGCCAGTATAATATACCGTGTGCATCATAAGTTACTGAGTGGTACACACAGTTTTTACTCTCAAGTGCTAAAATGCAAGGCACATAGCTGCAGGCAGTGCATCCTCCATCAGTTATGATGAGGGAGTGATTGTGTAAAAGGTACAGATGTAAAAGTACATATTATAGCACTCTGCCTGCCCTACGAGAATGTCTCAGTGGCAGACACCAGTATTGCATTAGTACATGGCATCATCATACACTTAGCTAACAGATAGGAACTTTTATTTTATTTGTTCAAAAAATAAATACACACAACTGAAATTCTTTCCCGGGAGCATCTTTCTTTCACCAGTTTTCCTAATCTTATCCTCAGCGCATTTTCTCTTTATCTCCTCCCCTGATGCATCAATTTATACATGCTATCTTATAAGTTCAAAGGTTCATAGGTAAGAACTAGGCTAGCTGTGGGCCATTTTAACCCTAGCCAGTTTTTGTCCTCAAAATAACCTCTCCCATTTGGTTATAGATTGGCCTTACCCATCCCATTGTTGATGATTGTATATTACCCCTAACAAAAATAAATGGGATCAGTGATGGGACAGTGGATGCCTTGCATACCAGACACAGGTCAACACTTAGCAGTCTGTAGGATATGGAATATAGTCAAAAAAGTCTAGAGTCTGTCCATATAGGACATGTTTACTTACTTACTTATCATACTTATCATCCTAGCTCCCTCCTTCCTTTCACCAGTTTGTTACCATTTTCTACTTTCCACTTATCCTTCTCCTGCATTTGTCTTGTAGCATCATAGGATTTCCTTGAGCTGCTAATCTACTCTTTTATCCCATTCCCTATTGTTGCTACTTTAGTCCCTCTGTCATTGTCATAAGCATCTTGTATAACTCCTTTTCTGTCATTGTTGCTGTTTATGCTTGTTTTCCCCCTGATACAGAAAAATTTTCCCTCAGTCACCTCTCTGTCCATATCCTTTATTCTAGAATTTGGATTCTATTGCAGCTCTCCCAGTACGGGTGGTACCTCACAATTCAACTGTAATATGTTCCGGAACTGCAGTTGAATTGAGAAATTGTTGAATTATGTATGGAAAATGGTTTAATTCATTCTTGGCCCAAACAAATTTAAAAATATACACTAAAAGAAATTTTAACAATTGTAGCTTACCATAATTTGAAGTGTAGAACATCTCTTAAATGGAGGACAGGATGTGGAGGAGGAATGTAGGACTACTGTACATTCCTAAAACTATAGCTCATAAGTCACGTACAGACTTATTTGATTTTAAATCTATATCAGAATGCAAGCTAACATGTTTACTGTCCAGCTAAAATGCATGCTCATTACATCATTGTGTGACAGCAGTCATGAAATGAATGTCTGTTGACCCTGATTATGATTTATGTTTTATATAGTTCATTTTAATGTGATACAAATTACATCTTAAAACATCTTACAACAATTTCCTATCCACACCCCCAAAATAAATAATAATACAGTGTGTACTGCTGTGTCTGCTTTTAATCTCTCTCCAGAGCTTTGCTCAGTGGCACCTCTACTTGGCTCATTCAGGAGAGTCGGCATCATACACTTGTGCCCATTTTCTCTGCCCAGCCCCACCAGTGTTCATGCTAAAAACTGAACTGAAGGCACCATATTTACACTATTTACAGAGTCCAGTTAAACTTTAGTTGTTGGAAGGGAAGTCTTCTTCACCCTGTCCTGCCTGTTCCCTCTGTGTTTTAGCAGGTGTAGGTGAAAATGATTTGCCCAGGGTGACTTGTCTTGCTCTATTAAAGATGGTCTTGAAGTCATGCATGATTGTGTTGATAAATAAGTCCATCATTCTGCTGATGTCACCTGTATTGCATTGCCACTCCACTACTGAATGCTGCATATTCTCCCAGCTGGATAAAAGTTCTTTAATGCAAGCTGCTGGCATGGATCCTTTTTCCCTGGTCTTCTCATGCTAAAGAAGAAATGTCACTTTCTTGTTCCTTGTACTGCTCACTGCAAGGTGCTGTAAGTTCCTCCATTTTGAGCTTGTCATCATGGTCTTGGAGCAATTCCTCCACCTCCACCTCATCCACCTGCCCTATGCCCAGGTGCTCTGCTGTGGAAATGATGTCTTGCAGCACTTCAGCAGCTTCAGCATCTTCAGCTGCTTCATCCACAAGTTCACCCTGAAAAAAGGAAGGAATCAGTTTTCTCCAGGCTGCAGGAAGGGCTTTCTGTCGCACTCCATCCAGGGCACTTTTGATGAATGATGTGGCATAAAGAATGTTGAACTCAGTCTTCCAGAATTCCTTCAGTGTTTTATCTGAAGAATGGGTCACATAGAAGAACCTTGAGAAGAATGCTTTTGTGTAGAGCTTCTTGAAGCAGGCATTGATTTGTCGAGCCATAGGTTGAATGAGACAAGTTGTGTTGGGAGGCAGGAACTGAAACTTTATGAAATCATAGTCTATCATAGTCTAGCTGAAATAATTTTCTCTAACTATCATGGGAAGGCAGAGGTGTTGTCCAGAAGCAGAACAGCTTTCATTGGAAAATTGTTCTCTGTCAGGTACGTCTTGACACTTGCAACAAACTTCTCAAAATACAAGCCTTGAAAACTGACAAGTCTACCCAAGCTTTGGTGTTTGATTTCCAAATTACATGTAGTTTTAATTTTATAATCTTTTTTCCAAATAATCTTGGGTTTTCTGAGTGATACACCAGCAGAGGCTTAAGACTGAAGTCTCCACTGGTGTTTGCTACCAGGAAAAGTGTAACCCTATCTTTCATGGGCTTGTGACCTGGAATCATAGCTTTGTCTTGTGCTATGTAAGTTCTACTTGGCAATCTCTTCCAGAAAAGCCCCATTTCATCACAATTAAGAATCTGTTCTGCCAGATAGCCTTCTCTCTCTATCAGTTCTTCAAATTCCTGTGCAGCTTCCTAGCAGCTTCTCCTTGTCTCAGAACACTGTGGATGCCATTTTTTAAAATCTGTGGAACCATCCCCTACTTGTTTTAAATTCCTCTGTTTGCTGTGAGCTAATTCCTAGAGTTTTTTGTAGGTGTTCAAAGATGAACTTTGCTTTCTCACAGATCAAAGCTTGAGTTATACGATCTCCTTTCATCTGCCTCTCCTGGATCTAGACAAGAAGCATCTTCTCCATATTTTCAGGAATTGTTTTTCTGAGTTTGTCCAAAACCTCTGTTGCTCCATTTGACACTCTTAGTGTAGCAGTCATAGTAGGTATCAGGGGTGGCTCATGCTATAAAACTGCAGAACTGCAGCTCCCCTACCTGTACAAATGAATCCCCCCACCTGTACAAAAGAAAGAAGAAAATCCCCCCACCTGTACAAAAGAACATTAAAAAAAATCATGAGTCCCAGAACTCCACGCATGCATGCCTGGAGTACCTGGTACTCACAGAACTCCAGACTGCTGTGTCAGGCAGTCCAGATAGCGGCATCTCCACCCTGCCAGCCCAGAAGTCTGTGTGGTGATGGCACAGATGAAAAGGAAACCGGACTGCGTCATCTGTAGGCAGAAGCCTCCAGCCTATTCTTGCGGAGCTAAGCTGGATGGAAACCAGCTATTAGCTTGCGCAGGCAGGATTACAAAGGAGCTTGCTTGCTGGGGAATGACTGGATTATTGCAGCAGCAATGTGTGGAATGGAATAAGACTTCAGAGGAGGAATGACTGGATTATTGCTGCAGTGTGGAACGGATCACCTACTGGGGTGCTTGGGCTGTGTGTGTGTGTGTGTGTGTGTGTGTGTGTGTGTGTGTGTGTGTGTGTGTGTGTGTGTGTGTGTGCGTGTAATACCCCAGTTGCTGTATATTGGTGGCTAGAGAGAACACATGGTGGTGGGTAGAGACTACTCAGGCTTGAACCCTGTACCTTGGGTGCAGGTGGCAAGGGCCTGAATTCCCTAACCACCACCATTTGTAAAACATTTGCAGATGTTTGCCTCATATTTGTTCTGTTCCTCATAAAATCTGTGGTTTTTGTGTGTTTGTTTTTCCTTGCAAAGTCAGTAGTGCTGTGGAGCACTGGTAGCATTGCTGAATGACAGCTGCAGGTCCTCTCGTTTGATTCTTGGCTGGGGTGCCTTCAGTGTGGAGTCTGCATGTCCTCCCATCTTACAAAGAACATGTGTCTGGAGTGTTTCTCCCTGCTCTGCTGAAAATTGGCTTTTGTTCCAAGTCAGACTTTCCTGGTTAACAAATGTTAAATAAAAATAACAGGCATTTGAATTTCAGACTTCATATTCTAAAGTAAGTACATGGTAACATAAAACCTTTAATTCTAGCAATTTTCTAATTTTATAACATGGATATTTGAAATGTATCCCTATTTTTTTGGGACTGTATTCCCACATTATTGGCTTTGTCCGGGTTTATTGTGCTAAGGTTGAGAGCCATGGTGAGAATTGAATTCACTGAATATGTTTGGGGGCTGTATTCCCCCATTATTGGCTTTGTTCAGGTGTTTTGTGCTAAGAGGTTGACATCTATGGTGAGAACTGAATTCACTAAATGGTAGCCATTTAAGTTTCAGTCTTCATCTCTTTCACAAAACAGCTGATCTGGCATAGTGGCATGTTGCTGACTGTTTTGCACAGGGTCCCCCTGGGTTCAAGACTTAGCAGTGAAATGTATGGAGGTAACACAGTATTTTATTCTAGCAACTTTCCAACATTATACAAGCAATGTGTAAAATGTGTCCCTGGGTTTTGGGCTTTTGCCCCCCCCCATAAATGTTGGCTTTTTCCAGATTTCTTGTGCTGCAAAGTTCAGAGATACAGCTGAGTGTCGAGTAGATTTTACAAGGAGCTGAGAGCTGCAGGGGAACAAAAGTTTAGTGCTGCTTATGCTGAATCTGTTTGTATTGTTAATAGCACAACAGATAGTTTACTTGCTTTTGATGCAGAAGGCTGTGGGTTCTAATCCCACAGTAGGTAAATGCATTGCTGATACTGTACTGTGCTGTAAAGGGGGTGGGTGCTGTAGTCCTTTTTGGTGAAGATACCTAATATTTATGAAACTGTTATCAGTTTGCCATCCATTCCCTATTGCGATATTACTAGCTTATCATTTTTTTAATGCAACATAGGCAATTTATTCCTCAAGGGCAACAGGCACTTTATTTGTAGATGAAACAATGACATATAAAGTTGTTTGCTAGCAGCAACCTCTTCATTAGTTACAGATTTCTTTAATGTGGAATTATTTAGATGACTTTTACTTCTTCAGAGTGTGCATATTTACTGATACTGGTGGACTGTAGAAGTTTGAGTACATTTTTTTATGATGGAAATGTTCTGAAATGGGCAGTTTTGTCATTAATGGTGCATGCATTTTCATTGTTTACTGGAAAAAATGTTCAAAACAAAAAAGTTAAAATGCCCTCTAACAACTGTACTGTATTGTACAAGGCATATCATTTAATACAATCAGGAAGGTGTATCAAAGAGCACGTGTATGCTTCATGTTCAAGGGGCCTATGATTTGAAAACAGTCCAAAGTTAATCTCTATCTGCCACTGGTAAAATGTATTTTCTTTGAATGTGGGTTTCAATGCTGTTTCAAAGAATGTGAGTTTCAAGGGCAGAGAAGTTTTAATGCTAAGTCTATTTTCATTGTGAGACTGCATTGCTTTGTTTAGCAGATATCTATTAAAGTTTGTGCTGTAAAATGTAAAATAAAACTTTCAAATGAAATCTAAACCATTGCAGAAATAAAGCAGTATGCACATTACAGTGTTTATGGTAAATGGGGCGAAATAACTAAGGAATTGGACATTGGAATGGCTGCAGGGAGGAGGCTCTATTCGACCATGATTTTTTGAGGGGGGGAGGCAGCAAACTCAAAGATGGCCCCAGCTGAACTATACCTCTCAACTTTCCAGATTTTTGCTGAATGAATAGATTTTTGTTTCTTATATTTGGTTTGTTCCTCATAAAATTTTGGTTTTCTGGCAAATCATTTAGGAATGAAGTCACTAAAAAATAACAGACATTGAATTTCAGACATCATAACCTTCAGAAAAATGCATGTTAAAACAAGACCTGTTATTCTATTAACTGTCTTAAGTTTATACAAGAGCAATTTTTAGTACTGTTTGTATGTTCCCCCAATATATTTAGCCTTGCCCAGATTTCCTGCATTAAGAGGTTGAGAGGTATGTGCAAATAAATCACTTTATAGAATAAGGAATATCCACACCTCTCAACTGATCCCAATTTTGGCTCAAAATGTTGCTCTCCCCCTAATAATCCCTCTGAAAAATGGCAATTTTGGAAGAAAACATGGAGAGTTTACAATTATAAATAGCTGCAATGATCAGAGTTATAGATTACTTTTATTTCAGAAATGCATGTAGATGCTCCTATTTTGTCAGCTGCTCAAGTTAACAGTACTAATATTTAAAAGGCGTCCCTTCTTTGACAGGTTTGTAGCTGTATTGTGTGGCAATTTTATATTTTTTCATCACATTTTTGGTCTGTTTTTCATACAATTGTGGTTTTCTGGCCAATTAGTGGCAAATCATTAAAGTTTGAAGTTAGAAAATAATGGCAGACATTTGTGTTTCAGATTTCATACCCTTCAGAAAATTCATACTAATGTAAGACCTACTACTTTATAAGTTTATAAGAGCAATATTTAAAATCTGTCCTTATTTTTGGCCCTGTGTCTCACTTCTATGTATGGCTTTGTCCAGATTTCTTGCTGTGAGGTATGAGTGTCAGAGCCATCACTGTCAGCCAGAGATATTTCAAATTGTGACATACTTGTTGCACCCCACTCCCCATTGTAGTGTTTCTGGATGTGTCCAAGCAAAGCAAGGAGCAGCTATGCAGTGTAAGTGTGCAGAATACCCCCCCCCCATCCAAGGTAGACCTCAAGTACGACTGTGGCTTTTCATCAGTCCTTGATTTTGCAGACTGTTCTGGTTTTCTGTCATATTTTTATACTGTTGATTTATGCTTCTTATTATTCAGAAAATGCAAAAAAAATCCACTCTGACTCTTGTTCTTTAGTATTATTCGCCTAACAGTTCTCTCCTTTAATGTATCTTTTAAGAAATTAATTAACCATTTATATTTAATCAGAAAGAGGGTACAAGAGATTTAAACCAGAGCTGATTGAGACAGCCATGTGATTGCCCTTATTCTCAGATCAGCACGGAGAAATAACACAGTATGACAGTATGATATATATGAGGTGCTGCAGAAGAATAACAGCTACAAGTGCATTTACTGGCTTGAGGGACACCACTCATGCTATGTGTATATATTTGCATATATATATATATATATATATATATATATAGAGAGAGAGAGAGAGAGAGAGAGAGAGTGAGAGTGAGAGTGTGTGCACATGTCCGTTGGATTCATGAGTGATGAGCATATTAATAAGGAAATAAGTAAGAAGGTAGTGGAAATGGCAAGGGTAAATACAACAGATGGGTTACCAGACAGGTAAGGTGTACTGAAGACAATGTCCACAGAAATGAAAGAGAGGTATACAGAAATATATAAGAGGGGTGGGTAAATGTTCAAATTATAGTAAGATAATTCATGTGAAGATGCTTATGTCACAAAGGCAGTTTTGTAATAATAAAATATTTCATTATGTATGTCATGATAATTAATAGTGGTCACACTTCCTGAGCAAATATAACATGATGAGGTGAGATGACAGCTTGCAAGGACAGTATATACATTATGGGATAGTTTCACAGCATGCATTTTGTCAATATAAAATGGTGGAGAATAGGAATGGCTAAGAAGCCATAATCTCCTTTTGCAAGAATTAAACCCATTCCATCAGTGTTACCATTGACCTGTGTATTAAATGCATACACCACAGAAATAGGCCTAGGAAATGTATGAGAATGATTGCCCTTGAAGGAATTATTAACTTCAATGTTCTAATGGAGATACATCTAATATGTAGGTGTGTGTGGTGTTACAAATGTGGGTGCAGAGTGTGACATATGTAATACCCTTGTGTAAGGCACTCCTGCCTGACACAGTTACTGTGAAGACAGATAAGAACAGATGCAAGCACCACAGTATGATGCAATTTATTTCCAGAGCTGCGTATTATCAGCATGTATCACAGGAGGTAGCTATAGGTACTATCACAAACAAAGGAAATTAATGTGTGAATTAAGAAAGGATACCTGATATAGAATGCCATATTAGCATGTCAGACTGATGGCAATTAAATGAATATGGTCATGTTCTAAGTCAATGTTCCGTGGTCAAGGAAGGTTTCTGTGTATGTCTATATACATACCGCAAAAGAAACAGAGCACACTTTTATACACCACAGGACTCAATGCAAGTGCCAAAGTAGCACTCTCATCATGACATTAACAGAACAAATGTCTACTGCCATAAAATCCAAATCTATGTTCACATGTGTCTGTGTAACATATCAAGGGATAAGACTGAGGCAATGTCATGATTGTGTGATGTCAATACATTCACACAAAATAAATCCCTAGACTAGAACTAAACATCAAGTTGTACAACTCCTCCAACTAACAATATGGCTAGTAATCACATGCACCACAGTGGAATTGTTATCACAGCTCTTGAACACCACCTATGTGAAATCATTCAATCAGCTGTACTTTATTTGGCCATAATTCTTATCTGCTAAAATGGATGGGTGAGGCTTCTGCCACTCTATACACACAAAGAATAATTGTGGGGGATGTCTTTCATGCAGAATAATTAAGGACACAAATGCTTACAGTCACTCAGTGCTGGTTTGGACCACTTACCTGAGCGTTGAGGAAATCAGCTGAATAATGGGATCAGTAAATGCACCGAGGTATAAGTGCATCACCATTTGTCATATGTGTGGTTATGTGAAAGCACTACATCATGTGTATGAATCAAGGAATATGTTTCTCTGTAACTACTTTGAAAGATCTTGCATGTCAGACAACATTGTTTGATGCCAGGTATACACAAATAGTACCCTGCTGTTGCCACTGTGGCAGTAGAGCAGCAATTATGTACAATGTGGACATTACATTGTCTCATGTCCTCAGACCTGACAACAGTGTCACTACGACTGTTACATAATAACAATCTATTTAAATAACAGCATCAGTTTTCAATGCCTACTTTCCAAAAGAAATGTAGAAATAACTCTTTTAACAGGAAACAATGAATATATGTGAACATAGCACATGTGGGTAACAAAACTGTTAACAACATGTACACTGACTGTAAGTAGTAATGTCTATAAAACTAACATCACAAGCTTATTAAGGTTTGTTGAAAAACAAGTGCCACTACAGATTAATTTGACAACTGTGACACTGCATATTTCAATGAATAACATCCCTATTGTGTATTATCTTTATGTTTCTGCTTAAAAGTGGTCACACAACACAAGCATACTGTATAGATATACATCATGTATGTATTTGCAGCCTGTTCTGGACAGTAAGAGGAAGAAACACAGACTCACAGATGACAGTCATTCCTGTATTCAAACTCACTGTCTATGTACTGAAACAATCTACACACATGCCACAGGAGAAGTCTGACTACATGTGAACTTCATTGAATTTTGGAAAGGATGATATCAGCTATGTCATGTAAAGGAGATGTGTGTGCAAAAAATGACTTCTAGAGCTATGTTGAATTGTAAATGCTGTCAATAAAAGAGATGTGAGACACCCCTGCATCCATTTAAATTCATATACACACACTCAGGAGAGTCTCACTGCTGTATTCAAACTCCTAACTATGACACAATCTATACACAAGTGCATTATACACCCATGCCACAGGAAAGGTCTGACTTTAATGGTATGAGAGTACATTATTGAAATTATGACCTCATCAGTGTTTTACAAACAGTATGCATTTGTGGACAGATTGAAAATGAGATGTGGGATTGATCTGATTATGTAAATGCTTCTCACTGATGAGAGTCAAAGTAGCACAACTGTTGAAGTAATCTTCCAGTGATGCTATGTATCTAACATAGCACACACACACAAGTTGACTGCTGTGAGATTAGTACACCTTACCTATCTAGCAATGCAATATGGAGATCCCAGTACTTAATGCAAGCACCATCACAAAAGTCTGATTTCTATTGTGTAAGACTCCACTTTATAGGAGATGACATTGGCCTTGTTTTACAGAGAAGATTATGCTTGGAGAAGGGTCTGACATTCATGTGGACTCACCCTGCAGTAAAAAATTAACCCCAGGCTACTATTTCAATAAGGCCAGGAGTAGTTAAGGTCATATTTACACAACTCCGTACACACAAGTTGATTGCTATGAGATTAGAACCCCCTACATATGCAGTGTAGAAGACACAGTGCTTAGAAGAAGTCCCACTACAGAAGCCTGACTTTTACCCTCTGACAGTGCAGTGTAGATAGGATTAGCTTCTCATTTTGTGTCAGAGAAGATATGTTGATGTTGACAGTTTTGTGCAAAATCAATATCTGTTGATGTCAGCTATGATGTCATTAATGTATATTTCAGAATGGAGAGTGATATGTACCTGTGCCATGTAGATGAGACACATACACTTGTGAAACACAGAATGAACAGTGAAGCATTCATGGATCTTCAGGTTATGATGATGGTATGTAAACCTTTATGAATAGTACTAATATTAGAAATGGAATGTGCTCATGAATGGGTAATGTGTACTGTCAATACCAAACAGTATGTGACATTCCAAAGCAGGAGGGATAAAACATGTTGAATTATGTGCACCGAAGCTGTATGTGGCTATATATCACATGTAAGTGTCAGTGCTGCGGGTAATGGGTAATGGGTAATGTGTACTGTCAATACCAAACAGTATGTGACATTCCAAAGCAGGAGGGATAAAACATGTTGAATTATGTGCACCGAAGCTGTATGTGGCTATATATCACATGTAAGTGTCAATGCTGCAGAGCAGACCCAATTGTCCAGAATGAACTGGTCAGCTTACAGTTCACTGCATTCCATATGAGAACATTAAGGAATTTCCATGTAATGAAGTAATATAATCCTGTACCAATATTTATTTTTATTAAAAATCTCTTCCTAAAGCACAATGCTGAGAATGTTATTTTTGAGGATGTTGGAAAAGTGTTTGAACATGCGTGATTATACTTTGATGTGTTGAAGTGGGACTTTGAAGTACCAGTGTTTAGTGGTGATCATTGGTCCTCTGTGCCAATACTTGAACAAATAAGAATCAGAGAGGAAATGCTGTGACTCCAATTACATTTACAATAGCTCTGTTTTATCTTAACATATGGCATGCATATGCTCCACATGTTGTATCATACATTCCATATTAGAACCGAATCTCATTTCAGAAATGAAGTGCTGTGCTTGCTTTCCCATTTACGAGACATTAGGCTATGAGGAAACAGAGTTCACTGCTGAAGGAAGCAGTTAAAGTTAAACATTTTGACTTTGTTTGACTTGTGTAGTGCAAACATGCTAAGTGGCAATGCACAGCTGTCAGCACTCTACACAGTAAGGCGTTTAGACAGATGCATAGACACATTCACAGATAAAATACTTATAAAAAATGGGCAATAATAGTTTCACCTAATGCTGGATTCAAACTGTTGCCAAGATGAAAAATTAATTTTACAGACTTGTCATTATCTCAGCACCCAACCAATGATGTCCTACTTCATACATCTCAAAAATCACACCTTTGAAGGGACAGTGATGACCTATTCAGCCAATGGAAGATGCAGGTTTTATTCTTCAGCAAAGTAATGGGATAGTGAAAATGCCATAACATGACATTTACATCTATCAGCCTAATGACAGCCAACAGTACAGAGGGGTGAGAGAGAAGGGGTAAATATAGAGACAGATATATGAAAGGGTGGTGTTATGGGTCATTAATGCACATCTTTATGGTGTGACCCAAGTATTCACCTGTCATGCTGTGTGTCAGTAACTCATGGCTCTGTAGATCAAGATGTGAAACCTGATGAATACATGAGTAGAATAAGTGTGGTTTACTAAATCTCCCCCCCCCCTGGATTCACTAATCCTCCATGTAAGACTTAATAAGTCTTACTCGGAGGCTGCAGTTGAACAGTTTGATGTCAGCATGCCATGACTACTCATGAGGGCACGCTGACTCAACCGTAAATCTTACATGGACTGAGTAGGAAAGCAGGGGGCGTGTCCGACTGCCGAGCAGTCTAAATGTGCATGCCCCTGCAAGGTTTTAAAAAGCATAATGTTAACACACAAGAGCGAGTTCGCTCAAATGTACTTGCACCCGACACCAAGCTCCCTGACAATGTAAACCCCCATCACACTTATATAAAGAAAATAATTAAATTTTTTTTTAAATCCACGATATAGCTGCCCGTATTTGCGCGTGTGTACACGTGTATGCCCATTGCTTAGCTAGAGTTAGCAATTCTGATATGGAAGAGCATAAGAAAGAATGTTTATGCAAATCACACCAAATTGCAATAGTGTAATGGTAGAGTGTATGCACAAAGAGAAGGCATTAATGGTTCGAGTCCCACCACTCCCCTTCTTATTTATGTTTTAAATCAGTATTTGAAATAATACCAGACATATATGATTAAAATTTTATTAAAAGCAGTGACATGGCCAATGAATCAGTGAACAAAATATATATTTTTAAAGGACCCAGATATATAATAGCCTGCTGTTAAGCTTTACACAGCTAAACACAGGTGTCTATAGTTTAATAGCGCTTTACCCGGCTAAACAGAGTTGCCCATAGTTTAATAGCGCTTCACCCAGCTAAACAGAGTTGCCCATAGTCTAATAGTGCTTTACCCAGCATAATAGAGTTGCCCAAAGTTTAAAAGCGCTTTACCCAGTGCAATGTATTTGCGCGGACGCGCGCGCCGTGCCAACTAGGGAACCGTAGGGCACCGGGGAGCAACGTAGAGCTAAGTTGCTTAAACGCAGCCACACCCCCTAGGCTGTCTAGACAGTATTAAAATAAAAGAATGACAAGGTTCGAACCCAGGACACTTTGCATCATAATCAAAGTACAGAACCACTAAGCCATGACAACATAGGGGAAGCAGCCACTATTAACATTCATAAACTTACGAATGATAGTTTAACCATTACTAAGCAGGTCTGCAGTCAGCTGAGAATTTTACAAAACGGCCAATCACAAAAAAGTGCGGGAAATGCAGCATATTTAAGCCCCATTGGCGGGAATACTCGCCATAACTGTTTGTAGCTCACATTTGCAGTCAGAATGGCAGGTGCAGGAGAGGGTTCATGCTTCCGAGTGCAACGTTGGGGCATTGAGGAGTCCAAATACATGGTTTGGCTCCTTGTCCACCGTCACAAGACAAGACTCCTGCAGGGACAGTTTCATGGGATGGAGTACAAGGCAGAGGATTGGAACCGGTTAGCACGTGACCTCACCAGTGCCACAGGTACTCCTCGGACTGGTGAGCAGATCCGTCACCACCATGCAGACCTGAAGAGATGAAAGCAGGACTGCCTGAACCAGTGGATACAGGAGGCCCGTGGGATGCAGAATGCCCCACAACTGAGTATGTAGCCATGGAATGCAGTATGTACGAACTGATAATGGAGTATGTATAATGGATAGGTATGTCTCAATATCCCTTCATTTACTTTACAGCTGCAGGTGACCGTGCTGCGAATCAGCAAGCCTATGCTGATAGGCTGCTAAGGCTGCGCCACCAGGCAGGTTAGTGATTATTCTGCATGTATTGTTATATAAAATATGGGAGAGAGCATGAAAGAAAGTGCTGTAGTCCAATAAAACAGTCATAGAATTGCCTGAATAAGTCCTCTGCATGTACTGTCAGATAAAAACGTCAGAGAGGCAGTAAAAGAGTGTAGTAACCCATTAAGAAAGGTAACATATGTCTGGAATAATATCTCTGCAGGCACTGTCATATAACATAAGTGAGTGAGCCTGAAAAAAGATTGTTCTAACCTATTAATAAAGGTATAATATGTCTTGAACACGTCTGCAATAAACACCGTTAAAACAAATAAAGGTGTGAGCCTGTGGAAAGTTGTGCAATGTCATTAATAAAGGTCTAAAACCCAGAGTGTGTCTGTGTCACAGAGTCTGAAATGTTGTTGTACCCTTGCATTATACAAACAGTACTGTTTGAAAATGTGCTGGCAACCCAGAGTTATGCAGTCCCATATAAAGTGGGTGATGGAAGTGCTAGTAGCTGTGAAGCATATATACAGTCCACAATAGTCAGTTACTGGCTGGCATGAATAAGTAAACCTGGCACACGTGTAGCATGTAATTATTCAACAGAAATGTGAGTGTGTGTCAAGAAATGCAGGGTTCTGTACAAATCAAAATGAAAATGTCATGTGAAAACATCCCAGATATGTAGATAAAGAAATATAAATGCAAACAAGAAATATGTAGCAGTAATATCTGCATCCCGGACAGTTAGTATGTCAGATATAGGTCAAGCATATATTGAACTAGCCAAACCCATGACACAACCTAATGTATGGTGGCAAGTGTAATAATACAGGTAGGGGATATACACTTGCAGTCACTAGGAATGTAGTGTAGACTAAAAGGTCATTATAAGATGTTAACCGAGGATTTTTCTACACCCTACCGTATGTGCATAAACCATGCAATTCCACACCTCAGTGGGTATGTGTAATCTTAAATATTTGTTGGGACATATGTCCTATTGTTTTATAAATATTTGCATTGATGTTGATGCATGTGCCCTGTTCAAACACCACGTTCATGGTGGCCTGTTGCTACCAAACATCCCTGCATGCAGTTGAAATATCCACTGTCGTTCAATATATGCATGTGTTATGCTTGCTGTTCAACTGTTGGAACCTTGGTGTGTTGGGGTAATGGGAATATTACTGCATGCTGTTACAACTAATCTGGAATGCTGTTGTTTATGTTGTAATTAAACACACCTAATCACAGAACGTATGGGAAGGCCGGTCCCAGCGGACCCACCTGTCCCTCCTCAGTTGGCGAGTGCACCTGGCACCAGCGGCTCTGGTGCCCAACCCGGGCTCCCCTCCTCCATTGGTCCTGTGCCCCCTTCAGGTGGAAGCGCTGCAGGGATGGGACTCGTCCCCCCCGTGCAAGCGTGGGCGGAGGAGGGCCAACTGTCACCCTTGCTAGTGTCCTGGCCGTGGTGCATAGGGAGATCCAGCGTTCAGTCGCTGATCCCCTATACCAGCTCGAGGCGAGAGTGGCACATCTCTTGGGTGAGCCTGCCCATCCTACACAGCCCTCAGCACAGCCACCCTTGGGGCTGTGAAGGTGCAGTGGTGACTGCCCATGGGTGGGGATCTCAGTTCCACTGTTACCATCTGTGGGCTCATGGGCTTGCGATTTCCAAACATCCTTCCCATCAATTGTGTTCACCCACCCCATGTGTCAAACTCCACCCCTGTATGTGTCTTGTTTGTCTTGTCTGTTTACCTCCCCAACCTACCTCCCCAAATATACCTACTTTCTCTACCTCACATTCCACTCTCACCTGAAAAAAAAATAAAGAAAAAGGGCAATCTGTTCCCACAAAAAAATTACGCCCCATACATAGCTGCCCAATTCACACACATGTCCACTGGACATGTAAACTGATAATTCTAATTGGCAGTACAACACATTTTGTTGTCCTCACCCCTCTCTCAGGGGTGGAAGGTTTCAAATTTCACACCAAATTTCAAACATATGCACAGCTGTTGCTGGTAAAGAAATGGGCAGCTATGGACCTTCCCTACACCCATCCTGCACATCCCGAGCTGGTTTCCCTACTGTCTTTCCCTCTTTGTGCCCCCTTTTTCACCACTTTCCTATCTCCCCATTTTCTTTTCTTTAAAAGAAATTAGCGCGGGGGTTAGCGGGAGTAAGCACTTTTAAGCAGTAGTTAGTGGGGGTGCGCAAGTGTGAGCTTGTGTGCGCTTAGCTAAGCATCACTAAGCATCACGCAAACCCGCTTACAACGGCTTAAAAGTGCCTTAGTCACTCTGTATGACAAGGCCCTTGTACTGCTCAGCAGCAAAATAAAAAACCTTGTCAGTCTCGAACCCGGGATCTTGGACTCACACGTCTGCATGAAGTACCACTACACCACAGCAGATATACAATAACTTAATGCTGAAAGCAATATATCATGCATTACCATGAGTGACTGTAAAGGGAAAAGAGGAATGCCATAACACAAATCTTGTTCTGTGGGCCTTAACCAGCAGGTGTTGTGGAATTGCATGACATGACTGTGAAAATAGAATCAGCCATGCTAGTAGGGAATAATGTTACAGTAGCACCTTACAAACCTCACACAGCATGAGAGCAGGATAAACACTGGCATATTTGCATAGGTCACAGGCCAGACCTCCAAACAGTGACTGATCTACAGTGATGACCCTTTTTTTCTCAAAAAACTTTTTATTGAATTTTTAAACAAGACAGAATTATAACATCAACAACAAGATAAGAATACATATTAAAAATGGAACATTAGGAGATATTTATGAAAATACACTTTTGTAAAATGAATGTTTTGTCTCAATGCAGTTTGAGAATATACACTTAACTATTTACATCATATACAAATGTTAACCAAAGAATATATCAAGGTAAGTATTGATTTAAAATAAAAGGAAGTATAAGAGTATAAATGAGACTGAGGTCTACAAATCCCTAAAAAGAGGTGACCTTCTATATGCTATTAATAATATGTAACACCTTTTCTATAGCTTTGCTAATAAAAGACAACTTCTTGGGACTTTGCACTATCATTTTCTGCGCACTGATGTATGTATGAGCCAAAATTTTAAAATTATTCCAATTCAATTTGGTACGATCCAGCCAATTTTGGGTAATATATAATTTCATAAGTGAACATATATATATTAACACATGCATGTCTAATTTGGAGAGATAAATATTTGGTAAGTGTAGTAGTGCAGTCTCCCAAGATAAGGTGGATTTATGATATCCCATTTTCTGTAAACGAACTTTTAGTGAGGTCCAAAGTTTGTGTGAATGATGACAAGACCAAAAATGTGTAAAAGATCTGCATTGGGATGTGAACAACAAGAACATGAGGGCGATTTATTAGAATCAAATTTGTTAAGTTTAGAAGGAGTGAAATATGCGTTATTGTTAATCATTAGTTGAGTGTAAAAGAGTTTTTTGAAGGGTGAGTATTCCAATGTATTTTTGATAGCTGAGAGTTTCTGATTTATAGATATGTGAGAGTTATGTTTATCCCAATAAGTAGAGAAGAGACACACTTCACTATGAATTATTTGATTTATGAGATTATAAGATTTAGATAACATTTTCTCTGGGAGTATGAGGACTTTTAAAAACACTTTATAGTTGTTAATATCGGTGCTATCTACATTGATGTGTAAAAATTTAGCATCAATAACATCTCTCAATTGACGTAAAATGGTTAGATAATTAATATTAACTTTGAGAATTTTGCGAATATTAGAGATAGTTTCATTCTTGTATTGCATCAGATCCCAAACTGTAAGATCTTTAATCAAGGGAAAATCTGAAAGATTAAAAGAAATATTGTCTAAGTTAACATTAGGATTTAAATGAAGAGGTTGCATTAATTGAAATATATTTTCTAGATTTACAAGTTTTACCAATTCTTGAAAAGCAATAATTTTTTGTTTTAAAGAGTTAGGAATTTTTAATTTATTCATAACACCTAATGAAAAGGAAGAACTAATGGATTGATGTTTTTAGTTACAATATGTTGAAACCATAATTCTGTCCAAATAGAATTTTGATTAAATTTCTCAGTCTTTATATTTAAAATAAATAATAATTTATTTGCCGAGATAATCAAATAGTAAAGGTGAAAATTGGGAAGACCAAGTCCACCCCTATTTTTAGGTAAGATTAGCTTAATGTAAGAAATTCTTACTGATTTAGGAAACCACAAGAAATTAGCCAAAGTTTTATTGATTTTTGAGAAAAAAGATTTTGGAATCATCTGATCCACTGCATTGAATTGAAATAACAATCTGGGAAGAATATTCATTTTTATTATAGCTGCTTTTGATAAAAGTGATAAATTTAGCAATTTCCATCTGTTCAAGTCAAGTATAATCAATGACCATACTTTAGCCAAATTATTTTGAAATGTGGAGAGACCATTATGATTTATATGAATCCCTAAATATTTGAAATTCTGAACTATCCGAAAAGTGGAGTCAGGAAACATATATGACTTGTGAGCAAGTGGATTTATGGGAAGAATATGTGTTTTTTGAATATTAATCTGATAACCAGAGACCTCTGAGAATTTTTCAATGGAACAAATTAGTTTGGAAAGATCTGAGCAGGGTGTTTGAAAATATAATATAAGGTCGTCTGCAAAAGCGGACAAACAAACTTTAGTGTTAAGGATTCTAGGAATATTATGGTAGGTATTTTGCTTTATGTATAATAATAGGGGTTCTATATATAAATTAAATAAGAAAGGAGATAATGGGCATCCTTGCTTTGTGCCATTAATGATCTTTATATTTTTGGATATTTTCCTGTTAATATAAAGAAAAGTATAAGAGTTTTTATATAGCATTTTAATAGAGTCTATGTAAGTAGGTGGTATATTGAAACATGACATAATATGAAACAAAAAGTCCCAGTTAACCCTATCAAAAGCTTTAGCGGCGTCAAGAATTAATGCATACATAGGATTTGAGTCATTTTTGGTAAAGTGAATAAGAGCATCAATTGTCAAGGTATTGTCCCACGAATGTCTATGTGACATAAAGCCCGCTTGTTCCAGAGAAATTAAAGATGGTAAAACACTTTTGAGTCTAGAAGCAAGTATAGAAGCTAAGATTTTAATATCAATGTTAATCAGGGAAATAGGCCTATAATTATTAGGATCAGTTTTTTCTTTGTCTCTTTTCAAAATTAATATGGTTTTTGAGGTATTCCAATACAAATCAGATATACCATGAATCATTATATAATTAAAAATTTCTAAGAGAAGGGGTGAAATCTCTGACGAGAACGTTTTAAAAAATTCGGATGTGAAGCCATCTGGTCCCGGTGATTTACTAGTCTTGAGTCTACTAATGGCTTCCGATATTTCTCTAATAGTCAATGGGGCAGAAAGTGTGTTTTTTTGTCGATCATTTAATCTAGGAAATTTAATAGTAGACGCGAAATTCACTATGTGTTGTTTACTCCTAAGATTATTTTCCTTTGAGTATATCTCTGAGAACAATGATGTAAAAAGCTGCAAAATTTCCTGATCAGTGTTGTATTTCTTGTTATTATATTTTAATGACGAAATTCTAGGAAGAGATTGATTACCTTTTATTATTCTGGCTAACACTTTAGAAGGAACCTGTGCCCATTCAGAGTATGTAGCTAATAACCTTTGCTCTGAAATGGTAAGGTTATGTTGATGCAGAAGCAATAATTCTTTTTGGGAACTCAATAATATTTCATATGTTGAGGAATCGGGACTTATTCTGTACTGATTTTCCAAATTTTGAATTTTTGATTTTAATTGTAATTCTTTATTTCTATATTGTTTTTTAAAATATGATGCTTTGTTAATTAATATACCTCTAAGAGTTGCCTTACATGCGGCCCATTGTATATCTAAAGGGATATCTGATGTGTCTAAATTAAGATGTGTTTCTTTTATTGTTTCAGTTATTGATTTATGTATATTTTCATTTGAAAGCAAATTATTATTCAATGTCCAACTATTATATGAGCATAATTTTGGTGAATGTGAGGCCAAACTTATTCCAAGAGATATTCTAGAGTGGTCAGAAAAAAATCTAGGTTCAAGAGAGTAATTTATCTTCCTATGAGTAAAATCATTTGAAATAAGAAAAAAATCTAATCTTGACCAAGATTTATAGCATTTTGAATAATATGTGAAAAAGTCTTTTTTATCATACTGTGTTATAAGAGAAATAGGGTCTATAAGGTTTAAATCTACTATAATTTCTTCCAAAGCAATGGATGCTTGAAAATTGTACGAGGAAGATCTACTAGTACGATCAGTGTCAGGATTGATAATAGCATTCCAGTCCCCTCCCAAAACTAAATAATAATCCTTGAAAGAGGATAAAATATTATATATTTGTATAAAAAAGATATGTTGTTGTTCACAAGGGCCGTAAAGATTAAAAAATATAACTGGCTTGTCAATGTTATGAAAACTGGAAATAATGTAACACCATCTTCCATTCACATCATATTTCATCTCTGAAATAGTTCCCTGAAATGTGTTTTTAATTATAATGGCGACCCCGCTTGATTTTGTACTATTACCAGCTGCTACTATCGTTTTAATCCATTTCTTGTTTTTATCTTTATCAAAGTCTTCTTTAGTCAAGTGTGTCTCTTGTATAAAGCAAATATTAGCCTTTGATTTAAATAATAAATGGAATAATAGGGATCTCTTGTTTTTATTTTGTAATCCTCTCACATTCCATGAGTCAATGTTTAATGTCATAGTATTAACTAAGAATAGATATATAACATATAGCTAAGATTTGACAAAAATGAAATATTAACTATAGACCTCAGTATCCTATACCTGTTATACTGAATCATAATGTCTTCCTAAAAAGTTTGTTATAAGGATTCTGAAAAATTTCTTCCCAAGTACCCCAGTGCCTAGCCACCTAACCCTTACTAGAGAAGAAAAATAAAGATGAGTTATATAAGTGAATTTGGTTAACATTTTCAATGTCAATTGCAATGTATCAACATAGTAAACTTTGCATATTTGCTTAACTAAACAAAAAAACCATATTACAATATCAAACATATTTACATATATAACTGAAATCAAGATGTCCAACATGCACAATCCCTACTCTCTTATTCATTATATAAGCTCCATTTTTGAATAGAAAATATAACTAATTATAGAAATTCCTCAATTTTGTATTCCAGATATTGATGAATCAAGTTTATGTAAATGTTTCCATGTAAGAAAAGTATATGAAAAATAGGTTTGATGTTATCCCATATATATAATACTTGCTGTACAAACTAATATTGATTATATCAAAGATAAATTGCAGTTTTAACTAAGCTTAGGATAGACATATATATGTTATAAACAAACTGTATTAAAATCAAACAAATAATTAAGCAGTAAGAACTTTGTGCTTTCTTCTGATAATATTTGTGAACAGTCATATCAATATTGACTAACTCAGAATGTAAACAAATGAATCATATTTCTAAAAGACATTCATGGCTATACCCCCTAAAGCTACTTACAATCTGCAACCTTATAACAAAAAAAAAAAAAAATGCTTTATTATTTAGTTATATAAATGTGAGACGTTTCTTAAATTAAATAAAACATTAAACTATTAATAGATGCTCTCTGCCTATCTTTTATATCTGTGTTTAAAACATTTTATACAGAACAGTAACCCTTTAACATGTACATATTTTTATTTGTAACTGCTCTTTTCTTTTTCCCTTTTTTCCCCCTTTTTGAGTTGTATGACTTCTTTTAGACCTACCATTCCGTGAGTGAAATTCACTTAGTACAATATAGATTTTGTATAATTTTCTTAAATATATTATAAATAATAGCTATACATGAAGCTTTTCACCCATTGCCACCGCCAAAGGTGGGATCCACTCCAAACAACTTTCCTGATTAATAGATGTAAAATAGGTAAAAATATGTGCGTCTGAATGCTATTTATGATAATCTGGATTGATCTATCAAGCATAAACACTCTAAAACATTCCATGCATCCAGATTTGCTGTCTGATCAGATCCCACCCCTGTAGCGCCTCCCGAAGACCCCCACATGACATATTATATCTCAATTCAAAGGTGGTATTACACCTGTCTAGATTGACAGGAGAATTCAAGCTACAAGACATACAGCAGGTAAGACTTCAGCGGCATCGTGCACCTCCAAATAAAACTTCTGCACATACCAACGAAATCCCATAGAAAAACTCTGCACACTCTGCAATAAACGATAAGAACAGCACTCCCCCTCAACGCTCTCTAACACGCCAAACAAACCATCGCACATCAAGCTAATATGACATATTATATACTCCTAAGTTTTCAAATTAACCCAGTTTCAGTGAATAAATGCTCCCTATTTATTTTCTAACAATGACGTCCCATTGATGCCTCGACGATCTACATAGGTCAAGCGCATAGATTTGAGATGCAACTGAAATGAAATTTAACACTTTGACACAACTGAAAAATCTCGAGGCACTTAAATTTCCCTCCAAACCTTCTGGTATTTTGTTGGTGTTGCTCAACATGTGTCTACCCGCCCAATGCGCCAGAGACCACCGAAGCCACCAGACCAACCCAGCATCAGTGATCCAATGACACCGCTAAATAAAAAAAAAAAAAAAAAAAACACAACACTCCTGTACCCCTGTACATCAGCACGGCGCCGCTGACAAACCCAAGCACAGACAGCGGAACACACCACAACAAAACTGCCCAACCAACGCCGAAAACCAAAGGCCCCACAGCTAAGAGGACCAACACCACACTCTATCCAATCCGAACAAATCAACCAAGACACCAGACACACAAAATGTCATGTACTCAACAGAAACTTCAAAGCGCGAACCCACAAGAACAGAACCAAGCATACAACACAAGCCAAAGTGACATACCATAGACATTAATCTCTGCGATGTTCTCCACACCAACACACAGCAACCAGAGATCATCCTAGCAAGGTGCAGACCTCGACGTCCTCCATCCCAGTACAAAAAAAAAAGAAGAGAGAGAAGAAGAAAGAACTAAAAAAAAAAAAAAAAAAAATGTACCTGTCCTTCAACCCCCGCTCCAAAGAAAGCTCCCAACCAGCCACAAGTATAATGCCTTCCGCTCCGTTCCCCATCACGAAATATGATTACATCCTCTCCCATAATGCTGACAGCTAGAGATTTTTAAATATACATTCAGTATATAAGGCTCCTTGCTTCGATCTTGCTCTTCAGCCCACATTGCCAATGAAGAAGACTAGTATTTTAAATAGCAAACAATCAGGACACATCACAAACATGAAGCTGATAAATGTTAAACCCTATACTTCTGCTGAATAAACGATCATAGGTGCTCTCCTTACGTTATCCAACGATGTCATCACACTGATGTCTCGAAGATCCACGGAGGTTGAGCGCGTATATCTGAGATGCAGTTTAGATGAAAGTTAACACTTTAACAGAACAATAACTTCTCAAGTCACTTAAATTTCCCTCTAAAATGATGACATCACCGCCAAGCTCCGTATCTTCATAAAGATACGTGGCATAGTAGTAGCATCTGCTGATGTGATAGATAAGAGATTTTCTCTCAGAGCAGTCTCGAGAGTCTGTATAACTCCCTCCAAAATATTTCTGACTAAACCAAGGCATTTTAGTTGCTTAAATTAAAAAAAAGAAAAAACGCTTGTAGGCTATTTGGAGAAACATAAACAGAAAATATCTGCAATGCTAAATCTACTTTAAATACCAGCACCTTGGTTGTGAGAGAAGACATAAAAGCACATAACAAATTTGCATTTTTCCCATTACTTCAAGTAAAAAAAAAAAAAAAAAGAAACATATTTATGTTTATATATTTAGGCACTGTACATACTCTTGACAGAGGCAATTTATGAAGGATTTATATCTCATATTTTCTGTAATATTCTAACCCTTATGAGAAAATTATCATAGTAGCACTTAACATGTTATTATTGAACTATACATAAACACTAAATCTCACAAAGTGAGGGAACCGCAAGATTTATTTAAGGGCTGAAAGCTATGTTAGTATTTCTGATTTCACCACAAAGAAAGCTAAAACACTTCCTGTTTTCTGAAGAGAAAAAAGGAATGAATAAACACATTTGTGTATATATATACACCTTTTGTTTACCCTTGGCAAGAATATATTTCACAATAGATTAAACTTATTAACTGTATGTAAATATCCTGTATAAGAAGGAAATATATATATATATTTTCAACACATTTGTGTCCAGACAGATATATACATTGTTAGGAAATTGAATCCGGAAGCTTTTTGAATGCTTTAAAAAAAACATCTTTTGCTCCCTTAGGATCAGAACAGGTAAACTTTTTTTCATTAAATGTGAATGACAAAGTATTTGGATAAGACATGCGAAATCTTATCCCTCTTTTAATTAATTCTGCACAATAGGGAGAAAGCTTTTGCCTGTTTAGTTTTATTTGAGGAGGAAAATCCTGTGAGAATGATAACTTATGCGATTTCCATACAAACTGTTTCTTACTTTTAGCTGCTTGCAAGATTTGAAAAGCATCTTGAAAATTTAGCAATTTTGTATATATTATCCTTGGTGAAGAAGCATCTTGACTTGCACGTAAGGCTCTGTGTGCTCTCTCAACAGTTATGTTTTTTGAAGATGCTTCACAGTTTAGTAATGCCTCAAAAATACTCTTGGACACAGACAACAAATTATTCTTATCAAAAGATTCTGGTAGACCCCGAATAATAATGTTGTTCCTGCGGCTTCTGGCTTCTAAGTCTATCAATTTAGATTGTATTTCAGAAATAGTTTTATCTTTAGACTTTAAATCATTTTCCAATGACTCAATTTTTATCTCCAAAGCTGAGTTATTGTTTTCTATAGTACTCATTCTGTCATTTATTTGTTTTAATGTATCCCCAAAATCAGTAAATTTTTCTGTAAAGTTCTGAATGGCACTTTGTATAGGCTTTAATGCTAGCTTTAACTCATCCAAATAAAAGTTTGAGTCATTTAATTCTTTGCTACTTACTTTGGCTGGTTCAGAAGAATTTTTGGATGTTCTCAATCTTTTAGAAGTGTTATCTTTTTCTGGTGAATGAACTGATGAGAATTTGGCCTTCGTGGCCTGAGCATCCATAGACTCCGATTTAGTAGCCATGCCCAGAAATTAGATGTTGTTACCAGGGTGACAAGTTCCAGGAAAAATCTGAAGCAGCAGGTGCCCAAGTCAGATAACTCCACAAATTGTTCTGAGGTAAAATGTGACTCAAAATAAAAGTTCCAAAGACAAAAATATTCCAACTATATGTAAAAAGCTTAGTATAATCCTTTTATGAAAAAAACTGAGGAAAAATATTAGTCCCAAGTTGTAGAAAAAATAAAGATGATACTAGTCTGTGAGGAGCTCTAAGAATAGGGACTAGTCTAGTCGGCAGCCATCTTGGAGCTAGTGATGACACTGATTTGTAAACAAATGTTAGCTGTGCCCCTCTGATTCCCTGTGAAATGTACTAACAGTAGGCAGAAATATGGGGAATCTCACTTAATAACAAATGTCAATAAGTAAGAGTAGACACTGCTTGCAGGTCAGAAAAGGTGTAGTAATACATATGCTCTGAATCTCCCAAAGTCTGAACTGCAAAATGTCTGAAATATATCACAAGTGTATCCCAGTTATATGTACCTTTCCCTGAGGCTGTTCAAATATATACCTAAGAGTATCTGAGGCCTGGAAGAGTCAGAAACACACAGGCATATCAGCTTGTCTGCTGTTACACACTCTGCAGATAGCTGTAGAATGAATCGCACAAGCATGCCCTTATGTAGAAGTACAACACAGAAATATCAAAGGATGTAGCCATGTACTGCTAGCAACCACCTGTGACAATGCCATTGTTCAGGTGCTGAAAAGACTGCTGTGGTGCACAGTCAAAGAATACTAGGCTGACCTCTGTCTACCATATGGATATGTCCACAGGTGGGAGCTACTCAGACAGACTACTAGCCTTTATAGACTTACAGGTATACAGCAACTCTGCATGTTCAGTAAGATAAACATCACACAATAATAAATAATGCACTCTGCACTTCTGCACCCCTACCCAAAGGTACTATATACCCATGTAATCAGGCACAACCAAGGATGTAGGTAGGCATACACAGTAGTGAAATATGTCCAGTTGTCCTGAGCAGACTGTGCTAATGTCAACACAAACAAACCACAAACTGTTCAGAAGTGAGTAACGTACTAATGACAGTGTAGCAGTTCACAAACAATGCATATGCCTGATATTCATAATTGGTCGTACAACATACTTAGTTGTCCTCACCCCTCTCTCAGGTGTGGAAGGTTTCAAAAATCCCTCTTAATGTATTGCATATGCACAGCTTTTGCTGGTAAAGAAATGGGCAGCTATGGACCCTCTCCACACCCATCCTGTACATCCCGAGCTGGTTTCCCTACTGTCTTCCCCTCTTTGTGCACCCTTTATCACCACATTCCTATCTGCCCATTTACTTTCCTGTCAAAGAAATGAGCGCAGGGGTTAGCGGGAGTGAGCACTTGTAGAAAGTAGTAAGCGGGTTTGCACCAGTATGCGCATATGTGCGCTTAGCTTAGCATTGCTAAGATATGATAAGCTAAGCCAAGCTTGGCTTAGTATTGTTAAAATAAAATAAGCAAAGCTAAGCTTAGCTTTGCATCGCTAAGCGTCGCGCAAACTTGCGCAAACCCACTTACAACTGCTTAAAAGTGCCCTAGTCACTCTTTATGACAGGGCCCTTGTACTTCTCAGCAACAAAATAAAATACCCTTGTCAGTCTCAAACCCCACACCTTGGACTCCCCAGTCTGCATGATGAACCACTAAGCCACAGCAGATATGCAATAACTTGCTGCTGAAAGAAATATAACATGCATTACAATGAGTGAATGTAAAGGGAAAATAGGAAAGCCATAGGAATACATTGCAATAACTACTGTTGTATGCCAGTTAATTATCTAATTCGAAAAGAAAGTGCATACTCCCATGTATCCAGTGTTAGCATTAGGAGGTGTGAGTAAACCTACACACTGAGAAGAGTGTACTGGAAGAAGCAACAGTCAGGTTTCAGTACAACATGCATTTCACTGGCTACAACTCAGCTTCAGATATGAGACATATACCAACCTTCTGACTGAGATAACAGTGTCCACAGCAAACAAGCATGGTCCCCACCTTGCAAAACTGAAAGGGCTACGCCTACCTAACCTATCATTTTATAGCAGTGTCCTGAAATCACAGTGAGAACTGCAATTACCACACAGCAGGCTGCATGCAATTACTAAATGGTGGCCACCAATTGGTGCAGAGGCCATCACATGCACATGTGCAGATACCTAGAAAAGCAGCCTGTATCTGCTGTCCACACATGCAATAATATCATTGCAACAACTGGGAGAGAGAGAGAGAGAGAGAGCATGAGCGAGAGAGACAGACAGAGACAGACAAACACAAACAGGCAGAAGGAGACAGACGCTGATAACAAACAGCAACACACATAGGAAGCAAAACCAAAAAAAAAAAAAAATAAACAATAAAAAACAACACCTACAACAGACGGAGGTGAGGAATACAAAGGTAAAGTATGTAACAGATATGTATTCGGTGACATCCGAAAGATGTGTCTGAAGGGTACTCTACATACTGTGAATCATCCATATGTGGCAGCAGTCCGTATCTATATGTACATGCACATTTGCATAGGGCAAGGGACATACTGCAACTGTTAGTGAAAGCTGGTCATAAGTATGTTGTTGAAGGCTGCTATGTGCACATATGTATGTAGGTTGTAGTGTATGGCATCGCAGAAAGCAAGCAGGGCCGGTATATGTCATGTGGTGATAAACGCTGTGGGACTGAGCTACAGGCAGTGAGGACTTCAACAGCTATACGGCCTGAGGACAGCAGAATGCATTCTGCACAACATTGAGCAATAGTATTACATAACCGTATGTCTCACAACTGTTGCATAATTGACACCCCCACCATGAAAGGTGGGCAGTATATGTGCCTATATGTGCAGCTATATTTACAGCAATGGATGTTTACATGTATGTGTATATATACATGTATATATACATATATATGTGTGTATAGATATATAGATATATATATGGATATATTTAGATATATATGGATATTTATGGATAAATATAGATATATATCGATATATATGGATATATATAGATATATATGGATATATATGGATATATGTAGATATATATATATATATATATAGATATATATAGATATGTATAGATATGTATGGATATGTATGGATATGTATAGATATGTATGGATGTGTATAGACATGTATAGATATGGATAGATATGGATAGATATGGATAGATATGGATAGATACAGATAGATTTGGATAGATATGTATATATGTATGTATGTGTATATATATATATATATATATATATATATATATATATATATATATATATATGTATATATAAGAGAGAGTGAGGGAGACACAGGGTCATATGTACTGCAACAGGTGTCTGTTGTCCAAGGCATGGACTGAACACCAATGCTGATACCGCAGTGCCATACCCCATTCCAAAACATCTTAGGCAGTAACTGCCACATAGGTGGTAGCCTGCCTAACACTGATGGTGTCAGAAGGGTACATGGGACACAGGTGGACAGTAGGCTCCCCTTTGATAATCACAGTGACAACAGTAGCAATGTAATCTGCCTATGTGGTACGTGTCATCACAAAAGGTGTGTCATCTAGGGAAATATAGGTCGGTGTTCCCCTCTACTCATCACAATGCCCCATGTGGTATGTACCTCACATGACAACTAGCGCAAATGGAAAGGCCACAGACATGCCTAACAAAGAGTAATACTGCCCTCAAACACATGCCCTATGCAGACTGACTCACAAACCACAGCTAGAGTGCATTGTATACAGCCAACCCAGAGGTTACCACTGCCGGACATACAGAGGTATGTCACACCCATAGCAGTCGGCCAACCACCATGACAATACCTCACAATCCCTCCGGGCTGCATGATCTAGGGACCTAATCCTTGTCACCTCACTAAACAGCACAAATATGCCATACTCTGGACTAAACCACCCATCATGAACAAACAAGGCTCCTCATTATCAGATGTCATACATACCCCTGATGATTGTTTTGGAGATAGGTAATATGCCCTGGGAGTCATCTCTGTGTATCCAGTTGACAGGAGCAAGTGAAATCACATTACATGTGTGTCAAAGGCCAGAGTAGCATATGGCTAGACTGCTCTAGGCCCTAGGGCCAATAGGTATTACCTACCTATAACACAATGCACACAAACATGTACTCAGTGCAATACCTGCTATGTGAGGTGGAATGAGTGTGACAGTGACTGTGTGCAAGGTTTGTAAAGGTGTGATAGCTTAGTGTGAGGTTGTGTCTGTCATGCTAGCTTGTGTCCTAGGTGTGAGGCCAGAGAAAGATGTGTCAGTTATTGGGATGCAGACATAGTAGGATGGCATATGTTGTGATGCAGTTCCTTGTGTACGACTGTGGTGTCCCAATGTAGGCTGAAGCAATACATGTATGCTCAGTAAGTGGTACTGCTGGTGACTCTAGCTCACATATGAACTGTTGTACTACCTGAAGCTGTAGGCCTAAACAGCACAGTATGGCGTATGTTCACAGTCCCTGGTAACACTGGTCTTGTGTGTTTCCTGTAGTCTGCACAGATTACATACCACAGGCATAGGTATCTGTAAGTAGGGGCACACAGTACTATAAGGTACACAGGTAATGCTCATCTGTGTAGGCATACATCTGTGTGTTGTATGTATGTCCAATGTGTGTTTAATGATGCCTTTACCATGCCCGCAATGACATGTGTGTTACAGGGTATGTGTGTGTACCTAGCAACATGTATACTCTGTTACAGCAGTATGCCAGCTATATCAACAACCGTGCACATATGTCAGGTAGGGGTATGGCATCAAAGACTAGGGTGGTTTACCGGTAATACTGTAAATGTACATGGCATTCATTGCATTGGATGACATATTTCTTCATGCATTAGCTTGATATATACCCCCGGGACGAGGTTGTGCATTGTATCCCAAACAGTGTGCTGACTACTGGTATATACTGGTGTGTTATATGGAGTGTTGCAGGCACTGTCAGCCAGTTGTGGGCTGAGCACTGATATGTGGTATTGAATGTGTGTATCCTCTTATAGACAGATAGATGCTATATATGGCAATTAAGTGATATCTGTACTTCATAATGTTAAGTGTGCCACATGACATGCTCACACATATCGTTTAATTGTCTTCCAGGGTTATGTCTCATCAACGAAATCCATCGTATTCAGCTGCGGAGGAGCAGGAAATTCTGAACAGCCTGGTGCAGCACTATAACCTGCTTTTTTCCAGGGCCAGCCAGCACCAGCATGACCATACTGCACTGTGGCAAGACCTTGTTCACCGGGTAAATGACATAGGCATGCATGACTGGACATATGAGCACGTACGCCATCACTGCAGTGATTTAATTAGACATGTCCGTCGGTGTGCGTCTGATATCCATAGGCAACAGCTTGCCACAGGTGGTGGGGCGGCCATACATCCCCCCCTCACCAGAGTGGAGGAACTGCTCCTAAGAGTGGTGGCTCCTGGCCTACAGCAGCAACAGCGTCACACATGTCTCATCATGGAGGCCAGAGCCACCCAGCAGGAAGACATGGAGCGTGCAGGTAATACGCCCAAGCTGTAGACTACCGTTACCTGTATTGTTAGAATATGCATATGTGAGATGTGTACTGTGTGTTTAGCAGTTGTGCTGCCTAACGTGTGCAATACTGATATTTGGAATAGTATCCGTACACCTGTGACTGTTGACTGTTGTTCCACTGTCGTTTAGCACACTCACAGTAGCAATGCCACAGTTGTGGCCACTGACAAACTGTGTCATATTCTTCTAGGTCCCTCTGGTGTGACAGCAGGGCAGACTATCCATGCTGGTGAGTGTGTTAACACTTTAATATTGGTAATGAAATGTGCATGTCATAGGTGAGGTGTAGGCCATGTACACGTAACACACCTACGCATAATGCATGCTGTTCATGTTTGCTGTGAGACATTGATCATTTCAGTAAAGTCAGTAGCTGCCTCATTCACATGCATTGCACAGTGCAGCAGACACAATTGTGGCAACACTGTACTGCACATTGGATATGCATAGTTGCTACAGCTGTACACAACAGAACACGTTTATCATACGCAGTACACGAAAACATGCTACATTTGGCATTACCACACACCCACTGTAAGGTCACACTTAAGTATCCCACATGTCATGCACACACACATGATGTACCTCAGGGGTAGAGGCCTATCATGGGGCTGTGCAACACTCTGCAACACATAACACAGTCATGTTAGGCAATGCTCCCTATTGAGCATCTCACACACCCATGTACAAGGTGGCTGTGTAATTGTGACTGCAGCCATGCACTGCAGTTCAAGTACAGCATGCTAGGCAGTGGTCTTGCACACATTAGTAGCTGTGAGTGACCAAAAATGCATGTTGATGATGGCACAGGGTACTACACCCCATCCAGTTACAGTGACCACAGTACTACTCATAGCAGTTATTGCTTTGCACCTCAGTGTCGTGTGTGTGCAAACACATGCACCTATACACAATATGCATAGCATGTTGTCTGTGTGCTTACATATGCCAGTATACACAATATGCACAGCAGTCACCGTTCACACAAAGTGTCACATATATGTCCTGGAATGCTAGTGGGTATATAGGTCACTTAACACACATTGGGTATGTGTTGTGTTTAATGTTGCAGTCGTGTAGCATGCCATGCCATGTCTGGCACCCACATATCTGCAATATGTCCCACACTCAGCATAACCACTGTACACTGGCCATGTCGGCCATTGGGATTCCTTCACATCAACATGCACCGCACATCCCGTGTGTGTACATAGCATGCATGTGCTACACCTGTGCCCACTATTATCTGCTATGGACACAGACACTGCACTCAGACATGGATATCTATGCGTCACACAGATAACACATGCAGCCATGGCATGTATACTTGTGAGTGATGGTGCACAGGGCATTGCAGAGCTGATAATACCTGCACAGCAATGTTGTGTCCATGTACACATTGTGTTCCAGGGTGTAGCCAATCACTGAACAACTACACAGTTGCATCAAAGCCATGTATGCTGCCATTTAATAGGGACATCTACACTTACACTGCATGGTCTTGTGCAACACATATTCTGCATGCTGACACATGTGTGGTGACTGTCTACCTTGTGATACTGACACCCACCTTCACCCACTATAGAGTATGTGTTGGATTGCTGGTATGTGTGCGTATGTGCTGTAGTGAGGAGTGTATTAGTGTTCATGTGTGCATGTGTGCATGTGTTCATGTGTGCATGTTTTCATGTGTGCATGTGTGCATGTGTGCATGTGTCCATGTGTCCATGTGTGCATTTGTTCATGTGTTCATGTGTTCATGTGTGCATGTGTGCATGTGTTCATGTGTGCATGTGTGCATGTGTGCATGTGTGCATGTGCAAACCGTAAAGTGTGTTTCCTGTCTTCCTCTCACAAGTGCTGAGTTAGGGGTTGGTGAAAGCAGTAGGCAACCTGAAGCCACTGCCATGAATAGTGGTGATGATGACACATGTATTTTGGCACAGGAAGATTTGACAGGGTCTGCCGTTGGTCCGCCAATCGACAGTACATAGCGTTCAACCCCATCTATGTGCACACTCATACTGTCAATACATCCCTCACCACCAATGGCCATAGGCGAGGGACAGCATACAGTTGGCATTGACCAGGAGAGTGTGGTACCCATGGCACTTGCATCCCCTCACAGCAGCCATAGCCGTAGACCCGGAATGGTACCACATAGGCGGAGATCCAGGGGTTCTCGGGGAAGCACCACTGGTCATATTGCCCCTGGCAGGTGTGCCCTCACAGGTCTTATGATGACCAGTATGTTCTGGGCTGTTTTGCAGGCTCAGGCACGTATGAAACGGTACACCAGGCAGGGACATAGGGCACAGAGGGCACATTACACCGCTATCAATGACAGCATCCATGACCTTGCCGGTGCCATCCGGACTTGCACTGAGGTCATTGATAGATGTTGGGGGGAGACATTAGATGCCCTCCACAGCATGTCTTCCATGAGCCAGGACCATGCGGGATGGTTGCGACATCGATGCGGATGCATGCCAGCAACAGCAACGGCTGGCAGTGGTCGCAGACTGCCCACAGTTCACAGCTGCTCCTGTAGTAACAGTACCAGCCCCAGCAATGCTGGGGCTGGCTGTCCATTGACCGTCCCAGTAGACTACGTGCACGTGGCTCTGGCCAGTCCCAGCAGGGACATGGGTCCAGTCGTCATACCTCTGCCTCTGATGACAGTACCCAGTCAGGGTTGGTACCCGATACTGTCCATAGCACCCTTGCCAGGCAAAGGTACTGTGTCCATGGCCAGAGGCAGTGATCTGTACAGCCTAGCAGGTACAGTCAATGGCTGTCCCACAAACTACTGTATATGGCAGCCACATGGTGGAGCTGTGTGCATGCAGACACACACACATTAACCAAACAACTAGGGCTTACACATACACACACACATTACATCAACATTGGCCCATGCTGTACTGTTGTCCCTCACACACACACACACACACACACACACACACACACACACACACACACACACACACACACACACACACACACACACACACACACACACACACACACACACACACACACAGACATGTCGATTGGATGGGTCAATGTCAGGCTCTGGCAAACAACAAAACACCCTGTGCATATGATGATAACTGTGTCACCTCCTGTCATCTGCATCATTGATGGAGGGACAGGCTAACATGGTGCTGATGCACAGGGTGACACTATAGCAGTGTAGCAATAATAGCAAGTTGTCGACAAGGAAGTGTAACGACATCCTTGTAGGTATATCTGAGCAGACATTATGCATCAAAGCTCTGATTGTCAATGTAGCATTGTGTACACCACTGTTAGGTCTGAGTATGTATTGTCCACCCATGTGCCACTTGGCTGAAGTGGACAGTACATGTGTGATGTGTGCAGTACAGATTAACAAGTGTACATCTGTGAACATTGTGGGTGTGCACTGTCTGGATGTATGTGCATAGTGGACACATGGGACGTGTGGCATACCCTGTCGTACACATTGTTAACATCTCATAGTATCTTTCAATGGCCAGTATGCATTCTACTACAGTTATGTACTAACATGGGTAGACATGTGTATGACATGGGTTGACACTATGCTGTGGGTGATACCGTTAATATCTGTCAATGATTTGCAGTCTGGTAGTATACACAACCTCAACAGCATGACTATAAGCAATCATTGGATGATGTCCTGACAAATGACACACAGTAGTAGGGAACCTAGTAACAATTGGATCCTTCCGGTGCTACACTATAACACTAACCAGTGGTAATGACCGCCACCCATTCCTGTGACCACACCTGTTAGGCATATAGCCCCCTTAGGTACATGCAGACACACTAGGGATGTGTCCATCCAAATCTGGAAATGCATGGATTGGCCTACAATGCATTCCCTGGATGGGACGCATATCCTACACAAGGGTATCATACAGACAGATACCTGTTGTCTGATACATGCTGTATAGCAGTAAGCCGACTATGGCATAGTCATCCTCATGTACTATACATACTATCCCGTCAGTACCACACAGGTGGCAGCCCTCAACATGTATGTTGGGTACCAATGTGTACATACAGCCTCATGTTATGTCATGTGTCCCTTGGTATCCACATATCCATAGGTATTGTGGAGTCCCAAGGTGTATCACATAAGACATTAGAGGCCTGAATGCATATCCACAAGACAGTCGTACACCTATAAAGACTGTCCATTCTTGGCAGTCTTTGTTGTGTATGACCATGTCTGACATACACCCCAGGCATATACCCTCACTCACACTACTCTTAAGTAACTGTCATGGGTGTGTGTGCCACAGATGACCTTGGCCACAGAACATGACAGTGGATGGCCTTGTCACATACATACATATGTGACCTACGATCTGAGAAGCAGCGGCACAACCTGTCAATGGAAACAAATGTATTCATGTTGTATGCAGGCTTCACACCTATGTACTGATTGAGGGGACATGTACACATATATATTTGCCACGCAGATACCTGATGTGTGCAATGCAATTACTGTTGTAATCATACTATGTCATACTATAGTAAAAGCAAAACCCACACCGCATTGACCAACAGTGACACACAGACAGTCAGCATTTGCAGGATTCAAACCCCTACCTAATTATGTTATGATACTAGAGAGAGAGATACATTAACACGGTGCGCTACTTGCTTTACTGGCTGGTTTACCTTCTCCTGCTGTACTTGTAGGATAGTGGCATCATCAGTCTTACCAATGTGGAATGTACCTCTTTTAGTGAGTTTTCCCAGTCTCCAAAAAGGGGACACCTTTCAAAGGAAACTGCACACATACACCCCCCCCCACACACACACACACACACTCACTGTTTGCAGGATTCAAACCCCTACCTAACTATGTTATGATACTAGAGAGAGACGCATTAACACGGCGCGCTATTTGCTTTACTGACTGTTTCCCTTCTCTGGCTGTATTTGTAGGATGGTGACATCATCAGACTTTCCAAAGAGGAATGTACCTCTTTTAGTGAGTTTTCCCAGTCTCCAAAAAGGGAACACCTCTCAAAGAAAACTGCACACATACACACACACACACACTGTTTGCAGGATTCAAGCCCCCTAACTAACTATGTTATGATATTAGAGAGAGAGAGACGCATTAACATGGCACGCTATTTGCTTTACTGGCTGGTTTCCTTTCTCCTGCTGTATTTATAGGATGGTGACATCATCAGACTGTACATGGTGATGTGTGTATACTTTGTTTTATGCCTTTCCAAGAATGGTCCATGTGGGTCAGCAGGTGTCAACAGCTTGAACAAGACCTCAGAATCCTTACCTTGTGTGATCTATCTGTGGACACATTGACATTCCGTCATATGTCAACACATATTTATGCACAGCTTGTTGGTTTTGTGGATACTACATGTGTCTGGGATGTTGATAAAGGGCTATTCAAAGTCTATGTGACACATGTGTAGATGTGTTCATTGATGTATGCCCTGGCTAGCTGCCTTGCAAACAGTCTAGCATGTTTGGGAACCATGATCCGCACATGAACATACCACAGTTGGTAGGGTTGTGTGTATGTCAGCTTCCAATAGCTCTGTTTATGACTGCAACCATGATGGACTCCATGACCTTGCAGATCAGACTTCATAGGCGTACTGGACTTGACTTCCCATGGTGTGTTGTGCACCAACACTTGTGGGGAGTGCCATATGTAGCTGTGACACATTCAACGGTTCCACATCCTGTGTAGGGGTGAGGCTCAGCTGACTGTTCAGGTGCATGATCTGTTTGTTCTGTAGTTTGTGCATGACACATATTGGGAATCAATGTATTCCACTTGCTGCCATGCTTTTGGCAGTGGGAGTAGCTGCTCATCCATTCTACATGTGATATCTCCTGGTATGATGATGTGGACTATTGTCAGTGGGAGATGGGTATGTACATATGGGCCTGTCTGTCATGATGTCGGCATTGTCACTCAGGTACAGTTGGCCCTGACTCAGGGCATATATGGGCGTACATTGCTATTTATGACATAGCTGAAGGAGGTGTCATGATTCAGTCTGGACTCCTTCTCAGCTACTCTTTACAAAACACCAACGAACATGAGCACTAATCCCTGTTACACTCTTTTACACGCTTAACACCCTACTGGTCCTTTGTGATCAGGCTACAGAGTATGTCATGATAATATCCTGGCATGTCCCGGGGGTCGGTTTCATGTGTACTCTTCAGTCCAGCTGGTGGATATCGTGATACTGACACAATGTCACATCTGCCTCATGTACACAGACAACCCTCTCCTCCTCCCGACAAACTCAGATATATGTGTGAGATGCACTTATATAGACTTACAGGGTGCTGAACTCTCTCGACCCATGACTGGCACAGTCTATCAGGTGGTGAAGGTAACCACACACTCCACATATCAGTCTCACATATCCTCTAGCAATAGCACTCAAACCACATTATCACACATAGACATACTCAGATGCTGTAAATGTACTCTACCTAAGCAGCAGAGACCTCCAAAGCAGACACACACACACCTGCTACCCCACTACAATACCCACATATCACATAGTTCACAATGTCAGTGTGCCACACAGTCACTGCCCTTCGGGCTAAACAACATACCTAATACACTTTTAATAGGCGACACTTATTGTCCGACACACTGATGTACCACTCACCAGCCCTAACAAAGGAATAGTCACTTTGGGTTGTCTGTTGGGTGCCAGTATCTGCTGCATAACACAGGCAGTCAGGTCACTCCAAAGCAAATACAGGACTAGCACCATCATTGTCCATGCTGGTGTGTATAACCTCAGACGTTACTCCCTGGACCACATGACATGATACATGGAGGAACACTCTGATCATGTAACCCAGGCCAGTATGACCCTGACCTTGTCTAGCATCTTACACCAACAAATTATGATGTCACAGTATACGGACACACATACCACATTTAACAGTTGCCTAACAAATTTGTTTAATTCATAGGGGATACAGTGTCTGTCAGCCTATGGTGACATGCTCAACATGCCACGTAGCTTCACTATGGACAGCTTGCAACTGTCACCCTTGGACTTTGGAATGCTGGCTAAGGCTCTTACTACCACCATAGTGCCTTTTTTAAGCAGGGCTCAGGAGACAAACCCATATCCATAGACATTACAGGTTAAATGAAACTAAGGGTAATGCTGCTCAACAACAGTTGTGTTAACCTCATATTGTGGCCACTCAGGACTCTCCTCAGTATGGAGGACAGCGGTGTCTGTGCACTGACAGACGCCTGGTTCAGGCTCGCTTATGCACACCAGCACTACCAGGTTATGTTTCATACCATGCTGTCTGACAACAAGACTTGGAACAGACAACACAACTAGGGGGAGTAGCCATATACATCACAGATACACACACCTCCAGGTTAGTAGCACTGCACAAAGCATCACAGACCATACATATACAACTACCATTGTGCAATACTGCCTTTCAGTTTGTTTCCTGCTACAGTACACACTCCCAAACTCAGGAACCACACTCGGCTTTCGTGAGAACTATGGAGAATATGAAGGTCTCCACAAACACCATTATATTGTGTGGCTTCATATACATAAATATTGACTGGGGATACTACTCAAGCCCTGACACCCTCACCAACAGTCGCTACAATTTGTTGACTCATATGCCATGGCACAATCAGTCAACACAGCCACAAGGGGAAATACAAATTGGTCCTGATCATCACCAACGTGGGGACTCTATGTTCCACACCAGCAATATACCCATCATTGGTAAGGTCAGAACATACATGTATCTCACTGGACATACATATACCCTCCACACACCCATTCTGGGTAATCTTGGTGAACTTCTCATGAGCCAACATCTCATTTCACCGAAGCAAGGTGGTATCCTTCAGAGACCCTGAGACAGTGGCAAATACGGCTCACACTGCTGCATCCTTTACATACACATTCTATGGACACCTAGTGGACTGCATGGATTGTGCTATCCCAAATAACAACAGGACTCACTACTCCAATGGCAGGGGACCTGTCTGGTAGACCCCAGCCATTAATAAGCTGTACAACATCAGGAGGAAGCTACTACATGATAGAGCACAATCCCAGACTGGGAAGGCATCTGTGATCTGTACTAGCAGACAGCTACAATCACTCATGAACTTTTCTAAGGGCCGCTTCTACCAGACAATTACAACAGACACGTAGGACTATCACACGGCCTTCTTCAGTTATGTCAGGAACCTGGGTGGACACTCACTGATATGCTGTGAGTTACTGCATACTGACTAAACCTACCCTGAACCCACTGGCATTGCCAACATCCTGGCAAACAGGTTCAGTGCAGATGTCTCCCACCCATCCCCCCTAAGGAGCAACTATCCATCCCAACAGAGTATAACCTCCCTGACATCACACAGTAACAGGTGAGTGCTGCCCTCCCCAAAGTGTACATCTCAGTATCAATGTGACCAGACAGTGTCCCAGCCTGCATCTTACACAAGCATCATGACAGACGCAACCCTCACATTACATCATTATCGGAGTTACCACAGGATATGTACCCAAGGAATGGCATACAGCGACAGTGGTCCTGCTCCACAGAGTTGTTGCCACAATGGACCACAGACAATATTGCCCTATAAGCCTAAGTAGCCTGTTCTGCAAAGCTATGGAGCATATTGTCATGGGACTCATACACATAGACATCAGGAACCTACAGACACTGTGTCCTACATATTTCAGCATTGCTGTGGGCAGATCTTGCCTCTTGAACCTGTTTGTATACTTTAAATGGCTAACAGGTTCATCGACATAGGGATGGCTGTCCACACAACCTACCTGAACCTTGCAAAACTCTTCAACACAATAACCCACTGGGCCATTATGCATAGGCTCACCAGCGTCAATATGGACACATATCTCACACAATGGATTGATACCTGGATCAGGGATAGCACCCACATGGTTGGAATTGCAGGTGCCATGTCTGACTGTACACCAGTTATACGTGGCATCCCACAAGGCTCGGTCCTGGGACCTCTCTTGTTTAGTATATATTTGTCTGACGTACAGGCTACCACAGGGGGAGTATGGCTGAACATGTTTGCACTTGACTGCAAACTGGGTGCCATGATCAACTCTCCAGCTGCCACATGCATACTTAAACAGGGTCTCACAGAGATGGATGACTGGTGCCTGAGTCATTGCCTACAGCTAAATGCCATTAGTTGCATAGTCATCCCCTTTGGGAATAACAACATGCCCACACATTACCACATAGGTAGTACTCCATTACATACGGTAGGAGTTGTTAGGAGTCTGGGGACATTACTTGTTCGTACTGTCACCTTTGACATTCACGTTGACAAAGTGGTTGGACACACCTTCTATGTGGGCCACCTTATCCCATATGGTTTCACATCTAGATCGAGTGAGGTCATCATGCCCCTATACTCATCACATCTATGCTTGGTTACAATGCCACATTTGGGGTGCACCTTACCCGACACCTGCAGCAACTGTACTGGCCACGGAAGTTCCTCACCAAGCAGATCTAGGGGCTCACACACATGCCCTGCACAGTTCAGATGCAGTAACTCCAGCTCTACTCAGTCGCTTACCACCTACTCAGATATGATGTGTGCCTGCTGTTTACAGATATTACCAACCCAGAATTACTGGACATGCTCCACCTCAGGATATCCGACTCCCTTGGAGCTACACACTCCAGGGACGTATACCTCAGCACAGATGTTAATAGGACATTGTGGAGGGACAGATTCTTATCCCAGAGGCTCGACTCACTCCAGAATGTAATCCCAGTATCACATAGGCAGATCCACCCACTGACCACCTACTGGAGACATCTTGACGACTGTATGGGTGATCGTATGTTTACCCCTGGGATATCTTCTGTGTCCCTGCTACACAGAGGCACACTAGCCTAAATGTACATGGGCTATCTTGTGTGACCTACTATTCACACACACAGTGTAATAATCTGACAGGGTTGCGAATGCCAAACACACTCTGGCTAGGCTTGTACATGCCCTAGGGCAGATAGCCTAGTATCGACCTCTGAACCTATGCTAATGTTCAAGATGCACAATGTTTATTGCTGATACTGTTTGCAGGTCTTTATCATCTTTGCTTTACCAGTTTCTATGAACAACTTCGTTATCTGCAGAACATATTTGATTATGACAGGGTTCCACTATATTATAGATGTGTCTGTTGTCATATAACTGTGTGCACAGGGCGGATTGCTGTATAGTGACAGGCTCCTGGGTTAACACATGCAACTGCCAGATATGCGTGGCCCACTGCTGTACTCAGACATGGCCTAAGTGTGTGAGCAATTCCAGTTCTGCCATTCCGTGTTTTGTTGCCTGACATTTGTCTCATTTATTCAAGTGTGCGAGCATGCCCAGTGTGACCCTTCAGTATGTTGCTATCTGAGGTCCACTACATTTGTTGATCTGTGCGAACATGACCGATATTAACATTTATACTGTGTGTGTTGGAAGTCGGGTTCTGTTCTCACTGCAGGGCTCACCTTTGTGTCATAACTCAACAAGGATTATGCTGTGCCTGCAGGGTTTCCATGAAATACTTTGCATAGACTTATCAACATCCCTTCATACAGGCTGACCACTGCAATACTGTCATGGTTTAGTGGTTCAGTACTTTGACTATAGTGCACAGTATTCTGGGTTCGAGGTCCATCACTGCTTTATATTTTCATACTGAGCAGACCAGACTGCTTAAGGGCCAGTTAAGCAAATATGAGCATGTTGGCTTTTGTTCAGCTATGCCCTACTTAGACCAGGCTTGTCCGACATTGCTCAATATTCACCAACATTGCTGGATATTGCCCAATATTACTGAACATTGACCACAGTTGTGTTAGTTGGTGTGTGTTTTTTTGTTTGCATATACTACATGGTGATAAATGCTGTTTAGCACTGCATTATATTGCTTAACACATGGCAATCATACCTTAGGTGGTGCTGCAGGGCTGCCTATGTCGGATGCACATACTACACTCCCTGTACATGTTTGAAAGCAGGTAGTGTCAACTTAGGCATCCCTTTTACTATATGTGTGAGTCAGAGAGAGGTATCATTTCCAGAGTTCCTACTGAGCCAGTGTATGTGCTATGCATTGCCTCTTTGCCAAGGCCAAAGCATACTGGGCACTCCTCCTTCTGCCTACTGGGGCAGACTCAGGTTGTTCCTCCTCTGAGTCACGATCTGCCTGTGATGGCCTTGGCAATGGTGGGGGGCTGTTTAGCCCAGGCCTATGCTGCTCCTGCTGCAGCTGTTTTTACAGGATCATATTATGTAGCATAGCCCATATCATGACAATTTGGGTACATGGAGTTGGTGAGTACTGCAAGGCTCCACCAGATGTGTCCAGGCACCGGAACCGTGACTTGAGCAGCCCAAACACACACTCTATTACATTAAGTGTTTGTGCGTGTGCCTCATTATGGCGTTCCTGTTCAGGTGTGTGTTCATTTCTGATGGGTGTTATCAGCCACGGCTCCAGTGCATAGCCAGCATCCCCCACTAGGTGACCATGTGGGATGTCCCCATTGGCAAATGTCTGGTACAGCTGTGTCAAATGCCAGGTATGGGAATCATGGTAGCTTCCAGGGCAGCCTGCACACACATTCAGTATTATGCCCTGGGCATCACACACGACCTGGCAGTTGATGGAGGGGAAGCCCTTGCGGTTGAAGTAGACCCTAACCCGCTCACCGGCTGGTGCTTTGATGCATATGTACGTGCAGTCTATTGCACCCACTACCTCAGGGTATTCCACTATTTGCTGGAAGATACGCATATTGCTGGCCAATACCTCACGGGAATTGGGGAAATATACATGATCACCGGCATGTGCTGACATGGCATCCAGGAACTGGTGTAGTACCCTGGATGCTGATGCCTGTGATATCCCCATCATATCACCAGTTGGTCTCTGGAAGGTACCTGTTGCTAATATTCTTAGGCCAACACATACCTTGGTTTCCACTGGGATGTGTTCCCCTCTGTTGGTTCTGTGTGTGAGGCGTGGCCTGCACAGCTCAACAATTTGCTGCAGGAGGTCTCTGTCCACTCTATAGCGCTCCACTATCTCCAGCTCATGTAGACCCTGGTAGGTGACCCTAGGCCTATACACTCTTCTCCATCTCCTCACTGTGGGTTGTCCAGCAGCATTTCCATTGTCACCACCCTCAGCATGATGCAATAGTCACCTTATAACAGCAATGGCAGCCCCTAACATTTATTTTTCTCAATAAAGCTTTTTCAGTTTTCATTTCTGTTAGCTTACTGCAGTGTCTGTTGTGAGAAACATACTGGACTGTTGTTTGCAGAGTTTTAAGTGCTAGGCTGGGCTGGGCTAGTGTACTGCCAGTGTAATTGCCTGATTCTGATTGTTTTCACCTGCTAGCTCTGCTAGTACTCCCTGGAAGCTTCCTACTATTTGTTGTGCTTCCTTTTTCCTTTCTGTTTCCTCTGGGGGGGAGCACCACGCACACAAGCACAAACACGCGCACAGCAGGTAACACGCGCGCACACATGCTTACACTGACTAAAATTTGCTTATTCGGGTTAAAACACGCGCACACCAGTGCAAACGTGCTTACAACTCTTTAAGCAGCCTTATACATGCTTACTCCGGCTTAAACATGCATACTCATGCTTACACGTGCACACTCTGTCTTACTTGGGTTTACACGCGCGCACACAAGCGCATACCCATTCAGCAAGAAACTTTGGTGTTATCCACGGCATACACCTTCCATTTCTTGGCTTTCCCTAGCCTACCTGTTGACGCACCTCTTTCCATGATGTATAAATGACAGCTGACACATGCCACTCTGCTCCAATGAGCTTCACTTCTTTCATACATACCCCCCTCGTGATGTCACCTATCTTCTACTCTGTTACTCCCCATATCCTACTCCTACACTCCACTGACTGTGCTCATTTGCTATGTAAACTTGCGATTCACTATCGTAACACTCATTTACTTAGGATTGCCTACTAATGCTTGGTTATATGTCTTAGACTGAGCTTCCCCCTTAGCAACCTCTACTCGGTGGCCATGTTGTCTTCAGCCTGCTATTCCCTTGCATTGTACATTAACAATTTCAATAAAATCCACATTTGTGGGTTTTAATTTTTAGTATTCTGGGTTTTAGAGCGCAGACCGTTTGCGCAGCACTGCACTATGCTTAAACATTGGAAATCGGCGAGAAAAAAAATATTTTTATTTTCATATTGCATCAGGAAACATTTCCAATGGCCATATATTTGGCCATTGGCATGCTTCCTGCATGGGATGCAACCTTTATTTGGAGCTGTCACGGCTCTGTTTTGCTATTTGCAGAACGGTACTCAGTTGTCAACTGAGTACATTTCTGCAAATAACACTGGTCTTACTCAGACAGGTTCGGGTTTCCTGAATCGCAAATCTACCTCATTTGCATGCCTTTCGCCTGCAATTGAGGTAATTTGCATATCCCAGCCCTGTCTGTGTAAGAGCCATTTTAGGAGCTCTCTTACACGCCCCTACAGGCTGTTCCTGGATCGCTCGTCGGACATGATGGCTGCATGGAGTCTTACTCTACTCTAAGACTCCATGCAAGCCTTCGTGAATCCGGCCCTTCCATATTGTCATGGATGTACTGGCAAATACTTAACTGGAGAAAAAGTAAGGTATATGTCATGAAACATATCATAGAAATACATCATCACAGTAAGAAATAAAGTGAAATACATCTTTAATTGAACACTTGATGCTATAGTCAAAAATGACTCTTCAGACAACTGGTTTTTGTCCACAGAGGATGTTGCATTTGGCTACTACCAATAGTTAATGATCTGTTAGAGTATCTGTTGCCAATGCTTTCCTTTAATCTGCCTTTACTCTCTATTCCAATAGTACAGCATGTTTAAGCACCTGTGTGTGAGGATAACCGGACTACTGTAGGTGATGGCAACAGCTGACCAGGTATTAACATAGGACATGAACAGCCAGACACCATCACTTGGCAGTGATGTGTGATATCAATGTCTGTACAAATGCTGAGGAAAAAAGTGAAGGCTTTCTTATGGGGAATTTATGGCTATGTGCTTTTTGTGTGATGCAATTTCTTTATCAGATTAAATGTGTGAAAAAGGGGTTGACAGGAATGTGGAGCAATAGGGCAGGCAAACAAAGGGGAGGACACGGTGGAAAGAATAGAGGCATTTGCAAGATATTTGAAAGATAGTGGGAGGGAACCATAGCTAATGTTGACCAGCTAGTGTGCAAAGATGCAGAAACATACCAACTACATTTGCACTATGAAAAGCATAGGCTGGCATTTGCAAACATAGAAGGAGGTATTTTATCAAACAGCAATGAAGGTGTGAAACACGGCATTAGGATTTGTCATGTATAATGTTCAGTCTATCCACGCTTTTTCAGATGGTCAGCAATGACAGGCTTAATGGCTTGGATTTTTTCTTGGTGTTTTGGAAGTTAAATAGGATGACTTGGCACATAACATTTTGGTGTTACGCGCTGTAAAAAAATTAGTTGACCAATAAGGGCATCAAACCTGATGACAAACATAATACATACATTTCAGCAAATGTGATTATCTCTCAGTGCTACAGAAGAACTCTTTTTCACCTATCTTCTTTACAGATAATCTGCATTCAGTATGAATGGAGATATATTTCAGATAGGCATGTATGTGTGTGACTTGAGGAAATCCTGTGAAGCATATTGCCATGAAAGAGGCAGTATTACTGTTTGTAAATGTATGTCAGATGGATAGACTTTCACGAGATGATTAGGTTAGTGTATGATACATACTTGTCTCACTGCCCGTACTGTCCTAAACATAGAGTTGAGGAGAGAAGATGATTGTAACTTAAATAGTCTGCCCATCATAGAGATGCAAGTGCATTTTTAATTCCTTCTCATAATTATCATGTTTAAACAATTACACACACATTGAACTGTGTTTCATAACCAAATCATTGAGATATACTACTTAGAAAAATGTATTTACCAAAACATTAATGAGACATTTCTTGCAATAAACATAATTATGACAGCCATTTGTATGTAGTGTTACCTTCCTAATCAAAGTGTTGTTAGAAATTGCATTCTGATACAATTTGTAAAAATAAACGATACTTGTATTTGAATCCTGGATTACATGTGCTCTAGTTCTAAAGTCAGAGCACTTACACCTTGTGCCACAGAAACAGTTACATGGAAGGTGGATGCTCTCCACTCAGTACTGTCCAGAGTGCTGTCATCTGTACATTGTCACTAAGCCTATTTGCACTTTAGAAGGCTGCCCAAATAAAATGTTTCACTTTTTTTCCTTAAGTAGGTAACCTTGATTGTGGTGTAGACAGCAGCAAGCAAGTGCACAAAGCAAGAAACAGAAAAAAAACATACTAAGTTTTGATGAAAGTAAGTCATAAATCTGGAGTAATAATTTTAGCATCCCCTTTAAGGTGTATGGATCTGAACCTCAAAGCAACTATGTTAGGGGGCCAGCGTCACTGCATGTATGGTTTTTGCCACAGAAACAGGTACACAGCATGTGCTCATCACTCAATTAGTACTAATATGTGTAGTGGTGACAAAACCTGTCTGCATTAAGATTGCAGCAATGACATTGTTCACTCTTTTCTTCAACTATGAGCCCTGTTGTTTGTGCACTGCTAAGCAGAGATTAAATTACACAAGCAAAAAAAAAAAAAAAAAAAAGCATATAACAAATAAGGTTTGGAAACAAATCAATTTGTCCAGGGACATCTTCGGGGTTGGGGGTTTAGGTCAGGTAGGAACAGTAATGGGATTTAAGATGATAATGGAAGAAAGTGAGTGTGGTGGAGATAGAAGGGTTAAACTGAGAAAGTAAGAGGGTTGGGAGGACATGAGGTAAGTATAAGGTGGGGCTTAACTGGTTTTGTGTTGGTATAGCTGGGTAAAGGGATCAGAGTTTGCTAAGACAAGTGCTAAGTCTGAGATGACATTGTAGGTATTTGGTCACAGGTACCAGCAGGGGCATGGTGCTAAAGGGTGAGTTAATATATTTTTTTAATTATTATTAACTGTATGCTGATTAGCTACAGAATGGGGGAATTGGGGGTGTTTGGTGGGTCACTGTATTTCTCCTTCGTTCTACAGCTTAGCTTAGTTAGAGTAATTAAGGCTTGTTACTTGGGTAGTCATTTTTGTAGTTGCATCTTTTGTATTGGTTTATTTAGTTGGTTAATTTTTGGGTTAGACAGAACAGTCACTTTGGGTTGTTAGTCTTTCACAGGACAGCCATAATGCACTTCTTAGGTGGCTGGTTTTCTCTTTCAAGTTTGCCTCCTGTATGCTGCATGATTTTGGTGGCCTTGTTTTTGTGCATTCTGCTTTGAGAAGCTTATCATTACTGGTTATGGTGTAAAGCATACAATGGCCATGTTCCCCTGTCCCCTATACACTAATTGTTCGTCGGTGGTCTTTTGGTGATGTGTGGTGAGAGTTTTCTGATAGAGTTTGCTTTTAGGTTTCTTTGTGATGGAGAGGTTCCCCAATCAGTAGGAGTAGGTTTTCCAGGTTGTAAAATGGTTGCGAGTAAAGGCCGTTGGTCGCATACACTCAGTAACGTGACCGATTGATGGAGAGTGGAGGAGGGTGCATAAATCCATTGGGAGGAGATTGGGTAAGTGAGATTAATTTACTCAATTGCATGGCCATTAATATTAATAATAACAATAAAAGAAAACAAGTGGCAAAGAAGAGGAAAGTGCATTTTTGCAGTTGGCAAAGGCTAGCTGTCCTTACAAGTATAGGGGCTGGCAAACAAGGCTTGTGTGGAGTGCAGTAACCTTTCTTTTTCATTAGAAGGAACTCCATGGTTGCATGAATGAATTCTGGTGAGCAGCACAGCCACAAGTAATGGCCATTAGTCACGTTTAATCTGTATCTTTAAAAGTGGTTTGTTAGAAAGTAGTACTGAAAATACCTTTATTTAAAATTCCAGTTTTACTCGTTTCTGGCCATGTACTACTTTGCTATGCAGCATCTGATACATATGCTAAACAAGTTTAGTCTTGCAAATGCAGTTTGTGTGATCAGTAATGTAGCTAAAAAATTTCAGGGTATGCAGAAATTATTCATTTTTCAGGGCATGTCTGGCATTTAATTTCTCCTTGCTAAAGTTTTAATTATCTGTATTTCAGATTATTGTTATATTTCAAATCAGGAAATTTTGCTTCCATGTGTGTAGCGAGATTAACTGTGCAGTTTTTCTCTGGTAATTATACTGTCATGGATTAAGAGGTTATTGGGTCACTCATGAATTGATATTATCTTACTTTATTGTATTTTTTTTTGGAAGTTTAGGCTATTTTGACCAGGTCATACCTTGCCACCATATATGTATTAAAAAAAGATATACAAAAAAAAAAAAAATATATATATATACATATATATATATATATATATATATATATATATATATATATATATATATATATATATATTTATAAATACTGAGGCTCATTTCATGGGTGATTCAAGATAATAGTAAGTATTTCTTGGAGCAATTACTTAACATCATCAGATCTCAAAATTAGCTGTCCGTATCGTAGGGAAACAGTATTTTTGAGTAGGTGATTGATGGTTTTCTTGAATATGGCTATTGCTGCTGAGAATATTTTTAGCATTTGAGATAGCAGTTAAAACAGTTTTGTTGTTGTTGTCATTTACAGTTTCTTTGGTCAATTACTAAAATTTTAGAATTTTTTGGTGATTGCAACATTAAATATTGTTTGTATGGGAGTACTAATGGTGTAATTGCAGACATTTGGGCTTGCAAGGGCATGGCCATCGGGGAATTTGTGTTAGTGCAGCGTCTTCATTGCAGTATGGGGGTAGCAGGATGGGGAGGTCATTTTTGTTTTAGTTAGTGTGGACTGCTGTCACATTTCTGGGAATAGACACTGCAATTCCATAAGGGCAAGATGTTTAATTCATTTCTTTCTTTTGCAGATGGTGGAGGTGCAGAATTAGAGGCAGAAATGGGCAGCCATTGTCTGGCAAGAAGAAAAATTCTTCCAGGAATTGCCTGTGGCCAACAAAAAGGTGTGTCCTGTTATAGCAGGAGACGGTAGGCAGAGAAGACCAGGTCAAGGGCCCAAGGGAAGCGGACATGGCAATTGATGGAGGGCACCACTTTGGAAGCCCCATTTGCTGGAAATGTACAAGAGGAAGTCACAGGTAATGATGCATTGTTGGGAGTTCACATAGACAGGCCATACCTGGTGTGGTTTGGGCCTGGCTCATGTGTGAGTGGAGATGAGTAGTCAATGTAGCAGCCCAGGGAAGTGGCTAGAGTTGTGAAGGAATGGGGGTGGTTTAATGAAATTGGGCAGGTACAAGGAGAGGCATGCAGTGAGGGTAGTAGCTTAAAATTGTCTATAGGGAGTTTAAGGTTGTCAGCAGGTGGATTGGAGTTGCAACAGCAAGAAGTGAGTTCAGATTTTGGGATCAGTCTGGGAGATTGCTTAGATACACAGGCTTTAGGATAAGTGAAAAGGGGGCCTTTCTCACCCCTCACATACCAGTGTCAGCAAAATAAAAGATCTGGTAAGGGGAGTATGACAATATCTTTGACTTAATTAATGCTGAAGAGGTGTTCCAACATCTGGTGGAATTGCACACAGCCAGTAGCAAGGACCTACTAGTTGCTTTGGTGGCATTGTGGCACTGGAGAGTTAGTAGTTTGCAAGCTAGAACATTGTAAAATTGGGTTTTGGGATTTGTCTGCTACATAGCAGTTTGGTTGGAAAAGGATCCCTCACTGGCATTACCACTTCTGGCTTATTTTCCTCACAATCTGTGAGGTGTAATGTCTAAAGGCAGGGAACAACTGGTTGTGGTATAATCAGCAGTTTCATAAGCAGAACGTGGTGGATCAGTCATTGCAATGGGAAGTTAGGCACCCTGTCACTATGATGGATAGTTTTGCAGTTGGTAGCAGAGGTAGTAAACTAGGGGGAGAAGTGGAATATGCTGTTTCTTTTTTTTTAAATACAGGGTGTTGTTTGTGGACAACATGCAGGTTTTTACACACTTGTTCAAAGTGCGCAGGGGTATACTCTGTTGTACAGTGTGCTTGCCAGGAAGGTAGCATGGTCAGTCTGGGTTTATTTCCAACTGAGGTGGAATCATTACTCCCATTGGTTCAGGGATTTCAGAGTTTTAGGGGAAGGGGGAATTTTCATGAGCAGAGAGGAGGGGTTTCATTTTGGGGGCAGAAGGGTAGACTGGGGGAGGCATTCATCAGTTAGTGTGCAGGTATTGCAATTCATGGTCAGGCAATATCTTAATTTGGCTGTTGCAGAGGAATTAAAGTATTTTTGGAGTGATTTTCTATTGTCAAGGGTTGAGGGTATGACTCAGTCTGTAAAAATCTGCATTACATGCAGAGGAAGGAGGAGACACTGAAGGATTTGGTAGAGAGGGAACTGCATGCAGGCTGGTTGCTGGGCCTGTGGGATCACCTGCCCTTTGTTAAGTTTAAGGTCTTGCCCTTGTGTTTCGTTCCTAAGAAGTCACCCAGTGAATTCCATTTGATTTGCCATTTGTCTTACCAAGAAGGAAGATCTGTTAACAATTTTATTTTGGTAGAGGATGCCAAGGTTAATTATATGTCTTTGGATAATGCAGTCTGGGTTATTTGAAGGTTTAATGATCAGTGGTTGGTGAAAGGTGATATTGAATCTGCATTTCAATTACTACAGGTACAGGAGGAAGAGAGGCTGTTGTTATTCATAGCTAAAAGAAATATGTTTTATTTCGACAAGTCTATGCTGATGTGAAGTTCGGTGGCTTGTGCTTCTTTTGATAAGGTTAGCACTGTGCTTCATTGGATTTGGCAGCAGCAGGTGGCACTCAGCAGGGAGTACATTACCTAACACATTTGAGAGAAAAGATTTGGTAGGTTAACTCCAAGGACAAGATGCGGATTAAGTATGTCATGTAGCTCATTAGGCTCTTGAATTTTGCATGGTGGGCAGGTCTTGTGGGTCTGTGGACTTTTTGTCGAATGGGGGAAAGCAAACATCATTGGTTGAGGGCTAATAAGTTGGTGTGTTCTGATTTAGCATAATGGTTCTCCTTTTTGAAGCAGTTTAATGGTATGTTTTTTGTCAGGTGTATTGAATTGCTTAAGGAGATTTGCAATTATTTACAGATGCGGTAGGAAGTATTGGGATGGGGGGCTTATTTTGGGGGGATGGTTTGTGGAACACTGGCTGGCAAGGGCAATTGGAGGAGGGATGTTGCTTGTTTAGAGTTAGTTTCAATTTGGCTGGCATTGAAGGTCTAGCAGGACATGTTGTGGGACAAAGGGGTTAATTTTCATTTGGGCAATCTGGTAGTGGTATGAGCCAATGGTTTTGCCAGACTAGGTGTGTCAGGATGGGCTGGAATAATCAGATGCTTGAAACAGGAATACTGGGAAGCTTGTAAAAGGAAGGTGTATGGTAGGGCATTGCAAAATTTTGGTAAATTTGTGTTGCAGCTGCCTGAGGACGAGGGAGTTTGGTTGGAAGGATTGTGTTTGAAATATTTGCTTCAGGCTTGGGAACTAGGTAAGGCAGTCCTGTCGGTAAGGATGGACTTAACAGTGATTACTTTAAGTTGCAAGGGTGACAGGGTTACATGACTCAACTAAATCTAGGACTGTGGTTTGTATGTTGAAGGGTTGGGTTAGGGTTGATAATGAAAAGAACAACAGATGATGGCCATTGACAAGACAGGTTTTGAAGGTTTTACTGCAGGGATTAGCATTGGTAACTGGATATTGGTTGTGTAGATCTAAAACAGATCAGTTGAGGAATGGCAGGCATATCATACTGGGAAAGGACAGGAATGATTGTTTGTGCCCGGTGGGTTAGGTTAAGAGTTGGCTGTGGTCTCATGTTGGGAGTCCCCAGGATGACTTCTTGATCTGTAGGTGGCAAGGTGATGATGTGTAATCAGTTTGCATATATAATAAGGAGAGCTTTTTTTGTCTTGGTTTTCTGGGAGAGAGGTTTTACACTCATTTTTTTTTTTACATTGGAAGGATATAGGATTTAGGAGGGACAGTAGATCAATTGAAATCATTTCAGAGGGTGGGTTGTTGGTCATCAAATACTTTCTTGGCTTATATAAGATAATTGAGTATGGTAACTGGCTTAATAAATTAATTTTTCTTCAACTAAGAAAGGAAATCTTATTTTTGGTCATTTTTATATCCATTGGTTGACAAAGGGGGCTGCAGCTAGGCTGGATGGCACACAATAGAGTTTGCATTGTTTCAGGTGGCATTGGGCTCCTTAGACTCCAGGTGGTACATTTGGTCAGTAATAATCTGGGAATAATTCCAAAGCTATAGTTGGTAGTTGGGATAAGTGAGGATCTGTTTATTTTAAGAGGTTATATCCATGTATGTTTATTGTGTGGTTGGAGGTAGTACCATAGTTATTTTGGCTTTGGAGAGGGCTCACCGGTTTGCTAATGTTAAGCTAGTCAGACAACTGCCTGCTTTAGGTATATATATGATAGGGCTTTGGGATCCAGTTTGATTCTCAGATTCTCAGAGGATGGAGTACACCTGAATGATTTTGGCTTAGACCTCTTTAATGTACACCTAGGTTTGTTTTTGGAGGGTTTGACAGAGGTTTAGGAGTGAATGAGGGGGAACAGCATGTGTCAGTCTGATTGGTGGAGAAGAGGGACATGCTTGTCCCTTTTCTGTTCCCTCCTCTGGTGTTGTATGTTTAATTCAATGAGTTGGGGAATGAAAGTGAGCAGTGGGACACTGCTTGATAAGTAAAAGTAAGCAAGCAGAGGTGAAGATGCTGTTTATTTGATTAGGGTGAGCAGGGATGCGGTGCCCTAGTAAATGGTTATATGGACGTTCATGCTATGATTAATAAATTAAATTGATGTTGAATAAAATTATGTTTATGGAAGTTTAATAAAGGTCGTCAAATGTCATTTAGTATGGTGTGTTCATTGAAGGGGACTTGCACAAATGAGATTTGGGAACAAACCAATTTGTCCCGGGACATCTTCACGTGCAGGTCAGGTAGGAATAGTAATGGGAGTTAGGATTATATTGGAAGAAAGTTAGTTAGTGTGATGGGGATGGAAGGGTTAAATTGGGAAAGTAGGAGGGTTGGGAGGAAATGAGGTAAGTACAAGGAGGGGCTTAACTGGTTTTGTGCAAGTGCAATTGGGTAAAGGGTTCAGAATTTGGCTGGAACTTGCTACCTGCCCTCCATCACTCTTTTAGGAACATTGAGGATTGTGTGGTTATTTTACAGTTTGGTGTTTAAGCAGAGAAGAGGGGCAGGTTTGTCCCTCTTTTGTTCCCCATCTGGTTTTGGATGTTTAATTCAATGGGGAATAAAAGTGAGCTGTGGGACACTGCTTAATAAGTAAAAGTAACCGAGCCGAGGTGAAGATGCTTCCTGTTTGGTTAGGAAAAGTGGGGTTATGCTGCCATAGTAAAAAGGGGGCCGGATGTTTAATTCAGTAAGTTGGGGAATGAAAGTGAACAGTGGGATGGTGCGTGATAAATAAAAGTAAGTTTGTGGAGGTGGTGATGCGGTTTATTTAGTTAGGGTGAGCAGGGTTATGCTGCCCTAGTTAATAGTTATATGGATGTTCATGCTGTGTTTAACAAATTAAATTATTGTTCAATAATGTTATATTCATGGAAGTTTAATAAAGGTCGTCAAATGTTATTTGATGTGGTTTGTTTATTGAAGGGAACTGGGACAATTTATATTGCAGACAACACTGTACAAGCTCCATTTTGACATTTGCTGCAAAAATTCCAATCAGCATGTGGTTACAAGCTAAATTTAAACCCTGCATCTTCTTTCCTGTTTCTTTAAAATCATTTCATTTAACCTGTGTGCTACAATGATACTTAGATTCAGTCTAGAATTTCTTCTCCTAAGGCTGTTCACACTGCTGTAGCAAAGAACACCTGTGTCACTCTGAAAAGTGCTAATGTGCTACTGATGGCAAGATAAATTGAATTTCTCAGTGTGTACCTTGGCAGTGGACTCTCATTCACTGCTTCAATACACACACACACACACACACACACACACACACACATATATATATATATATATATATATATATATATATATATATGCATAAAACAACCATTTTTTCAAAATGCAGAAGAACTAGATAATCAAATCAAAAATTTGACATGGTACAAAATTTGTTTATGTACACTTTGCTTACAGTTTCCCATTGGTTATTATCTAAGCATATAAGTAAGCGGAAAGCTTAATTCATTCATTCTGAAGAAGTTCCTACACAATAAAGGATGAAAACTCGATCTACTTTGAGGGTTATTGTCTTTATTTTTTCAGTAAGAAGTTTATGCTTTATATATATATATATATATATATATATATATATATATATATATATATATATATATATATATATATATATATATATATATATATATAGATATCAGTAGTAATAAATAGCAGGGAATCATAATGAAAATGCAGGATTGTGAAGTTTCCTGGATATGTGTGTTTTACAACCTGATCATATGCTCAAAAATATTCATTAACTCTGTCAGATATCACACTATCCAGATATGAACCCTCAATTCAATGCAATAACAACACACACTCAATTTGAGTTCCTTATCCAGCTTTGCCACCAGCACAGTGTCAGAAAATGTTCCTTTCTCATTTGCTTGAACATGTCTATATCAAAGTTACAATGACAAATGCTTTATGCTAATAATAGCCACACCATATTACTGTCAGGTTGCTAACATTGCCTGCTATTTCTTCTCTTTATTTTCTGAACATCTTCCACTCCACTCCATTTAACTACAGAAATGCAATGTCACGGACATTTATTTGCATTTTTCTTTCAATGTGTAATACAGCTGATCAGCATTTCAGGTATATTTTAGCCAGAGAATGGAGAGTGTGCTCTTAATACAAGGATATAAATATTGTTAAGGCTGTTCTCATAGTTCTCAAGGAGATTACACCTTTTATTTTAAGTCTTCTCTGCATGAAACACGCACTTCAGAGAGAAGAGTCTTTTCAGTATCGCTTGTTGTAATCAGAGCAATCATTAACACTTGCAGCCATTAGCAGCTAACAATTGTCATTGCCCCTCCCTATAGTTTGTGCATGCAGTCATGTAGCTACTTACACCATATTTACATCCCATGCACCAAGGGATTTGTTGAATCTTCAGGAATGCTAATGACTTCACACCTCATTTGCATCTTTGCAGATTCAGAGGGCTGAATCTACAGTATATAAAGGTAATAGTGTAAGCTATGGAAGTGGAAGGAAGGGAGACTGATTAGATAGAGACAGACCATTACTGCTAGCTACTCAGAGGAGATTGTTCTACAAATTACTTCACTATTTCATAATGTATGTTTGTCCTTTTCATAAACTTACATGTTCATATTTTGAATGAATTTCAATATACAATAGAAAAAAAGAATGTTATGTATGCAGTTTTAAAAACTCACTGCTGGTATACTGTGCATGTGTCCATTCTTGCTATGCTTTTCAAGTTAGTATGGTTACATCACATTATTGTGTTATTATTATCTGCTACTGGAATTTCACCAGTTACTGCATGCAAGTGTATTGTATTATTATCAGCATCAAGGGGTTATGCATGTGTACTTAGCAGAGGTGTTAGGCTACACAGATGTTGAACTTTTAATTTTTGACTAGTTATTGATAATCCTGCCATCCAGCAGTCATTTACACAACTGCTGCTTTCATTACAGAAATATTAATAGAATTTATGTAGTGATAATGTATCTTTTTTTTAGTCGGGGCTCCTTTTAGCTTATGTGTAGTCCAAAATGAGTAATGTGTATTCAATCGTTTTGTGTTGAAGGATGGGTGCACTGATTTTATTTCAGGACAATGCTTTCTGTATGTCCTACAGACATGTTTTTTTTTCTGTTTCATGTCATTCAGGAGGGTTTATATTATCCTAACGAAAACCAGAATGCGCGAATCCACTTTGAGCTACACAAAATGAGAGAATGTTGCAAATATTGAAGGAATGAATGGAAATCACCATAGGGAATTCTTCCCTTTACTTCAATGGAGTGTGATCTTGGAGTTGGTATATTTAAGTAGCGGGGGTGGGGGTGGTACAGCGGGGTTTGGCCTCCTGCATAAAACAGTTAGTAAAAGTTTTTGTGTATTACTTTTTTTATCTTTTTGCTTCGATGTTTGCGACATTCGCTCATTTTGTGTCACTCAAAGTGGATTTGCTCATTCCAGTTTTCGTTCGACTAATATAGACCCCATTCAGGATTATGGCACCCAGACCATCTGTTCCACTTAAGTCACCAGGGTTTTCCACTATTATAGCCAACTCTCAATTTCTTCTGAGTCTTAGGTGGGGGCGGCAAAGGTTGCAGAGTTCTTGTAGTGATTCCCTATCAACCCTGTATTGTTCTACTATTTCAATATTATGCAGTCCATGATATGTTAAACAATATCTGAACACCTTTCTTCTCCTTGGAAGAGGTCTATCAGCAACAGTAGCACAGATTTAAGCCTGATGTACATACAGCTGAAGGAAAGCAGCAGCAGCCCCATACATTGTTTCTCTTTTCTGAGTGTGATGTTGACTGTATTCCATTAGGTTTTGGTGTTCATAGCAAAGGGCTACACAATGTCTACACGGTTACTTTGTAGCTTCTTGAACAGCTGAGCTATGTTGGATTTATTAATTAGAATGTAATTTAGCTGATTTTGTTCATTGACATTTTCTCAATACATATCTGTTAAAAATGTGTATGCATATGTGATTGCATGTATAGATGTAATAATGTGTCTGCTTGTGTGTGTGTGTGTGTGTGTGTGTTTGTGTGTGTGTGTATGTGTGTGTGTGTGTGTGTATGTGTGTGTGTGTGTGTGTGTGTATGTGTGCATTGGATCTCCTCTCTCCAGAGCTGAAGAAAGCATTAGCTGCAAAAATAATCAACTTAGAGAACTGTATTGAATGTCACTATGCAAAAGCAGGTAGGGCTTACCCTCACAAAAGCATACCCATTTCTGCAACACAGCAATGCTGCTTCACAAAGTTAAACCCACCTGTGCAATGTAGCAGTGATATTTCACAAAGTTAAATCCACCTCTACAACACAGCAATGATGTTTAGTAAAGTTAGACCCCTCTCTATAACGCAACAATGGTGTTTCACAAAGTTAAACCCAACTCTACAAAGTAACAATGATGATTCACAAAGTTACACCCACCTCTACAATTCAGCAATTATGTTTCACAAAGTTATAAAATGTATCCACACTCAGCTCCTTAAATATCTTATACATGACAACCTCTTAACTCCTACTCAACATGGTTTCAGGCCTAACCACAGCATTGCCACAGCCCTCTTCTTTTACTCATACAGTTACTGAGGCCAGAGATAATAACCAACTTGTATGCTGTCTCTTCGTTGACTTTTCCAAAGCTTTAGATATAGTGTCTCACACTAAGCTACTAACAAGACTAACCAATATCAATCTCTCTCCTGCCACCCTGCAGTGATTCTCCAGCTACTTTCTAACAGATCACAGTCTATCCGATGGCTCATGTCCTGCTTCCCTTTCTTGCCTGTAAAAACTGGGGTCCCTCAGGGTTCTATCCTTGACCCTCTTCTATTCGGGTCTATATTATATCCTCGAACGCTTAAAAAAGCGAACGCTGATTGATCGAACTTATTTTCGCGAAACTGCAAAATATCGAAGCAGCAGAAACTCAAATGTTTTCCTAGGGAAAGGATTTGGTTGTCCGTTTCTGTTACTTCAGTATTTTCAGTGTTATGGTGGAAAGTTACCGGTCAGATTCAGGTAAGTGTGCGATTGTGTGGATGTGAGTGTTAGGGTGATTTAGGTGAGTTAGGGTTAGGGCTCGGGTTAGGTGTGTGTGCGATTGAGTGGACATGAGGGTTAGGGTGGATTTAAGTGAGATAGGGTTAGGGAGCGGGTGAGGTGAGTGTGCGATAGTGACGGACCTTAGGGTTAGGGTTTGGGTTAAGGTAAGTGGGTAGTTAGTGGTGTGTGCATAGTTTAGTGTAGGGTTAGGTATCAGATTTTATGTGTATGTGTGTGGATTTCTGTTTGTTTGGTGTGCTTGTGTTGTGTGTATGTGTTTTGGATCAGCAATTTGTTTCCCTGGGAAAAAAATCGCTGATCTGAAAGTTCGAGATTGTAAGCTTTTGCTTAAATTAGGTCAATCAATCAGCGTTCGCTTTTTTAAGCGTTCGATGATATAATATAGACCCTTCTATTCAGTATCTTTACTAACAATCTCTACACCACTTGCAACCACTTTACTCTCATCCAATATGCAGATGAGTCCACCCTCATCACCTGCTCTAATAATATATCCCATCTCCTTTCCCTTACTCAAAACACATTTAACTCCATTGAAAAATGGCTTAATGTAAACCAGCTTATCCTAAACCCCAAGAAAACCAAACTTCTACTCTTCCTACCTAAATCACTTTCTGACCACAAGTCTTCCTTTTCCATCATTACAGCTGACCCTCAGACAAAACTCCGCAGCACTATAATAGATGACCAGCTTAAATTTGACCAGCATATTCACCAATGTATCAAAAAGACACATCAAAAATTAGGATTAATGTATAGCAACAAAAAATTCCTTACCACTGAAGCTAAACTATCCCTCTAGCTAGAGCATTCCTACTACCTGGCCTCCTTTATGCTGCTCCCATACTTACAAACATACAATCCACATTAATCCCGCATCTAGAACAAATCTACAATAAAATTGTCAGATTTGCAACAAACCAACCCCACAGATCTCGCCATTGCATAGCATTAAAACAATTGCATTGGCCTGAATTCCCCCAACTCCTTCTAGCACAACTACAAATCACCCCCATCATCCTATACAAACCTACTGCTTGCCCCTCCCTCTCTTCTCTTGTCTTCTTCTACACCCCCCACCAGATCACTTAGAAGTTCAGAGCAACAACTCATTCACATGCATAAACCCAACAGAAACATAAGTAAACTTTGCTACAACTACAATATGTCTTTAGCCTAGAATAAACTTCCAAACTCCATTAGAAGCACCTAAAACACTACTCTATTCAAAAAGCAAATAGAACTCTTCTTCCTAAGCTCAAGGATCTTTCTTGCCAGGATCCTACCTAACCACTTCCATCCTTCCAACCTTATCTCATAACTTATTTCTCTCCCTCTATGACCAACATCACAGCTACTTGTCCATTCAGACCCCCCTCTACTCTGTAGTTTCTCTATACCAATTATATATCATCTCTTCATCCACTGACCCTTCTTTCTATTAAACAATATGACTGTGCACATATGTATTCTATGCTATGTACTTAACTTGTATATTACCTGATATGTTACAGATATTCTCAGAGGTCAATCGACTTAATAGACCTCTATTGCTGTACTTACCAAACAATCAGCTATAAATTACTGTCACATTGTCTATGATGCCACTTCCAGTAAGTTGTATTATCTCTTGTAACTGCATTTGTTGGTACTCACTTCATTTTTTGTTTTTGTCTTTCCTCCTTGATGTCACTATTTTCTCTCTAACTACTATGTATAACAGCATTATTATTTTACTGTCAATTTTAATGATTTTTTGTTTAAATACTCTGGAGCTTTTATCCCTGGGTCTCCACTGAAAATGGGACTCTGGCCCAGTTTGACCAACCTGGTTAACATATGTCAAATAAATAAATAATCCACATCTACAATGCAACAATGATGTTTCGCAAAGTTAAACCCAGCTCTACAATGCAACAATGATGTTTCGCAAAGTTAAACCCAGCTCTACAATGCAGCAATGATGTTTCGCAAAGTTAAACCCAGCTCTACAATGCAGCAATGATGTTTCGCAAAGTTAAACCCAGCTCTACAATGCAACAATGATGTTTCGCAAAGTTAAACCCAGCTCTACAATGCAACAATGATGTTTCGCAAAGTTAAACCCAGCTCTACAATGCAACAATGATGTTTCGCAAAGTTAAACCCAGCTCTACAATGCAGCAATGATGTTTCGCAAAGTTAAACCCAGCTCTACAATGCAACAATGATGGTTCGCAAAGTTAAACCCAGCTCTACAATGCAGCAATGATGTTTCGCAAAGTTAAACCCAGCTCTACAATGCAGCAATGATGTTTTGAAAAGTTAAACCCAGCTCTACAATGCAGCAATGATGTTTCGCAAAGTTAAACCCAGCTCTACAATGCAACAATGATGTTTCGCAAAGTTAAACCCAGGTCTACAATGCAACAATGATGTTTCGCAAAGTTAAACCCAGCTCTACAATGCAACAATGATGTTTTGCAAAGTTAAACCCAGCTCTACAATGCAACAATGATGTTTCGCAAAGTTAAACCCAGCTCTACAATGCAGCAATGATGTTTCGCAAAGTTAAACCCAGCTCTACAATGCAGCAATGATGTTTCTCTACCAAAAATAAAACTAAGCTAATTGTGAGATGGCTGGTGACTTCATGGAGGGGGGGGGCATTCATCTTAGTTAACGTTTTCAAATACATCAACTTACAAACTTACATTCTACGTAACTAAAGAAAGAAGCATATTTTCCACCACAGATATGGAATCATATGATCACCTAGAGGGATGGCATATAACAAAAAAAAAAGGGGGAAAAAAAAACCTCTTAATATACAGTTTTAACTAATTAAGACATATTTGGTTTTTGGATACATTAGCAAGTCCGCGATTCATTTATGGCACAGTGAGTTTAAAGGAAAAGTCCAAATTTCTATTGATTGCTTGACCATCAACAAGGCAATGAAAAAACAGGGGGCAAAAATAAATATCCCTAAGAGTGTTTGGATGATCCCTCAGCAAAGTTGTATGCAAGATCATTTAGTGCATTGTTAGGAATATTGAGCCAAGCTGCCATTTGCCTAAAATGTTGGAGGATCCCATTCCTCTTCTACACAATTGTAAGAATTGTGTTGCTGCATAGTTAGTATGGGATACAAGCACCTTGTAAAATTTACTTGCACATACTGTATCTGTACCCAACTCTAGTCTCCACACATCTTGATAGGTAAGCACAATCTCAAGTACATGTGTGCTAGTCGCTCTCCCCAAGACTAAGATGGCATTTTCATATAGTAAATAAAAAATGCACCATGCCAGATGCCACTTAGGACTGTGTGCATGAGTTTAATGTCCAACTTTAAGCACTTTCATTCCTTTCAAACAGGAACTTCATCAGAAACTTTTTCTGATTGGCCTGTTGTTGTGTTATTGATTTCTCCATAGGTTCTTTATTAGTAGATATATTACTAGGGATATTACATTTTGTCTTTTAATATATTTTTTAGAAGTTCTGGCTTGCTTCCTTTGATTTTTCCCATCTCATTACACAGCTTTATGTTTAGCTACTGCAAATTCACTCCCGTACTTGCTAGTTGATTTTGAGGTGATCTGATTGGCCACTATATATTTTTGTAATGTACATTCATTGGTGCTGTTTCTGCCTTGATAAGTGAACTTGTTTCTTTAGATTTTTTACCCATTGCATTATGCAGCTTTATCTTTAACTACTGCAGGTTCGTTACAGTACCTGATAGCCGATCTTGATGTGATTTGACTGCCCATTATATTCTTGTAACATACATTCATTGGCCCCATGGTAATAGGAGCTGGGTGTTCTGGGACTGTATTTCAAAACAATTTGATGCAGGACTAAATGATTATTAGTACATTTTGAGTGGATGCTATTGATTTAATGAACTGTGATTGGTTATTATCTGTATACTGAATCCTATTTAAATGTGTATTTTATTGATATGTTTTTAAAATTTGAAGAAGCATCAATAAGACACAAAAGTGCTTATATTTTGAAATAAATCATTTATGCAACTTTTTTGTTCCATGGTTTCCTCTTTTTGCTATATATTTGCTGTTCTTGTGTACTAGAGGATACCTTAACTGTTCTCTGGCTACTTATCTGTTGGATGCACAAAAACAAACTGAAACATTTACCAAAGTGATCCCTTCAGAAGCATGTTAAAGTATGCACAAGCACAAAAATTAAACATTTCCCAACGATCCCTTCTGTATATCAAAGTTTGCTCAAGATCAAAAATGAATCAGTTCCCTCATCAATCCCTTCAGCAATTTGTCGAAGTATGCATAAACACAAAATTAAAGATTTCTCCACCAATAACTTCAGCAGTATTTTCCAGTATTCGCAAGCACCAAATGAAAACAAATCCCTGCTGTTCCCTTCAGCAGTATGTTCATGAGCACTAGCACCAAAACGAAACACTTCTCCAACAATCCCTTCAACAGTATGTTCAAGTATGCACAAGCACCAAGGGAAGCAGTTCCCCAACTAATAACTTCAGCAGTTTGTCCAAGTTTGTAAAAGACCAAAAACACCAACTGGAACCAAAGAAGAAATGAACATACTAGTGTACAAAGAAATGTATTAAACGCTTTTGTCACACAACTTCCTCAGAATATACACTAACAGACCTGAAACGAGTTTTAATACATTCATTAACGAATATAAATGCAACATTAATTACCTCTTAAAAACACTTTATCTACAATTCAAATCAACTTGCATAATGTTATGTAAACAAAGTAACTCATCTATTTAAATGTACTCTTTTTTTAAAAAACATTTAATGTCAATAACATCATGAAGTCCATTTTTTTATCTGAATCCAATCTAATTTGCCATATGGCTTCTCTTTGCTCAAGATAGGTCTTATAATCCCCACCCCTCTGATCTTTAAATCCTTGTTCTATAACAGAAAAAAGAAATTTCTTATAAGTATGGCATATACCGTAGAACACATTTAAATAGATGAGTTACCTTGTTTACACAAGCTGATTTTAATTTTATTGTAGGTAATTAATGTTGCATTTGTATTGGTTATGTATTTAAACTTGTTTTAGGTCTGTTATTGTGTATTCTGAGGAAGTTGTATGATGAAACCATTTACTAAATGTGTTTGTATGTCAGTATATTTATTTCTTCTTTGGTTCCAATCAGTGATTTTAGTTTTGTTTATCTGCTGGATTACATACTTTTTGCCTTCAAAGTGTGTATAAGAACAAAAATGAAACATTTCCCCACCAATCCCTTAAGCAGTAAGCCCACGTATGCAAAATCACCTAAAAGAAACATATCCACAATGGTCCCTTTAGCAGTTTGTCCAAGTATGCACAATCAACAAAATGAAGCGTTTCCCCCACTGATCCCTTTAGTAGTCTGTCCACATATGCACAAGCACAAAATGCAACACTTCCCCTCTGATCACTTCAGTAGTATGTCTATGTATGCACAAGGTCCAAGATGAAGCATATCCCTACCAATCCCATCAGCAGTATATTCAAGTATGAACAAGCACCAGTATAAAATCTTTCCCCACTAATTCCTGCAGCAGAAGGTTCAAGTATTCACAAGCATCAACATAAAACACTTCCCCCACAATTCCCTACAGCAGAAGGTCCAAGTATGCACAAGTACTAAAATGAAAAATACACCCAGCTGATCCCTTCAGCAATATGCCCCAGGTATGAACAGCACCAAGATGAAACATTTTCCCAAGCAATCTGTTTAATAGTATATCAAGTATGCACAAGCACCTAAATGAAACATATCCACACAGATCCCTTCAGCAGTTTGTCCTTGCATGCACCAGAGTGAAACAATTCCCCAGCCAGTCCCTTCAGCAGTATGCACAAATACCAAAATGAAACACTTCCCCCACTGATCCCTTCAGCAGAATGTCCAAGCACCAAAATAAAATGGTTCCCCACTGATTCTTTCACTGTTAAGTCAATGAATGGACAAGCACAAAAGTGAAAAAATTCCCCAACTAATACCTTCTCCAGTATATCCAAGAACCAAAACTAAACATTTCCCCCACTGATCCTTTCAGCAGTATGTCAAAGTTTCCACAAATGCCAAAATGAAGCAATTACCCACATATCCCTTCAACAGTATGTCCAAGTATGGACAAGCACTAAAATTAAACACTTCTCCTACCAATGCCTTCAGCAGTACATCCAAGGAGCAAAATGAAACATTTTCACAACTGATCCCTTCAACAGTATATTGAAGCATCAACAGTTACCAAAATTAAGCAAATACCCACTGTTCCTTCCAGCAGTATGTCTATGTATGCACAAGCACCAAAATAAAGCACATCCCAAACTGATCCCTTCAGCAGTATGTCCAAAAAACAGAATAAAACATTTCCTCACTGATCCCTTCAATGGTATGTCTAAAAATGGGCAAGCACCAAAAGGAAAGACTTCCTCCAATGATCCCTTCTGCAGTATGTCTAACCATCAAAGGAGCTATTTTCACCATTGATAACTTCCTCAGTATGTCTAACTATCCAGAAGTACTAAACTGAAACAATTCCCCACAGGTCCCTTCAGCAGCATGTCTAAGGTCAAAGTATGCTCGAGCAACAAAATGAAACATTTCTGCACCAATATCTATAGCAGTATGTCCAAGTTCTTGGCTTCTAAAACCATCTGAAGATCTATAAAGTTGACATACAATTTTTTTTTTTTTTTTTTGTACTTGCTCTATTTCAGTGCTGTTTAACACTTCTATACTGCATTTATTGATTGTGTTAAATTTATCACTGTTTTTCAGACTGCACTTGTCAAAGAAATGACATCCATTGTTATTGTGCTGCTGTTAGGGACTTTTAACACTGTCCTGATATTTTCTAGCCTTCTCTGATATTACAGAAGCTGCCCTGCATTTGTCAAAATTCTCCGAAGTTTGACAAAATATTTCTAAGTTTTGCAAAGTTTTTCTATGTTTGCAGAAGTTTGCCTATACTTGTGCACTTTTTTCTGTATTCGGGAAGATTTGTCATGGTTGCTGAACTTATTTCCAAGGATTCTTAACATTACAGGAGTTCTGCCTTTTGTTGTAAATAATTTGTTACTGCACTTGAACTCAGAACCAGTCTGTTTTACACTTTTTTTCTGCATTCTGGCGGGTGCAGAAGGCTGACAGCCCATCTGAGATAAGGTTTTTACTGTCACACTATTTGTAAATCTTTTCTAGCTAGTGTTACTGTGTGTGAGGTATTAACTGGAAATTGTCTCTATTTGTTAAACATCTGTTTGTGTTTGTTCTGATTTCTTGCCAAGGAGTGTATCATATAACTGATTGTTTGCAGAGGATGTGTCTGAGCACATGTTCCAAGCTATCTCAGTTTAGCAAAAGCCAGTTTGCATTTTCAGTGACAGTGAAGTGTTTATGGTCACTGGCTAATTGGGGTTACCTGGACTATGGCTTGGAGTAAGCACCTCATTGGTTCTTTCGAGCTTTTTAAGTTGTTTCAGGTTTCAACTTCCAGTTACTTAAGAAGTTACCTTGTGAGTGTTTCTGCCATTTGACACAGAGCTAATCGGAGAAAGGGCACTGAGCAAAACTCTGATCTGAAAACAAGTTTCTAGCTAGTTTCACTGTGTATAAGGTATTAACTGTACATTTTCTCTATTTGTTAAACATCTGATTGTGTTTGTTCGAATTTCCTGTCAAGGAGTATGCCATATAACTGATTTAGTTTCCCACCCTCTCTCCCTATTGGTATCTTGTTCTTATACTTGGTGGCTTTGCAGTTGCCCAGCCCTACTGTAAATTTGATCTAGGACACTCCTCCCAGTCTAGTGTCATTAGCTCATTCTACTTAATACAGAAAGAACATTTGAGAAGGCCAACCCACTTAGTTTCTTAACCTTGAATTATCTTCTGCTCCTACTTTCTCCCTTTCCACTTTACTAACAAAATAATTCTAAGCTTGTTTCCTGCCTTTCTTGTAACTAGTCTAGTCCAGATACAGATTTGCTGTATCCAGGACTGTTTGCAAGCTTCTGAGCCCCCCCCCAAGCCTTTATGTGTTGGATGTAAGCCTACTAGCTTTCAATGGGAGTGGTAAGCACTAGGTAGCCTATCTACCACAAGAGGAGTGGTTTCTGACTCAGAAATTTTAGTTTATTGGCTGTTTGGGCAGCTTTTACATCTCTATCAACTTTCTGATTTAAAAGCATGCATTTGTGCTTTTTCCCACCTTTCCTGTAACTAGTTTAGTCCAGACACAGATTTGTTGTATCCTGGACCATTTGTAAGCTTCTGAGCAATGCCAAAGTCTGCTCTTCAATTTTTCCCTTACATCTACTAGTTCTCTCCTCTCGTGCACTTTTACTAGCTTATTAGTCTAGCACTTTACCAAACTTCCTGTAGCAATTATTGCACCACACAAAAGTGCTAGCAGCACTAAACATTCTACAAGGAAACAGCTCCAGTACTTATTATTAATGCCCACCTCTACAGGCATGTCTAAAGATCAGGTCCCTGTGCACTTTCCTATTAACCTGGTGAACTTGGGCATCCTGAGGCAATGTAGCAACTGCCTCATGTACACTGAGAACACACTTCTCTTACCTCCCAACACTCAGACTTGTGAGAGATACACTTATGTATCCAAATTGGAAGCCACGCACTCTCCAGCCAAGACCAGAATAGCTGGTCAAGAGGAAAAGGTCAACACTTGCACCACACCACATGAAACACATAGCCCTCCAGAACACACTCCAGCACTGCCTTCACATAAAAACACAAACCATACATCCACCTTCATGGAGGCTCTCAATAAAAATCTACCCAAACAGCAGAGACCTCCAATGCTCAAACACACTCAACCACAACAACGCAACACTAATCACGAGACACATAACTCTCCTAAACAGTGTTCCACTCAACCAAAGCCCTTAAGGCAAAAGAGCATGCCCATCACACTGGTCATAGGTGACTCAATAGTGAGGCACACTGATGTCCCACTCACTAGGTTGAATAAGAAGAAAGTAACAGGCAGCTGCCTGTCAGGCACCATGATCCACAATATAATGCATGCACTAAGGTCCTTCAACAACAGGTACAAATATGACTCTGTTATTGTACATGTGGGTGTGAATGACCTGAGACGTACCTCCTTGGACTACATGAAAAGAGACATGGAGGAGAGCTCGGATTATGTAGCCCAGGTGGTTATGATCCTAGCACTTAGCAGCATCCTACCATCACCCAGAATGATACCACAGTACAAGCATAAAATTATTGATTTCCACAATTGGCTAAGTTTCTGGTGTCATTCTAAGGGAATCCAGTATCTGTCTGCCTGGGATGACATGATTGACAGACCTCAATGCTTTGCCAGAGTTCGCCTGCATCTGTCACCCCTGGGCTTCCGGATACTGGCCAAGGCTCTTGCCACCCCTATAGTGCCTTTTTTAGACAGTATTCCAAAGACCAAATTACCATGATAACATCTACAAACAAATGCAATCTGAGGGTCATACTGCTCAATGCTAGAAGTCTAAATTTCAAAATGCACTCACTCAAAGCACTGCTTAAAATGGAGAACATTGACATTTTTGTCATAACAGAGACCAGATTCAAGGCAGCAGAAAGCACCCCTGTACTACCAGGCTATAACTCATTCCACACCTTTTGGCCCCAGAACTTGGACCGAAGCACCAAAGCCGGTGGTGTTTCCATATTCATAAAGGATGCGCACACCTCCAGACTAGTAGCCCAATATAACTCATCTGAGATACTTCAGGTGCAGCTAACATTGGGTAAGACAGTGATTCAGGTCATAGCCTGCTATAGGTCCACAACCATGTCTCAAGACTCACACTCCAGATTCCTATGCATCCTGGAGAATATTAGGGTCCAACCGAAGAGTCTCATACTGGGCAACTTCAAATACTCCTCCATTAACTGGGAAAACTACTTTCCTGGAATTCATTAATTCCAATGCCCTGGACCAGCTCGTTCTGATCTCCACTAGAGGTAGCAACTCACTTGACCTGGTTATTACTAACATGGCCGACCATTGCTCTACAGCAATAGTCAACTCCTCCCTGGTTAGGTCTGACCACAAACTAATCACCTTGAAAATCCACATCCCACCCCCCCACCCCCCACAAAGGTAACCACCATGAAAAACTTCTCCAAAGATAACTTTGATCTCCTAAAAACAGAGGTGGCTAATTTCATGGCACCCATACAAATGGATATCAGTTGCATGACCACCAAATCATACACCAATGCACTGTAGGAACACATACACAAATGCACGGATTTCGCCATACCCAACAGAACCAAGACGCTCTCCTCCAAAAAAGGAAGCAAATCTGGTCGTTACCTGCCATAAATAAACTCTACAACAGAAGGAGGAAACTGATGCGGAATAAGGTGAAGTCCCAAGACTGGAAAAACTTTCTTATCAGATTCAACAAAAAATTGAGATCCCTCACCAAATCCTCTAAAGCTAGCTATGAAAACAGAGCTGTAGCAGATAGTAAAGAAAACCGCAAGGCCTTCTATAGTTATGTAAAGAATCTCCATGGCAATACCCAGATTTGCTCTGAGCTACTGCATAATAGTACCTCCTATACTGAGCCAACAGATATTGCCAATATACTGGCTGACAGATTCAGTGCCAACTTTAACCCTTTCTTGCCCCTCAAGGGACCAGTCACAATACCAGTAGATTTCCAGGCACCCAGTATTACTGCTACATAGGTTAAAACATCACTGTCCAAGGCCAAGAATACAGCTTCTATGGGACATGACAATATCCCTGGCTGTGTTCTACATGAACTACAGAGTGAATTGGCACCTCACCTGTGGCCCTATTCAATCACAGCCTCACCTCAGGGTATGTCCCTACCAAATGGTGTACTGCTACAGTCATCCCTCTCCACAAAAGAGGAGCAAATAAAGACCCTGGGAACTATCGCCCCATTAGCCTGATGAGTCTGATATGCAAAGCTATGGAATGCATAATCATGGACCTAATAAACACGGATATAGGGAATCTCCAAACTCTGGATCCCACACAGTTTGGTTTTGTTAAGGGTAGATCATCACTGCTCAACTTGGTCAACTTCTTTGAGTCAGTCAATAGAGCTGTGAATGAAGGCAAGGTGGTTCATAAAGCCTACCTTGATCTGGCTAAGGCCTTTTATACCATTCCCCACTCAGGAATCATAGAAAAACTCACTAAGCTAGGCATCAACCCCTATATCACTAGGTGGGTTGCAAACTGGATCACAAGTATAGCTCATAGTGTGAAAATAGCTGACTCCAAGTCAGACTACTGGCCAGTCATGAGTGGAGACCCACAGGGTTTGGTCTTGGGTCCTCTACTGTTTGGTATCTACTTCTCTGAAGTCCAGGCCATCACGAAGGGACTCTGGCTGACAAACTTTGCAAATGATTGCAAGTTGGGAGCTGTTACTAACTCCCAGAGTGATGTTGACATCCTACAGAAAGGCCTCACTGAGACCAATGACTGGTGTCAGATCCATGCCCTTAAGCTCAATGGCAAAAAATGTGTCATCATCCCCTTTGTGAAAAACCTGGTTCCCGTGAATTACCACATTGATGGTAGTCCACTGAATACAGAAGGCATTATAAGAGATCTGGGAACACAGGTTGACAGCAACCTCTCTTTTGACCACCACATTGCCACTGTGGTCAGAAAGTCCTTCTATGTGGCACATCTTATCACTAAGGGTTTTGCATCCAGGAAGAAAGAGGTCATTGTCTCCCTCTACTCTTCCCTCATTATGCCAGTCATCGAGTACAATGCCCCATTTGGCATGTACCTCACTAGACCCCTGCAACAACTGGAGAGGCCACAAAAGTACCTCACAAAGAGGATCCTAGGCCTTAATCATTTGTCCTATATGGACATACTAAAAAAACTCCAACTATTCTCTGTCTCATATCGCGTACTTGAGGCGATCACTGATTGACTTACAAAGCCACGTCTGACCCTGCTCTTTTAGAAATGCTACATCTAAAGAAATCCCAATCCCTCCACACCACATGCTCCAGAGAACTCAACCTCATTACCACAATCAACAGAACATGTTGGAGGGACATGTTCATAACCCAGAGATTGTCCATGCTATGGAATAGATTTCCCATACATGTCAAGCAGAGTACCTCACTGGCCCTCTTCAAGAGAAATCTTGATGAGTGGATGGGAAATAGAAAATTCACCACAGGAATCACTCCACTGGCTTTAATCAACAGAGGCACTGGAACTAAGGTCGGGTGGCATGATGCCAGGGTAATCCTATGGGCTAGTCTTGTAAAGGCCCCAGGGCCATTAGCCTACTACACATCTACGAACCTACGAACTGCTGTTGAAAGGCTTCTTCTGTGTTTACCTGAGTGGCCTGAGGGCTTACCTCTGTAAAGGTCTTACATCCTGCTGGTATTTTTGTATTTCGGAAAATTTCTGGGTTTATGAACTTATTTCCAAAGATTCCTGAAGCTGTAGGACTTCTGACTTTTCTTGTAAAGCATCTGTTGCCACACTTGAGCTCAAAACAAGTTAGTTTTGCATTAAGTGTTTTTTTCTACACTCTGCTATTAGCAGATGGTTGATTCAACCCATCTGAGTTGGGAACTGCTGAGGGAAGGCGTATTGTGTGCTTATAGGTTTGGCCTGAGGACTTAACTGTGTAAACGCCTTCCATCCTGCTGGCATAAAAGTCTTACATTTTTGTGAGACTGTGTTCATTTATTCAGAGCTTCCCTTTGTCTGAGTTGGACACCTGTGACTACATGTCCTTGGATTGCTTCTAAGCCTCTGAATCCATCTGTGGATCTACCTAAAAATAAATGTCATCTTCTTTCTACTGTACTGCCCTTAGGTCATGTAAACAGTATCCTTATATATCCTAACATCCTCTAATACTGCAAATGTTGTTTTTAGTTTGCCAAAGTTCTCCTGAGTTAGCCAAAATATTTCTAAGTTTTGCAAAGTTTTTCATTGTTTGTAGAATTTCTCCTACATTTTTTGCACTTTTTTCTGTAATTGTAGACATTGCTCAGGGTTTATGAACCTATTTTCAAGGATTCCTGATACTGTAGGGGTTTTGCTTTTTGTTGTAAAGCATTTTTTCTGCACATAAGCACAAAACCAGGTAATTTTACATTAAGAAGGGTTTTCTCTCTCTGGTTGGAGCAGAGGGCTAATTTAACCCATCTGAATGGGAATTGCTGATGGAAGACTTATCTGTGTTTATCTGATTGACCTGAGAGCCTAACTGTGTAAAAGTCTTAGGAAATGCTATTTGTGGTCTCCCTCTGTTCATAGCTTATTGAAGAGCTGCCAATTTGCACAGAGGGCAGTGCCACTGCAGGTCATCTAATAGGATACTACTAAAGACTCTTACTTAGACCTTTGAGGTCTGCTTGCTGTACTCTCCCTGAATATTGTTGATCTCCCACTACATTTTATTTTGAATTGAAGCTTTTCATTTAAAGAGTGATCACTTAACTTTTGTATCTTATTCTTGTATTACAATTGTTTTGTTTATGTTTTCTATTCATTTGGAGTTTTAAGATGTCTTGGCTAGGGTCAGTTAAAAAAGCTAGCAAAGAATCCATTTTCAAACAGTGAATAACATCAGTGAATTAATGGGAGGAACTGAGAAATAGCATTGCTCTTTTATATAGAAATGTCTATATTTAGCTGAAGTGTTTCTTTGGCCTGCTTGCTGAACTCTGCCTGAATATTGCTGACCTCTGGCTGCATTTTATTTTTCCATACCAACTGCCCAATTGTTGATGTGTTCTTAAATTTGGTGGCTTTTGAGTTGCCCACCCCTACTAGAGATCTGATTTTGGACACTCCTCCGAGTCCTAAATCATCAGCTCATTCTACTCAGTACAGATTTTCTTCTGTTTCCTCCCTTCCCACTTAACCTAAAAACTGTGCTTTAAATTCATCTGCTTTTACTGTATTTGTGTTTCTTCCTACTTTATTACTTTATTTTGCTTTTGCTGCTTGTTCCTAAAAGTGTTGAATTGCATTTATTCTGCTGCATTTATCACTGCTTGTCAGTAGCCTGATTAAAGTGTAACTGTTATTCTAAGCCTTTTGTTTTGAGCACTTGGGCTTCAGGCCAGTTGTTTTGCATCAGGAAGGCTTGTGGTCTACACTCTTCTGGCAGAGAGGTAGTTTACATCCTTCTAAGTTGGGAATTGCTGGTTAACAGCTTAGTGTGTCTGTTATTCTAAAATTGTTTTAGTTTTGGTTTAAGCACTTGGGCTTCAGACCAGTTATTTAACATTAAGAAGATTTGTGGTCTACACTCTTGTGGGAGGAAAGGGAAGCTTCTGCCCTTCTGAGCTGTGAATTGCTGGTTGAAGGTTTATTGTGCCTGCTTACTTGAACTGTATTTTTTTTCTGAAATTGCTGATCTTTGTTTAGTGTGGCATGGATTAGATTCAGACCTGCTGAATCTAGTTCTGTTGGTATAACTGGAACAGTAAACCAGGCCTTCTTTTATTGGAAAGGGTCCCCCTGCACCCTAGTGGCCGGAGTGTGCAGTTAAAATTCATCTGCTTGAAGGTTGCTGGCACAGGGCTCAGTTTTGAGCTTTTTTATTTGTTAATTTGTTTAAATTGGTTTGCTCTCATTTGCAACATAGACAAATCCAAGCTATCTGCTGATCTATGCAAAACGTAAGTAGACTTTTTCACTGTATATTGTACTTTTGAACTGCATTGCTACCATATCACTCCTTATTTGAACTGTTTTTTTTTGTTCTGAAATTGTTGTACTTTTTTGAAGTAGCATAGACTAGATTCAGACCTGCTGAATCTTGTTCTGTTTGTAAAACTTGAACACTAAACTGGGCCATTTTTAGTTGGAGAGGGCTCCCCTGCACCCCAGTGGCAGGAGTATGCAGTTAAAACTCCTATGATTGAAGGTTGTAGGAATAAGGCTCGGTCTTGCACTTCTTTATTTGTTAATTTTTAGATCAGTTTGTGCTTGTTTGCTATATAGCACCGCATTTGTGCACTGAGCATTGCTGCTCAGTGGTGGGCACAGTTGGTGGTTACAAACACAAACACTTTTGCCTGCAAATTTTCCCTTAGCACTCTGCAGCTGCTTCACTGGTGAGTTCTCATGATGTCCCTCACTGACAGGTAATGCCTTCAGTAAAGCACCTGAGGTACCAACACAGATCCTACCAACTAGCCTTTCTTTTTGCCCACTTCTCCTGTCCTATACTGTTCTTGTTCCTTTTTGTCCTCTTCCTGTTTTCTGACCACAACAACTTACCTAGCATTATGGGCAGACAATTTCCCACAGTTTCTCCAGCCAGCCTGGTTAACATGGCCATCCTGAGGCAATGTAGCAATTGTCTCATGTACACTGACAACCCACTTCTTTATGTGAGAGATGCATCTATATCAAGAATCTATAATCCATAGTCTCCTGCTCACCAATCAGTCCAACTGAAAATAAGCAGGCTGTCAACATGCACACCTCACCTCCTGCACCTATCAAACCAACAACACATAAACCTACATATGCAGAGATCCTTACAAGAAGCTTACCTAATCAACAGAGATCTCCCAAACACAAGCCCACTTAATATGATACATCCTCTGCAGAACATAGTGCAAATAATATATCACACACCAGTGTCTCTCCAGTCAAGCTTCTAAGCCATAACACAAAAATAAACATCTTAGTCATAGGCAACTCATTTGAGAGACACACACATGTCTCTCTCACCAGGTTGCATAAGGAAAAGGTCACAGTCAGCTGTCTGTCAGGTGCCAGAATCCATCAAATCACACATGCACTCAAGTCTCTCAACAACACTCACTGTTATGACTCTGTCATAGTTCATGTTGGTGTGAATGACTTGAGACATACCTCACTGGCCTATAGGAAGAGAGACATGATTGTGCTCTTGGATTATGTGTCTCAGGCAGGTATGTCACTAGCCTTAAGCAGCATTTTACCTTTGCCTAGGAAGATACCTCAATCCAAAAAAAAAATGATTGACTTCTGCAATTGGCTTAATTACTGGCGTTATTCAAAGGGGATCCACTATCTGTTGGCCTGGAATGACATGGTTGACAGACCTTGATGCTTTGCCAGAGATGGTCTTCGTCGCTCACCCCTGGGATTTTGGTTACTGGCTAAGGCTATTGCCATCCCCGTAATGCCTTTTTAGGCAATGTCATAAGAACAAAATTCCCAACATAAAAATACTCTCTAAAAACAACCTCAGGGTTATGCTGTTAAAAGCTAGGAGTCTAAAGCAGAAACTGCACTCACTGTAAGTAGTCCTCACCCTGGAAGATGCTGATATTTGTGCAGTCACTGAGACCTGGTTTAAGGCTGTGGAAATCACCCCAGCTATACTAGGTTACATTTCCTGCCACACATTCAGATCACTAACTGAAGGTGAGGTGGTATACCAATATTCATTAAAGATAAATACATCTCTAGACTAGTTAAACAGCATTATTTCCTTGAATTAATTCAGGTGCAACTGACTGTAGTTAAGACCCCTTTCCAGGTCTTTGTCAACTATTGGATCCCCTCCATGAATTAGGACATCCAGTCACCCTAATTAGATCTACTTGAGTCAATCAAGATACATCCAAACATCCTGGTTTTGGGTGAATTTAATTACAGCTCCATAGACTTGGTAAATTATACATGTTCTAACTCACTTGCCCAAAGTTTCCTAGACTTCATTAATTCCAGTGTCTTGGACAAGCTGGTTGAGATACCTAGAAGGGGCTGAAACATCGTGGACCTGGTGCTCACCAACATGGAAGACTGTTGCACCACCCACAGTGTGTAGGCATTCCTGGTGAGATCTGACCACAAATCAGTCTTGCTAGAAGTAACCAAATCACAAGACCCCCCCCCCCCCTTAGCAATAACTAGATTAAAAAACTTCTCCAAGGCCAATTACAAACTCTTACATGACAGCATAAATTGCTTGATAGCCCCTCTCCCAAAACTGATGGAATAGACACCTAGGATACATTATACAACAATGATTTATACAAGTACCTGTACAATTGTACTCTGCTGCATCTGATAGAACCAAAGCAGGATCTTCAAGGAAAAACAAACCTGCCAGGTGGACAACTGCCATTAATAGGCTACAGAATAGGAGAAAGAAATTGCTGTCTAAGAGCCGGACGGAATGGTCTCAAAACTAGAAACACGTCAGCCTCAACTTAAATAAGCAAATAAGACACCTAGTGAAGTCCTCAAAAGCTAACTATGAAACCAAATTAGCTTCCCTAAGGATAATCACAAGACGTTCTTTAGTTACATCCATAACCTCAAAGGTAAGGCCCAGATTTGCACTGAGCTTGTAGTTAATGGGTGTACATATATAGAACCTGTGGATAAAGCAAATCTGCTGGCTGACAGGTTCAGTGAAAACTTCACTCCCCTGTCCCCACGACATATACCCCAAAGCATCCCAAACACCTGTCACCCACCTAGTATCTCCAAGGAGCAGTACTTAAATGTCCTCTCCAAGCTTAAAAACACAGTCTATATGGGATCAAACAACATACCTGGATGTGCTCTACATGTGTTAAAACAGGAATTAGCATCACCATTAAGCATGCTTTTTCAATAATAGCCTAAGCACTGACTTCATCCCAGTGGAATGGAAAACAGCTACCCTCACCACTTTGCACAAAGCGGGTGCATCCACAGACCCCAGGAACTATAGATCCATTAGCCTGACCAGCCTTATCTGCAAGCCCATGCCCTTGCAGATAAGCCCTGCAGATAAGGCTGATCAGGTTAATGAATCATCATGGACCTTATTAATCAAGATATAGAAAATCTCCAAATGTTCTACCCCATCCAGTTTGGCTTTGTCAAGGGGAGATTATGCCTGTTAAACCTGGTGGACTTCTTCGAGACAGTTACAAAAGCCCTAGATGATGGAAAATCTGTGAATACATCCTATCTAGACTTAGCCAAGGCCTTTGACACAATCCCCCACTCAGGCATCATTGATAAACTCACCCAGCTGAGTATCAGTCCATATATTGTCAGGTGAGTTGCAAACTGGCTGACTGATAGAACTGATACTGGCAAAATAGGGGACTCTACCTCCTCCAGCAGACCAGTAACAAGTGGTGTTCCACAGGGATTGGATCTGGGACCCCTACTTTTCAAAATCTACTTTGCAGAAGTACATTCGAAAACTGAAGTACTGTAGCTGACAAAGTTGCTGATGACTTCAAACTGGGAGTGATCACTGAAACCCCTAGCAATGTCAACATCCTGCAAGAAGGTCTTACACAGACTAATGACTGGTGCCAAAGTCATGCTCTTAAACGTAATACAAAAAAAATGCATTATCGTGAGGTTCCTGCAGACTACCACATCAATAGCAATACCATAAGCACACAGTCAGTGGTGACACATCTGGGCAAAAAGGTTGACAGCAACCTTAACTTTGATCACCATGCCTTCACAGTTGTAAGAAGGGCATTTTATATTACTCTTCTCATAAGTAATGGTATTGCCTACAAAAAAAAGAGGTTATAACCCACCTGTACTCTTCCATCATCAGGCTAATAATAGAGTACAATGGTCCTTTTGGTATGTTCCTTTCAAAACACCTGCAACAATTGGAGAAACCACAAAGGTTCCATACAGAGAAAAATCAGGGTCTTCAAGATCTGTCTTATGTGGACAGACTGAAATTATTCCACCTTACACTGTGTCATACTGACTGCTCAGAGGCGACCTGTGCCATGCATATAGAGCAATCTCTGACCCAGCTTTGATGGAAATGCTGCACATTCACAAGTAAAATAGCACATGGGTCACTAGCTCAGAGGACATTAATCTGGTATGTGACATTAACAGAACTTGTTGGTGAGAGAGATTTGTCTCACAGAGGTTACTCCACCTTTGGAACAAGCTTCCTATTCATGTTAAACAAAGCCTCTCCTTGGCCCCATTTAAGCACAATTTGGATGATTGCATGAGTAACTGGAAACTCAGTTCAGGAGTTCTACCTGTGTCCCTCTTGGACCAGGGCAATAGGTGCTGATTTTAGTGTCTGCTTGAACCATACACTATTGGGAACACGGGTTGGACTTGGCTAGGCTTGTACGGGCCCTGGGAACATTAGCCTAGTATCCTTGTATGATCGTAAGATCCACTCCTTCCCTCTGTTAAGGATCTGGTATACTGGATAAGCACTTCCCTGCCATTTCTATTTCTGACCTGGTGAATAAGGGCATCCTGAGGCATGTTCACAGACAACCATTTAATTTTAGAACAGACAAACACAATGTATGAGAGATTTAGATACACAGTGCCACTGCAGGCAAAGCTCTCCCACACATGCACACAAAATGCAAACCAAGTTGTCAGTGTTACACCCAAAACACTCACAACAAACTAAGGAACAAATACATACACCCACATATGCAGAGGTGCTCATGTAATCTACACAAACCTCCAAGACTTCCTAAAAGCATTTCTCAGCAGACTCGTATACACTCAAAAAAGACAGCACCTCACACAGCACATAACTGAAAATCATAGAAGCCCTGCTTCCAAGCCCATAATGCAACACACCACACAGCCACACAATCTAGTTATTGGGGATTCCATTGTAAGACATACTGATGCCTCCCTTGCCAGGAAAAACAAGAAGATCACAGTGAGCTGTCTGTCTGGTGCCAGGATCCACCAGATCATTCATGCACTTAGGTCTTTAAATGACGACTACCAGTATGATACAGCCATTGTCCATGTGGGCGTAAATAACCATAGATTTACCTTACTGGACTTTATAAAGCGAGACATGATAAAACTCTCTGAATATTGTAGGTATGACTCTAGCCTTGAGTAGCATAATATATTCATCAATGATGGCATAGCTTCAGAGGCGTTTATATGTTTGTGTGCAAATGAGCTCATTATGCATTCATCTCTATGAATCCTTCTGATAGGCAAACATGGAATGCCCTTCATCTGCATATCAGCTGTACACTAGCACTTATGCCTTAAGCATATCATGATTTTGCGATGGAGAGGCATGTTTAACAAAACATCTCTGCATTTAAGTATTCATCTTGAAGGTCTATGATTTGCATAACAATGTAGCGCAAGTCTTTTTGGATTACCACTACAAAAATATGAAGCCCTGGACTATGGATACCTACCTGTGTTTCTGGCAATTCCGTCTCCACATTACAGGGCTCACTAGCGCAAGTACCAATCTTTTATATAATTACCCATTATGACTGTCACTGACAGTCAGTGGTAATCTCTAAGAAATAAAGTGTCTTGAAACATGTCTGCTTAAGTTTTTACTCCTCACACCTATACTTAGTTTATTTTGATGATAGGATCTGCTTCCATCATATTTCATATTCCTACACTGATTTTTTTTTTTTTCAGAATCAGGGAATGAAAGATCTACAATTGTTAAATTATTCAGATGCTGTGCTGTGAGTAGTAATACTAAAATAATGTTAGATACTGCTGAACACCATATAGGAAACCACATTATTCCTATGGCAAATAATTATTAAGAAAGCAAATCATTTTTTTAACTGATATTAAAAAAAACTATTCAAGCAAGCAGAAGCATTAAGTGACATTTCCCCACAAGTATGAATTACTTTACCTCAGTATGCAACATTTTACAAGAGGGCAGTGAGAGTTGTGTTGAATCTTAAAGCTAAATAATTGTTTCAATTGGCTAGTGTTATCAGTTATGAAGTTGATGAGTGCTCAGCTTTCGTAATGTCATCTAAAAAATATTACAGTTGCATTAGGAAAACTAGTTTGATGACACAAGTCATGATGTTACCTTAGCATTGCTCTTGGTGTAAACTGATCAACATAGTGAAGCAGGTTAATGCCATAAGAAATGCTTCTGCAATAGAAAGATCGTAATACAGTAGTTCTGTGTTTCACCATGCGTATGATTAGTAATGTCTGAATGCGGAGTTAGTAGAAGGAACAGAGAACTAGGCTAAGAACTGTGCCGACCTCTACTTATTTTTGAACTCAAAAACAATGAATGGAAAGATAATAAGGAGCCCAGCAGCTAAGATCTAAGCAGCTTGCAATGATGCATCTCAGTGGCTTGTGGGAATATCAGACACAGTTTAAGTGATTAATTACAGAAAAAAAAAAAGGGTTTACGGAATCCGCTTTAGTTCCAGTTAATAAAACTGTGAGGTAGCTGTATCTATGAGACAGTTTTTGTAGTAGCTGGGTTTAATGGGTGTTAAAAACTCATTCTCCCTCTTTGGTGAAAGAAAGAGCAGTAGCATAACTCTGCAGAAATATAACGCACTTCTCATAGCAGTTCAAACAACTTAAACCAATGTGCCTTAAGGCAGAATGTGCAAAGCATGCTTAAGAGCTGTTGTGGAACTCTAGGTCTATATATCCTAGTCAACCTTCATGACACAAAATCAATCATGTATGCTCTGACTTGAGGAGGTAAATGCACAACAAATAAGGCTATAGCTCACTGCAGACTGGTTTTCAATACAGAGGAAGTACATTGTTTCCAGTACTTGCAAAACAGTTGGGACTGACTTCAAGTAGTCCCCATAGTAAGAACTGGAAATAGTTTGAGATCATAGAGATACCTCTAATTGCATGCAGTTTTGGAATTTAAGGCATTTTTCAGGCAGTTTATACAAGCTCATTTGAGAGCAATTTTAGTTTGCTGACTTTAATAACTGCTTTGTCAGACATACAATTTCTACCCTTGCAATGTTGCAGCACAGAGTTGTTTCACAATACATAAGACAAGCTGTATGTAATGCAGGTTGTACTTTCTGCATAGATAGTTTTCTGATTAAGGAGAAAATATAAGTTCAGCAGTTGTAAAATATGAAGATTATATGATACAACTGACAAACACGTCTTGATTTAGTTTGTATAGCTAACCATTCAAGTTAAGAAACAAGCTAATGTAGCCATTGACCCCTATTAACCCAAAACTGAGAGACTGTATACTTCTGTCAGAAGACATCTGGTTATGCACATCTTGACATGAGTATGTTGCTCTTAGGGTATAAACATCAACAAATAACATAATTTATTGCTCTGATAATATAGAGCTGTCTGAAAATAGATTATTTCCTGCGACTTTTGCTTAAGAAGCAATTTTAGTATAGTGTAAGTATCTTCTTGCTACCTGAGACACCTGAACAAATGTATTGTTGTCAAATCAAAACATATGCTATGGCTGTTACTTGTACAGAGACAAAAAAACATTTTATAACATATTTACCCTTCATAATTGAGCCTGTGTCTTCTATCATATCTGTCAATATATATATATATATATATATATATATATATACATATATATATATATATATATGTATACAGTATATAAATGTGTGTGTGTGTGTGTGTGTGTGTGTGTGTGTTTGTATACACACATATACACACGCACATATATCTATATAGGCTTACTATCAAAATATCAATGTTCATATACATGAACGCTCGATATTCCAAAAATGACATCATCCTGCATGAATACTAATGAGTGAACATGTCCACTCAGTTCATCAACATCAACAGAGTTGACATTTATGCAAAAATTCAAACATAATGGCAGTGTAGGTACAAATACATGTTAAACACCTACACGGTCATCCACATTTTAGCAGGGGGGCAAGCCCCTCCTGCACTTGACTGTGGGGGTCTGCACCCCCCACATCCCCTGCAAATTAAATATTCTAACTCCAAGATTGCACTACAGTGAAGAAAGGAATACATTTCCCAACCACACTGTATCACAACTCTACTCATAACATCGAGTTCACATCAGCGAATGCACACTTGCATTCGTTGATATGTAATCTCGATCTCCTAACGTTCGGCAACACGGAGGAAAGTTGACTAACTAAAGTTTGACTTTCTGCATTCGATGAACCTATGTTCAACATTTAGATTGTAAACCATCTATGTATATATATGTATATATATATATATATATATATATATATATATATATATACATATATATATAGTATTGTTGCATTGCAATGGCAAATGTACTAGATGTTTTTTCTTAATGGACACCGTAAAATTAACACAGGTTGCTGTAACTGAAAGTATAGACTTTATAGTCTGTATAATCACATTAACTCAATAGTTAATGTCTGATATTACATGGGCAATTAAGGTATCAGCTACTGAAGTGTGTCATCTTGTAGTCTTGGTTTAATTCTACCAGCCTTCATTTGTACTGCAAGGGATTCAATAATTGCATAACTGAGAAAACAAATGAATGTGTTTCGCTGAAGGATCCTACATGCCTGGCCAAGGCATTCCTATCGGAATGCCTTTTAATATTATAGGTATGTTCTCAAAGCCACTCTTTAAGTGATAGGTTCTTCTTGCCTATGTAAAATGACATACATGATTTGCATTTGGCCAAATAAGCCACATTTTATCTAGATCAGTCTGCATACAACTTAAACTTATATTCCTTTCCTGTGTCAGGATGTATATATAAATTATTGTTAGGCACATATTTACAATAATTGCAGTATCTGCAAGATACAACTACTAAATGAAGGTATGACGTTAGGTGATCTGATGAATGATACTGAATTTGCACAGCTATGTTGGATTGCAAGCAGATAAGGGGCATGGGTTAAATGATACTGTTTTGTTGAAACCATTTCTTAAAGCTCATACACTCTTTGAATACTCTTAGGATTTGTTTATATTATTCAAACTTTGAGTGTTCTGAGTGGTTATGTTCACACCCCTTTAGTCTGATTGTGGCTGATGCTTTTGCTTTTGTTTAGGTTGACTGGCTGTTAAGGGTTCCCCGGTCTGTATAACAGTCTGCTCATTAATCAGCCTGATTGGTGCATACGTACTGCAACACTAGCCGAAAAAAAATTGTCTATATTAGAACATCGAAGTTTCCCAGTTTTGAATGTTCTAATATCGACCACCTATTCAGTGAACACTGAAAATAGCGAAGCTGCGGAACACCAAATTTCTTCCTATGGAAGGAATTTGGTTAGCCATTCCTGTGGCTTCACTATGTTCAGCACTGTGGTGGAAAGTTATGGGTCGGGATCAGGTAAGTGTGTGATTGTGTAGATGTGAGGGTTAGGGCACGGGGTAGGTGAGTTAGGGTTAGGGCGCAGGTCAGGTAAGTGTGTGATTGTGTGGACATGAGGGTTAAGGCGGGGTAGGTAAGTTAGGGTTTGGGCACGGGTGAGGTGAGTGTGCGATAGTGACGGACCTTAGGGTTAGGGGTTGGGTTAAGGTAAGTGGATAGCTAGTGGTGTGTGTACAGTTTAGTGTAGGGTTAGATGTAGGATTTTAGGTGTATGTGTGTGTGTGTGGATTGCTGTTTGTTTGGTGTGTTTGTGTTGTGAGTATGTGTATCGGAACAGCAAATTTTTTCCCTTGGACATTGTGTGTTCAACATCGGAGTTCAAAACTCACCGAATCTGCTGTTCGATTTGCTGAGTTTCGAACTTCTGTGACGTTCGACAATCAGAAATCGGCATTTCTGTTTACCCAACTGGCTGTTCGCAAACACGATTTTCAATGTTTGAAAGGTAAACCAGATTTCTGATATGCAACAGAGCTCAGTGTAGACTGCTCTATGTTTGCAATGTATGTAGTTTTCATTGATTGAGTTTGTTCATAGTCCAATATGGAAACTGTATGCATTACTTTGAGAGTGTCAATCTAGATAGGGTCAGAACATTAGCTGTCCATGTAAAGAATGTTCCAGTGTGCTGTGATATACAGATCAGAAAGAATTGCTTTGTAACATGCATGATCTGTTTGATTATCTATTTGCTAGCTGTCATTCTGTAGTTGTTTTCATTGGTTCTTTGATCAAGGTGTTCAGTCTTTGAATGGTTAGCTATCACCCTGTTCATGTTTTTATTGGCTGATTGATGCTTTGGCCTCTGTCATGGTTTATATTGGTACAAGTATCTATTTTACATGACTTTGGTATACTTTTGACCAATGGGTTTTTTCTTTTATTTGTTTAATGATATAGATTGCTAAGCGAGTAGCACACTTGTTAATATATATATTTTTTTCAGTTCCGCTTGTATGAATGTTATGAGATAAGTCTTGATGGCTTTTGGATCATTGAACCACATTTTTTTATGCACAACATGATTGGCATTTGATTGGCCGGTTGTTGTGCTGTTGATGCTTCCATAAGTTCTTTACTCGATGTGCTTGTTTTCGATTGGCTAGGTATTATTTTGTAGAATTCAATAATATTAAATAATAGTATTTTACTGCTCTTTTAGCTGAAGTGAATAGATAACTATCTGGATGTATGGAAAGAGTGATGAGTAGTTGTTTGGCTATACTGTTTTGTTTTTTTTTTCCTTTAATGGATTGCCTTATGATGGGTAAGCAGATGTGAATGTTTGAATGGAGTAATATTTCATCATTTTACAATTGCAGTATCATTATTTATACATTTTAGTGGATATGTTGTCATTGGGGACATTGCATTTTATCTTTGAATATTTTGGAGATGTTGTGGCTTAATAAGTGAGCTTGTTTCCTTTGATTTTTTTCCCTATCGCATTATATGGCTTTATGTTTAACTACTGCAGGTTCACCACAGTACCTGCTAGCTAATTTTGATGTGATTTAATTAGCCATTTTATTTTTGTAACATGTATTCACTCGTCCTGCTGTAATAGGGGCTGGGTGTTCTGGGACTGTATTCCACCACAATGTGCTGCAGGTCTAAATGATTATTAGTACATTTTGATTGGATGCTATTGTTTTAATAAACTATGATTGGTTATTGTCTGTATTCTGAATCCTATTTCAATGTGCATGTTACTGATGTTTTTTTAAGATCTGAAGAAGTGTCAGTAAGACACAATAGCTCTTATCTTTTGGAATAAATCATTTAGGCAACTTTTCTATGCCGTAGTTTCCTCTTTTTTGCTATATATTTGTTTTCTGTGCATACCTGGACATACTGCTAAAAAGATCTATGGGGAAATCTTTCATTTTGGTAGACATACTGCTAAAGGGATCGGTAAGCAAAGTGTTTCATTTTGTTGCTTGTGCATACTTGTACATAATGCTGTAGGGATCAGTCGGGAAATGTATCACTTTGGTGCTTTTGCATTTCTGGACATACTGTTGAAGGAATCAGTGGGAGAATGTTTCATTTTCATGCTTGTGCATACTTGGATATACTGCTGCAGAGATTTGTGGAGAAAGTGTTTCAATTTGTTGCTCGTACATACTTGGACATACTGCTGAAGGGATTACTGGGCAAAATAATTTATTTTCTGTCATTTTAACGCTTGGGCATTTTTATTCAAGATACTGAAGGGATTGCTTGGAGGAAATAATTGACTTGTTTGTCATTGAATTGCTTGTTCATAGGTTCATAGGTATGTACTAGGCTAATGGCCCTGGAGACTTTACAAGCCTAGAGCAAAAAAAAAATTGCCCAGGCACCATGCTAGCCGATGTAAGTAGGGCAACTGGAGTGATCCCTGGAGTGAACTTTCTGTTACCCATCCAATCGTCAAGATTTCTTTTGAAGAGGGCCAATGAGGTGCTCTGCTTGACATGAATGGAAAGGTTATTCCAGAGTATGGGCAGTCTTTCGGAGATAAACCTGTCCCTCCAGCATGTTCTGTTAATTGTGGTAATGAGGTTGTGATCTCTGGAGCATGTGGCATGGGGGGATTGGGATTTTTTTAGGTGTAGCATTTCAAGTAGGGCTGGGTCGGACATGGCTTTGTAAGTCAAGCAGAGAGCACATCTAAGTAGACGATAAGAGACTGAGAACAGCTGAACTTTCTTGAGTCTCTCCATGTAGGACATGTGTTTAAGGCCTAGGATCCTTTTTGTGAGGTACTTTTGTGGCGTCTCCAGCCGTTGTAGGTGTCTGGTCAGGTACATGTCAAATGGGGCATTATATTCAATGATTGGTCTAATGAGGGATAAGTAGAGAGGGATGATGACCTCTTTCTTCCTGGATCGAAACCTTTGGTTATAAGATGTGTCTCGTAGAAGGACTTTCTGACCACAGTGGCAATGTGGTGGTCGAAGGTGAGGCGGCTGTCGACCTGGGTGCCTAGATCTCTTATGGCCCCTTCGGTGTTCAGTGGGCTCCCATCAACATGGTAATTCGTGGGAACAGCATTTTTTTTTCAAAGGGGATGATAACGCATTTTCTGATCTTAAGTTCAGGCCATGGTTAGTACACTAGTCATTAGTCTCAGAGAGGCCCTTTTGTAGGATGTCTGCATCACTTGGGGAGTTGATAATGACTCCTAGCTTGCAGTCATCAGTGAACTTGGTCAGTCAGAGTCCTTCTGCATTGGCCTGGACTTCTGAGAAGTAGATGCCAAACAGGAGAGGGCCCAGGACCAAGCCCTGTACGACTCCACTTGTGACTGGTCGACAGTCTGACTTGGAATACACAACTTTCACTCTGTGGGTCCTGTCTGTGAGCCAATTTGCCACCCACATAGAGATTAAGGGTTGCTGCCTAGTTTGTTGAGTCTCTCAATGATACCTGAGTGGGGAATGGTATCAAAGGCCATGGCCAGATCAAGGTAGGCTGTATGCACTGCCTTACCCTCATACACAGCCATGGTGACTGCCTTGAAGAAGTCAACCAGGTTCAGCAGGCAAGAGCTCCCCTTGAAAAAAACAAACTGTGCTGGATCAAAAGTTTGGAGATTGCCTCTATCTTTGTTAAACAGATCCATGATGATGTGCTCCATAGCTTTGCATACCGGAGTCATCAGGCTAATTGGGCGATAGTTCCCAGCGTCTGTAGTTGCTCTCCCTTTATGGAGCAGGATGACTGTAGCAGTGCACCATTCATAAAGAACATAGCCTGAGGTATGGCTGTGATTGAACAAGGCACACAGATGTGGTGTTAGTTCATTTTGTAGCTCATGTAGGACACAGCCAGGAATATTATCAGGTCCCATGCATGCTGTATTCTTGGCTATGGACAATGCAGGTTTTACCTATGCCACAGATATGGTGGGTACCAGGCTTTCTTCTGGTATTGATATAGGGCCCTTGTTCGGGGAGGAGATTGGTAAAGTTTTCACTGAATCTCTCGGCCAGTATATTGGCTATATCTGTTGGCTCAGTATAGGAGGTACCATTGTGCAATAACTCTGAACAAATCTGGGTATTACCTTTGAGGTTTTTGATATAGCTATAGAAGGCATTGTGTTTGTTTTTGGTGTCAGCCGCAATTCTGCCTTCATAGCTGGCTTTAGAGGATTTGCTAAGGGATCTCAGCTTTTTGTTGAGAATGATAAAGGAGGTTTTCCAGTTTTGTGATGTCATTTCTTCAACAACAGATTCTTCCTTCTGTTGTAGACTTTATTGATGGCTGGTGACCACCAGATTGGCTTCCTTTTTTGGAGGAGAGTGTCTTAGTTCTGTTTGGTATGGCAAGGTCCATGCATTTGTGTACATGCTCATACAGTGCATTGGTGCATGATTTGGCAACCATGCAGCTATTCTCGATTAGCATGGGTGCAGAGAAGTTAGCCACCTCTATTTTTAGGAGGCCAAAGTCGGCTTTAGAGAAGTTTTTCAAGGTGGTTACCTTAGTGCATACTTGGACAAACTGTTGAAGGCATGTCTGGGGCAAGTTCATGGATTGCAACTCAGATATGAAAGGCAAGGCACCACGTTAAACAAGGGAAGTGCATAGTGCCGAGATACTGGACTATTAGAGATTGCTGCTTTACGAAATATCTTATTTGCATCCATTCTTAAGGCATTTTCTATTAGCATAAATAACTTCTATGAATCTCACCTTTGTTATGCTCATTCATAAACATCAGGGATACCCCTATCGCATTTGCGCAAATAAATATCAATACCAGCCACAGACTTATATATACGAAGTCTGAATTTGCCATTGCTTGGAATATTCAATTTTCTCTGAAGTATGGTGATCACAGAATTGGTATATATATGTTCATAAGGACTTGCCTCCAACATTAGAGGAGTTCAGTGGGGCTTACCCCCTTCTAATAAGAAGTTTAAAAGAGAAGATCAATGTTCAATATTTTTTTCCTCTTTTGGCATGTCAGGACTCAGGATTTTGAGTTTCTTCCAAATGTTATTAAGCAAGAACCATGCTTACATTCAGAACTATAACAACAACAAAATGTTAGTCAATAAGATACGTACAAAGTATCCTTTTGATTAATATCAGCGAAAATAAAGAAACATGAGTTGATTGAATCCACCCATCTCTGTTTGTCTTTTGTCTGTCTGTCTAATCTTTTTATTTCTCTTCATCTGCCAATGAATAACAGGTTAAAGAGAAAAGAACAACTGAACCGCACCCTGAGCTTCTCTGTGTGTCTAAATATAGAGAAATAGGTATAATGCACAGAAACAGACACACACACACACACACACACACACACACACACACACACACACACACACACACACACACACACACACACACTGAAAAACAAAATATTGAATAGAAAAAAAAAACACTTTCATTTTCCAATCACTTAAAGTAAAAAGTATAGTATTTAAACCACCACAAACTGTCACACATAACTTCATAAAGTAGTAGTGGAAGGGTGTTTAGTACTATAATGTGAATGGTTGGGATTAGGGGCAGGAGTAAATATAGGGTTAGGATTAGCATACATGAATAATGGAGATGGGAATGGATACCATACTGATATCTTCAACCCCTTAGCATACAGATTAAGGTACGAAATACACTTTCCCTAACAGCATCACTAATGATAATAAAAAGGCACACACACACACACACACACACACACACACACACACACACACACACACACACACACACACACACACACACACTCACACACACACTCACACTAAACCCAAACACACAATTATCTCCTTCTTTAGCCATTAATCTAACCCTAACCTGCATGCAGCGTCATGCACATGTGTGTACATATGTGTACTCACATGCACATACATCTAAGCATACACACACAAACACACAAACCCACACACCCACTCAAACTCAATGCCCAAACATTCATGACAAATGAGTGTTTAAGGCATTACTACCCACTCCGTCTTACATGAGATAATCTAATATTCAACTATTTTGGTATTTGACAAATCAGTCCATTCAATCATATTTAACGCCAATAACTGACTCTAGAACCTACTATGTAGTACCTATGTGCACACACACACACACACACACACACACACACACACACACACACACACACACACACACACACACACACACACACACACACACACACACACACACACACACACACACACACACACATACACACACACACACACACACACACACACACACACAAACACACACACACACACACACACACATACACACACACACACACACACACACACACACACACACACACACACACTTATATAAAGCAGCATAAATGGAGTAAGATACTGCCTCTAACATGAAATGAGAATCTTCTGTTGAGTGACTGCTTTTCACAACTGCATTATTACATCTGTGACAGACTGCTACCACTGAATATTTTCCTTTGTTAATAGTTATTCTGAGACAGTACTTGCTTGAAGTTTCACTAAAAACTAACAAATGTAATTTTGTGATGCTTTGTGAATATGTGTACAAAGGCATTTGTCACAGTTATATTCTGCATTAAGATATATCAGAAAATTGCAGAAAGAGTGCTGCCGCATCACAGCAAGAGGTTCTCTGGTTCGATCCTTGGCTGGGGTGCCTTCTGTGCGGAGTCTGCATGTCCTTGCAGTGGTCGTGTGGGTTTCCCCCGGGTGCTCCGGTTTCCTCCCACATCCCAAAGACATTCTGTAGGTGGATTGGACACTCTAAATTGGCCCTAGGTGTGAGTGTGTGCATGTGTGTGCCCTCTATGGAAGTTTGGGCGCCGGGCTGGCAACTCGACACCATAAAACTCCACTGCCAATCATGAGTGGACAGGTGATCCACTGTGGCAACCCCTAACTGGGAAAAGCCGAAAGAAGAAGAAGAAGAAGAAAATTGCAGAAAGAGTGAGTACTGCACAAAAAGAATGTTGCATAATTATTTTCACTGTTTTTTTAGTTCTATTTTTTATTCTCTTTGTAACCTGAGAAACAATGAGGTCTTTTAGCAATTAACATACTCTTCGTTTAATGACTGCTCTTCCTTAACACACTTTCATGGACGCCAGAAAAAAATGATTAGAACCTCTGAAGTTATTTGCAAGTTCCAGCTAACCCCAAGGATTTCTATGGACAGCCAATATAAGGAATATATCTCTAAACTTTGTTATTGTGTTAAAAAAAAAGAAAAACAAGTTTTGTAAGCTAAATAGTGTGATTAAGAGAAGGGACGGGATCCATTTCTGGAATTAAGGAAAGAATTCTATACTCAAAGTGTTTTTTGGAAAATAATGAAAAGTTCTTTATATATCAAATCAATCTTAAACCATGGAAGACCTCCCCAATGTGGTGTGCAACAGGCACTGAGAGTAGTTTGAAAAAGGGTGGGGTACTTTAAATTCAGTAAAAAGAATGCATATAGGACCTTAGAATTATTATCGCAATCATAAAATTCAAATCCCATCAGAAAAATGTTTCTTGTAGGAAGTCTAAGACACAGGATAACTGTAAGGAGTAATTTAAAGAATGATAATATGTTAAAGACAGGTACACAGGTACACAGGTGACCAAGGAGAATGAACAAAACACACTAAGGAAGAAGAGAGATGACAACTAGTCAGAGTGGCTGACATATTGTAAAATTGGAAGAACGTAGCAAGGAAATGAGACCAGTCAATCTGTATTGCACAAAACAAAACACATATTCCTGTTACATGATTAATATTTTTTGGTTAAGTTTTTTCATATTATTCCTAATGCACACTTCATTCTTTATTAATAATAAATGAACAAAAATGATGTAGTTACTGACAGTACTTTATGCTCAAGTAACAAACATAGCTGATACTAAAGTACACTTCTGAGTATTGCTTATCTAGTGTGTCTCTTAAATTTATCCTAGATGGAGAGAGAGAGAGAGAGATCAACTTGACTATGCACAGACGTGATTACTTAACAGCATTTAGTTTAGGTAAATTTTTTAATGCGTGTATCATTTAGAGGTTGTTCTCATTATTGATTTTGAATAAGGTTCTTGAACCCATTTGTTTGAAATAATTTGCCACTTCTTTCACAGAAATATCATCAGCACTATCTGGGCAACACTATTGACTCCAGTAGCATGACGGTGATATGTTGCAATTCGGAAATACTTGTGCCTACACATGTGTGCGTACACACACACACACACACACACACACACACACACACACACACACACACACACAGCCATACACCTAGTCACTCAAACTCACAGACACAGACACAGTTATAGATACACGCACATTCACACACACACACACATATAGCACACATAGCCAAAGATTTACACACACACACATACACACACACACACACACACACACACAGACACACACACACACACACACACACACACACACACACACACACACACACACACACACACACACACACAAACACACGCACACACACATATACACACATTCATTAACATACATATGCATGCTTCTTCACACTCATACACACATAAAAAGCTGACTTTGTAGTGTATTCTTCCTGATGCACTAAAAGTCTTATTTTTGCTATAGGAAGTAATGGTTGCATACCATCAAAGTAGCATGTTTTGCTATGCAACCAAAATTGCAGAGCTATTCTTTGAATTGATCTAATTTGCTTTTTTGATGCTAGGAAAAATATCCATGTGTGTTCAGGCTTGCAGATGGCAAATGGCTAGATGCTATGTAGCTAGCGCCTCAGATTATGTACATTTAACATTATGAAACTGTCCTATGAAAAGTTTAGTTAAAATGTACTAGTCATGTTCTGAAGCAAGTGTAAGTAACAAACCTTTGACAATGGGATATAACTGCCTTGACATATACAAGACCAAACTGTACAGTTTTTGAGCAGAAAATGCATGGTCCTTGCATTTTATTTTGTTAATAATAACGCCCCCTTTTATTTTTTCACAGAGATGAACATGCTTGTTGCAATGACATCATGATAGGCCAAACCCACAATGCCTCACTTACTAAAGATATGTATAGTCTACTGTACTGTAATGCAAAATGCATCAGTAGTAATTTCTCACTTCCTAGAAAGTCAATTTGTCAACTAGTTCCTGTGGGTAGAATGCTCACATGGAAAATGAATGATTATGAGGTAGTCAAATCACAATGTAAGTAAGTTCATAGGTTCATAGGTTTATACTAGGCTATCTGCCCTAAGGCATTTATAAGCCTAGCCCAAATTATTGTGGCTTACGCCACCCCTTATATGAAAAAATACTGTGCCCATTAGTTTGTTGTGCCTCTGTCCAGCAGTGACCCAGAGATGATTCCCGGGGTAAACCTACGATCTCCCATCCACAGGTCTAGATTTCTCTTGAACAGAGTCAGCGAGGTGCTCTGCCTCACATGGACCGGGATTTTATTCCACAGCATAGGGAGTCTCTGAGTGATAAATCTATCCCTCCAGCACGTCCTATTTATATCCGTGCTAAGGTTTAAGTCGCTTGCTCTAGTGGTTTTGGTGGATTTGGATTTTTGAGGTGGAGCATGTCCATTAATTCGGGTTGGACATGGCCTTGTATGTCAGGCACATGTCACCTCTGAGCAGACGGTATGCGACTGAATAGAGCTGGAGTTTCTTCAATCTGGCAGCATATGACAGATTTTGGAGTCCCTTTATCCTTTTGGTGAGGAACTTTTGGGGTCTCTCCAATTGCTGCAGATGTCGGGTGAGATACATCCCGAATGGGGCATTGTACTCGATCATTGGTCTGATAAGTGAAGAGTACAGGGGAACAATGACCTCACTAGATCTGGATGTGATCAGGTGGGCAATGTAGAAGGTCTTTCTAACCACTTTAGCAACGTGAGTGTCAAAAGAAAGGCCACTGTCAACCTGGGTCCCCAGGTCCCTGATAACCTCTTCTGTGCTTAGTGGATTGCCACCTATATGGTAGCTTGGGGTTACCTTGTTTTTCCCGAAGGGTATGACTATACAATTTTTGGCGTTTAACTTCAGGCCATGGCTCTGGCACCAGCTATCTGTTTCCGTGAGTCCCTTCTGAAGGATATCCGTGTTGATGCACTTTCCACTATGGCGCCCAGTTTGCAGTCGTCTGCAAACTTTGTCAGCAAAGTCCTCCCATGTTGGCCTGTACTTCTGAGAAGTAGATGCCAAACAATAGGGGCCAAGGACCGAGCCCTGTGGGACACCACTTGTGACTGGCTTGGAGTCTGACACAGCGCCAGCAACTCTAACCCTGTGGGTTCTGTCCTTAAGCCAGTTTGCAACCCATCTTGTGACATATGGGTTTACATTTAAGCTGGTAAGTTTTTCTACAATACCCGAGTGGGGTATTGTGTAAAGCCTTGCAAGGTCAAGGTAGGCTGTATGGACTGCCTTTCCTCATCAATGGCCTTGGTGACTATTTGAAGAAGTCGACCAAGTTCAAAAGGCATGATCTTCCCTTGACAAAGCCAAACTGGGTCGGGTCCAATGTCTGCAAGTCCCCTATATCTTTGTTTATGAGCTCCATTATGATCCTCTCCATAGCTTTGCAGACTAGACTTGTTAAGCTTATGGGGCAGTAATTACCAGGGTCCGTAGAGGCACCACCTTTGTGGAGTGGGACCACAGTTGCCGTACGCCACTGCTTGGGCACGTATCCTGTGGTAAGGCTGAGATTAAACAGCTGCCTTATGCGGGTTTAATTCCTCATTTAGCTCGTGTAGCACACAGCCGGGGACACCATCCGGTCCCATTGATGCTGTGTTTTTAGCTTTAGGGAGAGCAGCTTTCACCTACGCATTTGAGATGTCCGGGAGGCTACACTCGGCTGGGATAGTTATCTCTCCTTTAGGGGAGAGGGGTGAAGTTTGCACTGAACCTGTCTGCCAGTATGTTAGCAATGTCTGTGGGTTCAGTGATTTTTGTATCATTTTGGACTAATTCTGAGCATATCTGTGAGTTTCCACCCAGGTTCCTAACATAGCTGAAAAAGGCCTTATGATTGTCCTTTGAATCCATGGCAATTTTCTCTCAAAATTGGCCTTAGTTGATTTTATGAGTGCTCGTATTTTTTACTAATAATGATCAGGGGTGACTTCCCTTTTATGGATTTTGTTCTATCATGTAATAGCTTTCTCCTCTTATTGTAAAGTTTGTTAATGGCTGGGGTCCACCAGACTGGACGTTTGCCCTTTGTGGAAAGAGTCTTGGTTTTATTTGGGATTGCCTGATCCATGCAGTCCTGGAGGTGTTCATAGAAGGCATTTGTAAGGGCTTCCAGCTTGGGTTGTGGTTTCCTCTGACTCAGGGGCCTTGAAGGATACCACACCAGTCTTGAGTAGTGTGAAGTTTGCTTTAGAGAAGTTCTTCACTATGGTCTTTTTGTTTGGGGTGGGGGATGTGGATTTCCAGTGAGATTAGTTTATGATCAGATCTCACCAATGAGGATATACTTCGGTGTGGAGCATTTTGTCCCCATGTTTGTGACAATGAGATCTAGTATATTTTCTCCTCTCATGGGAACAGTGACTAGCTGTTCCATGGCATTTGAATTTATGAACTCCAGGAACCGTTGGGCTAGAAAGTTAGGGCTTGAGTAATGTTCCCAGTCTATATTTGGGTAGTTGAAGTCACCCAATATGATGGTGTTTGGAGATACATTTATACCCTCCAGTGTCTTCAGGAAGGCTGTGTGGGGTTCCTGAGTTTGAGAGGGTGGCCTGTAGCATGCTACAATTTGTAGAGCAGTTTTGCCTATTGTTAGTTGCACCTGGATGGTTTCCGAAGCTTCATGCGTTGCCACCAACCTGGAGGTGTCTCCTCTTCCTCCACCTAGGCAAGCTGTTTCTGTTTACCCATAACACATTACAGTCATATGAAAGTCATTGACTAACACTTACCATGATATCATTTTGTGGATAGAGTTGTAGAAAAATAACTGAGTACACAATGAAACTGAAACTAAAAAAAAAAATCAAACAACATACCATCAACTACATTTTTTTTGCAAAATCACTTGCAACTGCATGATGAGATATATACTGGGAAATGAAAGTAGTTGTAAAGCAACTATTCTTCTGAAAGTGACCAATACACCTTAGCAGTTGCAAGAAGCTCTTACTAGCAGTGCATTCCAGCCATATCCAGGATCTACACCTCCATTCCCACAGACATGAACTAGGACTCGAAGATGTAGATATCTGGGACAGGAAAAATGACCACTGGATAATTAGCATTGCAGAATATACCAGAACAAGTGCAGGGTACTGAAACAGTGGACTGTATCAAAAGGGATCTGGAGGAAATACTGAAATTAACCCATGGCCTGGTAATAGAAATGGTCCACTGTATTCAAATCAAGAAAATCAAAATGTTTTTTCAAATCAAGAAAAAAAACCTCCTCAGCTGGTCTACCCACCATCTCCCCCAATAAACTATAATTTTAGGTGATTTCAATATTGACTGGCAATCCTGTTCTGGCAACCATCCAACCATGTAAACCTTCATGGCTTCACCCAACTAGTCCAGTCACCAACCAGGATAAATAAAAACTCCAGCAAGCACACTACCCTGGATTGGATACTAGTCAGTAAGAGCCCCCAGTCATATATAACAGGCTGCTTATCAGTGATCACTCCCCAATATTCCTACTCAAAAAATACCTACACCAAGCTAAACCTGTCATCTACCATCAAATACGTAAAAAAATAAACTTTAACCCACTCACATTCATCTCATCCGTCAAAGAATGTAACTGGCATCCTCTAAAGTACTTCAGTCTTGATGACGCAGTTGAATTTTTTAATACTACCTTCCTAAGCATCCTTAGTTACCATGCCCCCATAAGACCTTCCAGAACCAAAGCTCAACCCTCCCCATGGCTACAAAAAACCACTGAGTCAGAAATGAAAAACAGGGATAAAGCCTGGGAGCACTGGTGCAAAACCAAACCCCTCTCAACTAGACAGAAATTCTTAGAATTACGCAATAGAGTCAAAAAGCTAATAAAACAGGACAAATTCCAGTACTACCAGTCTGCCCTAGACTCCTCCCAATACAGCCCCAAACAATTCTGGTGCTCCATAAACCCCATAGTCCACCCAGGTAAAGTCAGTAGCCCTCCTTCTAACATCCCTCACTCCTCAAAAAATATTGCTACCTCATTCAACACACACTTCATACAAACCATACTATCACTAGCTAAACAACACAACTCCCCTCCCCTCCAACCCACACCTTCAACTAGTAATCTCCCCACTGCCTTCTCTTTTTCTCCTGTACCTACCTCCAACATAAAAAACTCTTAACTAAACTTAAGCCCACCAAATTAGCAGCAGACAACCTCCCAAGTGAATACCTACAAATCGCAGCTGATGCTCTGGCCTACCCAGTATCCATCTTGATTAACCGATCTCTGTTAGAAAGTTACGTTCCCACACTGTGGAAAGTATCACATATAATTCCCCTCTACAAAGGCGGACCCTCCACAGAACTAACCAGTTACCGCCCCATAGCTATTCTCTCTCCACTCTCCAAAATACGAGAGAGATGCATACACTCTCAGGTCTCAGACTACCTCCTTACTAACAACCTCCTTTCCAATACTCAGCATGGTTTCCGACCAAACCATAGCACCACCACTGCCTTACTCTCCTTTACTAACACTATCCTTCAGCATAAAAACAATGGCTATCTCTCCTCTGCTACTTTCCTAGACCTATCTAAAGCATTTGACATGGTCCCACACAAACAACTTATCTCTGTCCTCAGTAACCTATCCTTATCTCAATCAGTCACCAACTGGTTTCAGAGTTACCTGTCTGACTGCCAACAATCCGTTGTATGGCAGAATAACATATCTCCCCAGCTACCTGTCTCCATAGGGGTTCCCCAAGGATACATCCTTGGACCCCTATCTTCTCTGTTTTCACCAATAATCTAGCCTCTGCCACCAAACATGGCACACTCATACAATACGCAGATTACTTAACCATCATCTGCTCAGCCCAGTCCCTACCCAAACTGCAAAAAGTCACACAGGAAGCCTTTTCCTCTGTTGAAACTTGGTTATCTGATGCCCAATTAATACTCAACCCAAACAAAACTAAACTACTCATCTTCCAACCCACCAAACATACTCAAAATAACTCACACTTTAACATCACAGCAAAAAACAACACCACTATATACCCAACTGAACACACCAAATTGCTAGGAGTGGAAATAGACAATAAACTAAAATTTGACATTCACATATCCATGACCGTAAAAAAAGTACATAAAAAACTAGGAGTGTTATACAGAAATAAGCAACTTCTCACCAAAGCAGCAAAGATTTCAATAGCAAATTCCCACCTTATCTCCACCCTACTTTATGCCTCTCCAATATATACCAACCTAAGGCAATGCGATCTAAACAAGCTAGAGACCTGCTACAACAAAATTGCTAAATTCGCCACAGGGGCATCCTACCATAGTCACCACTGTCTCTCACTTGCTGAACTGGGCTGGCTTGAACTCCCTCACCTCCTTCAATGGTATCAACTCTTACTCGCCCACAAACTAGTAAACCATCCACTAAATGTCCCATCCCTCCAGAATCTACTCCAACCCTATTGCACCACCAGACCACTAAGATCCAGCAACAAAAATCACTTGCAGATCACTAAAGCCAATAACTCTGCTGGTGAAGCACTATTCTCTTGCACCATAGCCAAATTATGGAACTCCCTCCCACCCACAATTACCTCCGTACCATCATGCACCCACTTCAAAACTTTACTTAAAAGCGCACCTAAAAACATGCTGGCTATGCACTAGCAACACCCACTCTAAAACCACCCACCCCATCCAACCATTACCTTTCTTTCCACTCCACTAACTACCTTGATTATAGCAAGCTCAGATGCTCATAAGCCTAGTACTTATTATACAGCAGGAACTTCTTATTATAACATTTGTTAATGTCTGTTATGTACTTCACAGATAAAGATTCTATTTGTCTACTGATGTACTATGTCCTTCATCTGTACATATGTTGTAAGTAATTGCTACGTTATATTGTTAATCAAGGTTCCTTTTGAAGAGGGCCAAAGAGGTGCTCTGCTTGACATGTATGAGCAGTGTATTCCAGAGTGTGGGGAGTCTCTGGGTCAGGAACCTATCCCTCCAGCATGTTTTGTTCATTGTGCTGACAAAGTTTAGATCCCTGGAGCGTATGACTCTGAGGGATTGGGATTTCTTTAAGTGTAGCATGTCCAACAGCTCCGGGTTTGACATGGCCTTGTATGTTAAGCAGAGATGGCCTCTGAGTAGACGATATGCAACAGAGTATAGGTGGAGTTTTTTTAGATGGTCAGCATAGGGCATCTGCTTCAGGTCTGTGATTCTTTTAGTGAGGTATTTCTGTGGCCTTTCCAGTTGCTGCAGATGTCTTGAGAGGTACATACCAAACGGGGCATTGTATTCTATAATGGGTCTAATGAAGGATGATTACAGTGGGACAATGACCTCCTTTTTCTGGATGAAAAGCCCTTAGTGATGAGGTGTGCCACACAGAAGGATTTCCTGACTGTTTTGGTTATGTGGTTATCAAAGGTGAGACCACTGTCCACCTGTGCCCCTAAGTCACTTATCACACTTTTGGTGTTTAGTGTACTGCCACCTATTCACGGGTACATGTTTTTTCCCAAAGGGGATAACTAGACATTTCTTGGCATTGAGCTTGAGTCCATGGCTCTGGCACCAAGCATCTGTTTCTGAAAGGCCCTTTTGTAGAATATCCACATCATTTGGGGATTCAATAATGGTTCCCAGTTTGCAGTCATCTGCAAACTTTGTTAGCCAGAGTCCCTTAGTTTTGGTCTGTACTTCAGAGACGTAGATGCCAAACAAGAGCGGTCCCAGGAATGAACCCTGAGGTACTCCACTTTTCACTTGTCTGGAGCTGGATTTGGAGTTGGTTACTTTTACAGTGTGGGTTGTGTCAGTAAGCCAGTTGGCAACCCATCGAGTGACATAGGGATTAATGCCCAGCTTAGTAAGTTTATCTATGATTCCAGAGTGGGGGATGGTGTTGAAAGCTTTGCTGAGGTCCAGATAGGCTGTGTGGGCCACCATACCTTTGTCTATGGCTCTGGAGACTGATTTGAAGAAGTCAATCAGGTTCAGGAGACAAGATCAGCCCTTCATGAACCCAAACTGTGTGGGGTCCAGTGTTTGAAGGTTGCCAATGTCTTTGTTTATAAGTTCCATGATAATACCTTCCATGGTCTTGCAGATCAGGCTCGTCAGACTAATGGGGTGGTAGTTCCTGGGATCCAAGGTGAATCCCCCCCTTGTGGAGTGGGATAACTGTAGCTGTGTGCCAATCAGTGGTCACGAAGCCTAAGGTGAGGCTATGATTAAACATGACACTTAGGTGAGGTGCCAATTCATTTTGTAGTTCATGTAGTACACAGCCTGGGATGTCATCTGGTCCCATGGATGCTGTATTTTTAGCTTTGGAGAGTGCGTTTTTTACCTTTATGGCCATTATTACCAGAATTTGACAATCTTTCCATATTGAGATGGGCCCTTTAGGGGGTGAGAGGGGGCTGAAGTTTGCACTGAATCGATCTGGCTTATATTTAATGCCATTATTATATCTTAGCTCAGAAAGCATGAGCATTTAGCAGATCTTAGATTTTTGCATAGCTATAGAATGCCTTGTGGTTGTCTTTGGAATCTTGGCATTTTAATTTTTTTTAAGTAACTTTTGGAGGATTTTTATGAGTGACAGAGCTTCTTACAGAGGCTGTTAAGTGAGCTTGGCTTTTCCTTTTTTCTGCAACAGTTTCTTTCTTTTTTGTTTTTGTTTGTTGTTTTCTTTTGTTGTAAAGACTGGTTTCCTATTTTTTTTGACCACCAGACTGGTCTTTTTTTTTGGGATGATGGAATTTCATGAGCATGGATGGAGGAGTGGAGCCTGTGCCAGTGTGGATTAGTGTAGGATTCTTTCAGTTCCATCTGCATGGGTGTCATGAGGTTTGTCACTTCTGACTTGAGTAGCATTAAGTTGTAGCATTAAGTTGTTTTTGAGAGGTTTTACTGAGGGGGTGTGTGGATGTAGATGATTAGGAGCTTATATGGTCAGACCTGGCCCCAACAGGGGGATGACCGTGTGGTGAGCAGCAATTTTCCATGTTGGTAATGACCAGGTCTATGATATTGGAGCCCCTGGTGGGACTAAGGATTAGTTGATCCAGGGCGTTGGAATTTATGAATTCCAAGAACTGTTGGGCAAAGGTGTTAGTACATGAGTAGTTTTCCCAGTTAAATGCAGGGTAGTTGAAATCACCCTGTATTAGGGTGTTTGGTGTATCTTAATATTTTCCAGTATGTTTAGAAAGGTGTAGTGAGAATCTTGGGGCATGGTGGGGGATCTTTAGCAAGCCACAATTTGGATTGCAGTCTTACCTAGTGTTAGTTCCACCTGGAGAATTTCAGATGCATTGTGTTGGGCAATGAGCCTGGTGTTGTGTATATCCTTGGTAAATATGGACCCTCCTCCACCTTTAGTGTTTCGGTCCTAGTTTGGTGGCCGAAAAGTGTGGTAAGAGTTGTAGCCTGGGATTGCGGGGGTGCTCTCTCAAGCCTTGAACCAGGTCTCAGTTACTGCACAGATATCGATGTTCTCCATTTTTAGAAGTGCCTTGAGAGAGTGCATTTTGAGGTTTAGACTTCTAGCATTGAGTAGCATTACCTTCAGATTTTGCATGCTTGTACCTGTTACTGTGGTGGTTTTGTCCTTTGAACTTTGCTTAAAAAAGGCACTATAGGGGTGGCAAGAGCCTTAGCCAGTAACCTGAATCCCAGAGGATGACAGATGCAGACCATCTCTGGCAAAGCATCGTGGTCTGTCAATCATATCATCCCAGGCAGACAGATACTGGATCTCCTTTGAATGACACCAGAAGCTTAGCCAATTGTTGAAGTCAATCATTTTGTCCTTACACTGTGGTATCATTCTGGCCCAGGCAGGACGCTACTCAGGGATAGGGTCATACCTGCCTGGGGCAAATGATCTGAGAGCTCTTCCATGTCTCTTTTTATGTAGTCCAAGTAGGTACATCTCAAGTCATTCACTCTAACATGGACAATGACAGAGTCATATTTGTACTTGTTGTGGAGTGACTTGAGTGCATGCATTATGTGGCGGATCCTGGCACTGACAGGCAGCTGACTGTAATTTTCTCCTTGTTCAGCCTGGTAAGTGGGGCATCAGTGTGCCTCACAATAGAGTCACCTATGACTAAAGTGTTGGGTACACTGTCTTGCCTTAGGGGATGTTGTTGGGTGGCACACTGGTGTTGTGAGCTATGAGACACTTAGGTTGTGATTGGTGTTTGTTTGCATTTCAGCTTCAGAGGTCCTTGTTGCTTGTGCAGGTTAAAGTTAAGGGCCTCCACATATATGGGTTTTGTGTTTCTATGTGTGGGTGTTGGTGGTGTGGGTTCAGAAGGGCTATGTGTTGCTTGAGGTGTAGTGCGGGTGTTAACCTTCTCCTCTTGACTGTCTAGCACAATCTAGGGTGGAGAGAGCTTTGCTTCCAGTTTGGCTATGTAAGTGCATCTCTCTCAGGATATAGTGTTGGGTGGAAGGAGAAGAGGGTTGTCTGTGTACATGAGGCAATTGCTGCATTGCCCCAGTGTGCCCAGATTCACCAGGTGGACAGGAGATTTCTGGTTGACAAACAGACCACTGTAGGACAATATAGAGGATGCTCAGACTGTGTCAGGACACCTATCTGTCTATACAATAACAATTATGGAGATGTTACAGGATCAGCAACCGTACAGGATGGCTAAGAGGTAGGACAATGTGACAGTTTTGTGAAGAATGAATAAGGTAATAGTGGGAAAGCCATATGACATCTGATTTGAATGGCATGGCAACATGGCTAGACACTAAATATCACTCTACAGGTTCTCAAAGCAACTAAATTCCAATAACATTGATAGGGTGATAACAAAGATGGAAAAATTGTCCTATCAAATTAAGAACCTTGAAAGGAAATATTACAGTAGGGTGAATGTCACATCAAGAATGTTTGCTGGGAGATTAAATGCAAAAAAAAAAAAAAACTTTAAAAGTTCACTGTTCCTGCAGATTAGAGAAAATGCAAAAGACACAAACTGTTCTTTGGGCAAAAGGCATCGCATTCAAAAAACTGTAAGCAAAAACTATGTGAAATAGCAAGTGGAGCTGAAAGTAACTGCAGGAAAGGATGCATGGGGCAGGGGTCACTACAGAGTTAAGTGGCAATATAAAAATGTTGGCTAGGGAATGTCCCAAAATAATCAACGTTGGGAAGAAAAATGATGGAACAGTCCATTTGCTGGAATCAGTCTGGCTTAAATCCATGCTCAATCACTTCTGGGCAAGCTAAGGGAGTTGGGGAATCTATTGCCCATGCTGAGATATTAGTTGACACTGAGCCTAACAAAGGGAAAAGCTCCTGCCTGTGATAGTTTTGATGCAGACTTTTTTCAGCTATTCACAAACATCTGGGTGTTCATTGTTAGAGCTGAATGAGCAAGTAGCCAGAGAGGGGATTGCTCAGGACAGTCTGCTCATGACTAAAGTGACCACACTATTGAAATTATTTGGAAGCTGATAACTATAGACCAATCTCCCTGCTGCAGACAGACATGAAAATTTTGACTAAGATCTTAGCTAGGGACTTAGATACTGTATTGCTGGTCATTGTTGATATTAATCATTTAGGTTTTAGGGGGTTCTGATACAAATATTCTGCAAAAGGCTGAACATCCCAGCAACTGCAATATCAGTAGGCTTCAAAAATGCAGTTGACTGCATACTATGGTCCTTTTTATGGCAGATTTTGGGAGAGATATGTCTTCATACAATCATTTATTACCTGTTTCCATTTTTTATATGCAAGATGTAAGACAAGAATTTGGGCAAATGGGATCCTATCAGAGGACATTCTTCTAGAGTAAGGTCACAGACAGGACTGCCTCTATCACCATTACTTTTCGTATTCTCTTCGTCAATGGTAGAAAATATCATTCCCCTTGTATTAAGCCACTGTTTACATAAGGCCCCATCATCATTTTTTAAATTACCTTTAACAACTGCCAGCACATCCTGAGAGGATTACTTTTCACTGCAGTTCAGACAATATTTCTTAAACTTTATTGAGTATACAGCAGTTTAGTTGTATAGCTAGGATTAAGCTTTTTTGTCACTGGTACACTTCACTGTACATTTCAGTTCATACTCTTTCAATATTAAAGATGCAAAATATATAGCACAATGAAATATAAAAAAAATGGTTATTTTGCTGACCATGTTCCAAGACTCATGTTGGTCAGAACTGGTTAGTGGTCTACCCTGAGAAAACAAATTAAAAATAATTATGCAAGGCAGAACTACTCTGACTACAGTATACATACTTTTCCCATGCTGTAAATTAGCTATCCAACAGATCACAGGATGAACAATTTGCTGGTACATTCTCTGAAGGAAAAATTGTAATGAGTGGGGTACCACGGGAATCTGTTTTAAGTCCTCTCCTGTTTGGCATGTAATTTGTGGACATCCTAACCAATATTTCAGAATGATTTTCTTACTACCTTGGCCACATGTTGGTCAAAGGCCAAATTACTGTCTACATATGTTCCAAGATCCCTGACTACTGGGTCAAATCTTAACAGTGTCTTATCAGTGAAGTAATTAGCCTGGATGTCAGATTTCCCAAAAGGCACTATAATGCATTTCTTACATTGAATTTTAGTTCCTGACTTTGTTATCAGCCATTTGTCCATATTAAACTGCAGTTTCTGAGGTTCGTTGATGGCCCACCCTTGTGTAGTGGGATAACTGTTGCAGTCCTCCATTCTTGTGGTGGAAAGCCCGTTTTGAGTATATAGTTGAAAAGTGACTCAAATGGTCCTGATATGTCATGTTTCATACTATTTAGGAGGCAACCCAGTATGCTGTTGGGGCCCCTGAGGCTGTATTGTTGGCATTAGCAAGCACCATCAGGACCTGTTCCCTGTTAAGAGTTGTGGGTGTTCATGCCTGTAGGCATTTCATGGAAGAAGGTAAGGTGTAGTGGGGGGGGGGGGTTGAACTGAACCACTAACCACCAGTTTGGCACAGTGGTGTGTGCTGCCTTTGAGGTTTTGGACACAGCTGTAGCAAGTCTTCTGGTTGTCTTTAGCATGTGAGACTATCTTGACCACATAACTGGTCTTGTTGGATTTAATTAGTCCTCTTATGTTCCAATTTAGTTTAATTATATTTATATATATATACATATATATATATATATATATATATATATATATATATATACATATATTTAGTTATGAGAGTTGCTCTTCTTGATTTTAACCATGACTTTTTTTTCCTATTGTTACATACCCTATTCAGGTCAGGATTCTACCAGTGGGATTGCTTTTAAACATTGTTTTGGGATTACTTTTAGAAGATACATCAGACACTATACAGCCATTTTCATGGTTATGCAGGGTTTTTGTGAACAATTCCACTTAGGCTGCTGTGAACTAAGGGTTGGGTGGGGTATTGAATTTTGACAGACTATTGCTTAACAGAAGTAGTTTGGTTTGGAATAGTTCGTAATTGTTAAAGAGTTTGCTGGAGTTAGCAAGATGATTTTTATTTCAAAGAAGACAGCTTTGTGGTCTGTACTCACCAGTGAGAATGTGACACTGGGGGATGGTGGGTGGGGTGCAGCACTCTTCCATTTTGGGAAGTACCAAGTCCAGTCTGTTTGAACCCCTGAAGGGCGTGCACATTATCCAGTCAAGGGTCTTTGTGATAATAAAATCCAGGAATCACTGTGTCTGTGAGTATGATGCAGTCTACATTTTACAGTCTATAGAGGGCTAGTTAAAGTCTCCTATAAATAGGGTATGTGGTTTAATGGTGAGTGTCTGCAATATCTCTACATATGAGCTATGGGATTCCTATAGCAGGTCTTTGTCTATGTTGATTTGCAGGTGGATAAATTCTAGTGAATATATAAATTTGTATGAAAGGGACTGAAGCCTTGCACTGCTGGAGTACTTTCTGTGGATTTAAACCATATCTTGGTAATGACACAGATGTCTGTATTTTCCAGAGTGAGGAGAGTTTGGAGGATGTGGCATTTCTTGTTTAGGGTACTAGCACTGAGCAGTAACACCTTTAAGTTTCTTTAAATTTTATTTGCTATGTCAATAGGTTTGTGAATGTGGCATTGCCTAAAAAAGCTCTAAGGGGGATTAATATGTTTTAGCCACTATTCAGTTGTGTAGTGTAGACAGGTACAGACTATCCTATGCAAAGCAATGTGGTTTGATAACCATCTCCTCCCATGCTGACAAATATTGAATCCACCAGGAAATGCACTAGAAACTAAGCCAATTACTGAAGTCAGTCATCTTTTCTTCCAGTTACAATAAGGTAAGGAATATTCTGGCAACATGGTTTCATTATCTTCAAGGCTAAATTAATGTTTATCTGTTTAATGGAAACAACAGAATGATATTGTTGATGCTGTAGTGATTTTGTTTTCTGACTTCTGCTGACTGACTTTTTAAGATATTAATAGATAACTCCACGGTTTTCACCCAAAACAAAATGAGCTGAGTAAAAAGAAAATATTACAGTATAATACTAACCAGATGCTGCGTTTTTCATTCCTATTTAATGTTACATCTTACTCAGTTTTCTGACACATAATGGGACAATATACTTTTAACAAGAAAAAGTTGGCTTATATCTCCTGGATATTGCATTCTGATATCATGCACAAAGGTTGCAGCCATGAAATTTTAACACTGGATCTTAAAGCAAACTCAGATAACTGTAACTCTTTGAAGTTTTAATTTATTAACTGTTAACGTTACATTTTGTATGTGGCTTTTTGTTTACTTTGTAAACAGACTATGAAACGATTTCATAATAATATATAAGGAAAGGAAAAACTGCCAACCAGAAATACCTGCATTGTTAAAGTAAGCAGTAATCTTGTTGACAATTAAAGCACTCTCCCATCAACCATAGCACAAAATGTACTATGAGCAGTTTCCTTGATATTGAACAAAAAACTAAGCAAATAAGTTATGGCTTATGGTATGCCTACATTCTAGCATTGAGCTTCATTCACCATTTATATTCTATGATATGACTACATCACAGAAAAGTTAACCATAGCTCATTCACCTTTGTACTTACACAGACTCTAAATGTCAATATGTTCTTCATCGGGTACATATTTGATTTAGTTTAACTACTTAAAATAAAGGTATGATTTGTCCTGAATTAATAGATATTTACCTAACTAGACGGCTTCCATTTAACTCTGATATATCCAAGCAACAGTTTTCTGAGACAGTAAAGGGAAACCTTTTTTTTTCAAAATAAATAAATTCATTACACTATTTATTGTGGCATCTGTTACAGCATGGTAGTTCACTTTTTATGTTATTTTATTGAAAAAGAAAATGCCAATCGATTAAACACTTTTGAATGTAAGAATTGCTTGCAAAGCGACTCACCCTGTATTTGGACAACATTAATTCTAATTTAATTTGTATGGACAATATTGTAGTCCTGCTCTGAGTTAAGTATCAGAAAGTCATTTTAAGAGAAACAACATATCCTTCTGTATAGGTTTCCATTCAACTGGGTGTTTTCTTAGAGTATGCAGTAAAATTGACTCATCATCAGTGAAACTACTTGGAGTTAATTTTAAACAGACTTTCTGTACAATATTTCCCATATCAATAGCTCTTACATACATGCATCTATTTATATTATTTGCTTTTTTCATTTATATCTTTTGGCTGGATATTACACATGTACAGTGCTTGAGGTACATGGATAATATAACATTTAATGGAGATAAATTATCAAAGCAGGTCTAACTTTGATCCCTATCATTTTTATCATCAGTATGTTTAACTTAAGATGGCAAACCTGGTACTCAACAGCAATGGTAGCCCTCTCCGGTCATTTTTTTAATCAAGAACATTCATGCATATATTATTGTTTTGCAAGAGTTTTATCCCCATAAGTTGGAATATGTAAAATCAAAAAGGTTATCAGTTAATAAAGCCACTTCTTACAATAGTAGAATAAGACAAGAGTTAGCTATCTTGATGAGGAAGCATCCAGCTACGCAATAACCATTGCATCGTTTTGTAGGATATAGAGATTCCACTGATTTCCGTAAAAAGAAAATGTGGATAGCGGGTACATACGGTTATGGCACTTTTGTCTATATGTACAGGTATAGCTTAAAATAAATGAAACAATTTTTTAATAAAATTAGTATTGCATAGGGACAGGTTATTATTATGGGGAGCATTAATTGCATAATAAAAATAAGTCACATAAATGCAATTGTAAACCTAAACTTTCAGCTCTGTACAAGTTCACCGATAACATCAGTGTAACTTAAATTCTTGTTGACGTGATAGGTAAAATTCCCTTATTTTCCATTGCATTTTACTCACAGCAGTTTGGTTCAATATATTCATTGCTGTACTGAAAATATATGTATGTTTCTAGTCTAAAATAAAACAAAATAAAAACTGTAAATCTTACTTTCTGTGTTATGTCATCACCATCTAGTTACCTTGTGAGAAGCTCACACATTTAAAGAACCAACAAATGTGTCAGTATTTCTACATTTATTTGTAGGGCTCATTGATTTCAAAGAATGCCTTCAGCAGCAGGCTAAGACATTTGTAAATATTAATGGTAGCACTGAGCATGCTCCCGATATCTTTTGGTAGCCTTTTAGGAATTGCAAATATACTAAGTGGATGAGGAGCTTTATGGATTATAAAACAGTTTGGCTTGTATAGCATCTAAGATGTTTAAATATTTACAGAGATTATGTGCATAAAGCTTAAACATGAATTCAGAAATTCATTGATCTTAAAAGATCTTAGGAGACCTGTGGTGCTATGTAAAGTAAAACTGCAGCTTTATTTAATAACTCCTGAACTAGCTCAGCACTTGTTTATGAGGTCCGAAGCAGTAGTCTATCATAACTGAATTGATTCATGCATCCTAAGAAATGCTATTAATAATGATATTCCTTTAGATGTTAAACATTTTAAATCTACTACACTGGCTTACATGATGAAAAAAGTCTACCTTACACTAGCTTACATCAAGAGTGAAGCCCACCTCATGCTGGCTTATATCTAGAAAGAAGACCACCTTACACTGGCTTACATCATGAAAAAAGCCCACCTAATCCAGGTCTCTTTTTAGGTTCATAGATAGGTACTAGGCTATTGGCCCTAGGGCCAAAACAAGTCCAGTAAAAAAGGCACACTGGCCCTTGCCACCCAAGAAAACAACTTTCCTGTGCCCCTGTCGACCAGAGGCCCAGAGGCAATCTCCAGGGTGAACCTCCCACCTCCCATCCAATCATCAAGACCCCTCCTGAAGAGTGCCAATGAAAAGCCTTTCCCAACACAGATAAGCAGCCTGTTACAGAGCATCGGAAGTCTCCAGGACAGGAATCCATCCCTCCAGCATGCTCCATCCACAGTGGCGACAATGTCCAGGTCCCTAGAGCTTGTAGCCCGGAGGGACTGGGACCTCTCCAAGTGGAGCATTTCCAACAGCTCTGGGCCCGACACAGCTCCACATGCCAGGCAGAGATTGCCTCTGAGTAGGCGACATACAATGGAGCAAAGCCGGAGTCCCTTGAGATTGTCTGCGCAGGGCATCCACCTGAGGCCGGCAATCCTCTCTGTGAGGCACTCCTGTGCCCCCCCCCCAGCCATTGCAGGTGTACCACGAGGTACACACCAAAAGGGACACTGCACTCCGCAATGGGTCCAATGAGTGATGAGTAGAGGGGAACAACGACCTCCCCTCTCCCAGATGAATAACCCCCCCCCCTCCGTGATGAGGTGCACCATGCAGAAGGACCTCCTGACCACTGTGGTGATGTGACCATCAAAGGAGAGACCACTGTCCACCTGTGTCCCAAGGTCCCCCACCACACCTTTGATGTCAAGTAGACCACCACCTATATGTGGCAGCTCATGGGTACAGAGTCCCCAACAAAAGGGATGACAATGCAACCCCCAACACTGAGCCCGAGGCCATGGCCTGACACCAGGCATCCATCTTTGTGAGGCCCCCCTGCAGGATGTCCACATCACTAGGAGTTCTGACCATGGCTCCCAGCCCACAGTCATCCGTGAACCCCACCAGCCAAAGACCCTCCATGCCAGCCTGCACCTCAGAAAAGCAGATACCAAACAGGAAAGGACCCAGGACTGAACCCTGTGGCACTCCACCCACCACGAGTCTGAAGTCGTACGCTGAGTCTGCCTCCCCCACCCTGCCAGTGAGCCAGCAGGCAACCCGACCCGTGACACAGGGATCCACACCCAGTCCAGTGAGTCCATCTATAACTCCAGAGTGGGGGATGGTGCCAAAAGCCCTGGCAAGATCCAGACAGGCTGTGTGATCCACCCCACCACCGTCCACGGCCCCAGCGACCACTTCAAAGAAGTCCACCAGGCCTAGAAGACATGATCTGCCCTCCACAAACCCAAACTGGGTGGGGTCCAAAGTCCGGACACCACCAATGTCCCTGCCTACAAGCTCCATGATGACATGCTCCATGGCCACGCAGATCAGACTCGCCAGGCCAATGAGGCAGCAGCTGCCGGGGTCCGCGGCAGCCTCCCCATGGAGTGGGGCAACTGTCGCTGTGCACTACCTAGTAGGCACAAAGCCTGAGGTGAGGCCATGATCAAACATGTTGCCTATATGGGGCGCCAGCCCACCCTGCAGCCCATGCAGAACGCAGCCTGGGATGCCACCAGGTCCCATGCATGCTTCACCCCTGGCCTTGGAGAGTGTGGTCCCCACCTGTACAGCCATGAACACAGGAACCGTGCATTCCTCCATCACAGAGATGGGCTCCCCAGGGGGTGAGAGAGGGGCAAAGCCAGCACCGAACCTATCTGCCAGGACGCTGGCTGCACCAGTTGGCTCCGTACACTCTGTGACACCATGCTGAAACTCAAAGCAGATCCGAGTGCTGCCACTGAGATTCTTGACACAGCCACAGAATGCCCTGTGGTTGTCTTCAGAATCAATAGTGACCCTGCCCTCGCAATCAGCCTTGGAGGGCCCCATGAGGACTCTCAGCTTCCCACTGAGGCCGACCAGGGAGCCCCCCAAACATGGGACTCCACTCTCCCCTGCAACAGCCTCCCCCTTCTGCTGCTTTTACATACATTTTCTCTCAATACAACTTCAGTACTATCCCTCAGGACAAATACCAGTTGATAAGTCAAACAATAGCATGAGACAATGCTGTTATATCATATTCAAAAACAGATTAAATAAACTAAACTAATAAAATGCCAAGAACAAATGAAATTGCATCTAAATATATTTTACTTCCACAGGCACATCTTGGTTACATACAAATAGGTTGTTATGCACTTAATAACAATGGAATTTCTTCCAAATCTTATCAAAATCATTGGCAACTGTACTACTTATATTAGTTAAAGATCCATTGCAATATTACCATTACAGGCTATTATCATTAGCCAGTATTCAGCTTGTTCCTGTCAGCATTTAATCAGGTTAATCTTTTCCTTCATAAGTCAATTTAGCAAGATCTATCTCAGGTTATTATGAACAGGCAAACAAAAACAATATAAATAAAGTATTATCTCTGAGACACATTGTTTATTAATCAAAAACATTGAAAAAATAGCGTTTATATGATTTTTTTGTAAGCTGCTCTGCAGAAAATGGACACTTCATATGAGTTTTCAAGGTTTCATTTTTAAAATGTACATTACCATTTATAATACCATTAAAATGCATAGATTTCTACATTTACCTTTCTTGTTTGCAACAGTCATAGAACCACAGGCACATGTAGTCAGGAACATAACAAATATTCAATTACATTACAGGAAACCAATGATTCTTTAGTTCCTTATTATATATTGACAATGTCAGCATATTTAGATAGACAATGATTGCTTCATTAGAAGTACTCTGTCATTTCTCAACAAATGCTGGCTATCACCTAGTCTTAATTATGGCCTTATGGAGCACCTGGAAGTGTAGTTAAAATTACCACAGAACCAATAATTGATATAATCTTTGGGAATTCAGCTAGCTAATGATTTTAGTAGTACAGTTCATAGCTTCATAGGTATGTACTAGGCCAACAGCCCAGGAGCCTTTACAAGACTAGCATGTAGAAGTGCCCTGCCATCATGCCACCATTAGTTCCCAGTGCCTCCATCAAATGGAGCCACTGGAGTGATCCCTGGGGTGAACTTTCTATTTCCCATCCACTGATCAAGATTTCTCTTGAAAAGGGCCAGTGAAGTGCTCTGCTGAACATGTATGGGAAGTCAGTTCCAGAGCATGGGCAGTCTCTGGGTTATGAACCTGTCCCTCCAGCATGTCCTGTTTGTGGTAATGAGGGTGAGGTCCCTGGAGCATGTGGTGTGTTGGGACTGGGATTTCTTTAGGTGTAACATTTCTAACAGGGCTGGGTCAGACATGGCTTTGTAAGTCAAGCAAAGATTGCCTCTTAATAGATGATAAGAGACAGAGAAAAGCTGGAATTGTTTGAGTCTGTCTGTGTAGGGAATAATTTTAAGGCCTAGGATCCTCTTTGTAAGGTATTTTTGTGGCCTTTCCAGCTGTTGCTGGTGTTTAGTGAGGTACGTGCTAAATGGGGCATTATACTTGATAATTGGACTAATGAGGAAAGAGTAGAGAGAAATATGATGACCTCTTTTTTCCTGAATGCAAGACCCTTGGTAATGAGATGTTCCACATAGAAGGACTTTCTGACTATGGTGGCAATATGGTGGGAAAAAAAATTAACATCCAGTATTTTACTGATGATATTTCTTTAATTCAGTGAACAAAGATTATATACTCAATAAGTTAACCTAGGACTTGAAACCAATTCAAAAGCGTTGACAAATCTACTACCTAAATAGTGAAATGAATTGCTGTTGAAACATTTGTATTTGTTGTGTAAACCTTGTTTTAGTCATATAACATCATAAAAGAAATGCTGAGAATTGTGGTTATTATATGTATCTGTATAGGCAACTATAACCTGAAATGTTTATGTCTAAAAATACGATTCTTTGTACTGACCTAAAATAGCACTACATATCAGAATATATTGGTGACATAAATTACATGACCTTATAAGACTTCAATTAAACAGTTGTAATCCTTTGTCTTTTGATTAAACAACAACATTTGATCATCAAATCTAAATCCACGTATCTTGGTACATTATAAAAAAAAAACAAACCTATAATCTTCTCATCTCTTGCTTTCTGTTATTAGGTATTTATTGTCATTCCCTTTCTAAGCATCACGGGTATAATGTCTTTCTACAGAAAATTACTTTAGCAGTTGGTAAAGTAGGGTCTAGTATTTTAATCAGATCGCCTTAAATATAATGTTATTCTTTCATGTAAATAGTTGCAAGATAATTTCAAGTGACTAATGAAATACATAAATATATGATATATATATATATATATATATATATATATATATATATATATATATATATATATATATATATATATATATAGGTTTACTATCACTTACTTGAAAGTGCTGACTCTGAAACTGACATGACCATCACGTAAAATGCAGAAAATCATGTAGTCAGCAGTTGAAATGTCCGGTGCTGATGTTCGATAGCGCAATTCCCATCGAGATATTGCTGTCGACCATTGTAAATGGGAGAGTTACCCTTTTCTGCACTGCAGTGTGATCTCAGAAATAGAATATAAGTGATAGGGGGTGTGCGGGGTGCAGCCCCCATTGGGGGTCGCAAGGGGGGCTTGCCCCCTACAAAACATAGAACTGTCAGCTTTGTGCAGTACGGATCTGGTCTGTACTGATTGCTGATGTGGTATTTTGTACTGCAGAAGTCAAATTTGACTTTGGTTTCAGTAGTTCCGATATTTCATCCTATTTACTTACACCAATAAACGAAAATCCAACAATAATAACTAAAAACCAGGCGTTGACTCCCAAACGAGAGAAACGGAAAGATGCACAGGTAATCCACAGGAAATTCACTGAATTTATTTACGGACTTGTACGAACAAGAAAAAATAATAAAACAATGCAGTTAAAACTAAGTCAACGTAAAGCGCTTTTCGTCCGGATCTTATCCGGACTTCTTCAGACAAACAGTTCCATACCAACAATTAAAATTCAAATAGATAAACAACCAGAGCACTGACCAATCGTTCCCAGCTCCATACTTAACTAGTTCTTAAAGAGACAACCTATATATTACAAATAAATGTTGTATTTCCTATGTCCTATTTACTATATATGTCCTACTATATATTTCCTATATATGTCCTATTTACTGTTGTGAACATCGAATTCAATGTTTTGATAGTAATCCACTATATATATATATATATATATATATATATATATATCCATACCAAAACACATATATGTATGTGAAATTATGTATGTATAAATATTCAAGAAATAATATAAGTTTCATCACTTGTGCATACTATTCAGGAACAATACAGAAATAAAATACCAGAATTATTAGAATTCTTGAAGTCTGGAAAAATATTTAATTCATTCATTTGATAGCCAAGTAGGTACACTGATACAGGGACATTTTGCCCATGATCAAGACCGTATGCACAGTATTCAGCTGTACTACAGACTGCATTATACAATGACAAAAAAGTAACAGTGGGTCATTATCTCAGCTGAGCATACAACTGTTTTGTATATGTAAAACATTTGTTTTAGAAGCAAGAACTTTAGCTTCAGTCAGGATCATGGCAAACAAAGGCCACATTACTAGAAATGTATCATATATTGAATAATCTAGAATACACAATAAAATGCAAAAGAGAAAGAAAAAAAAATTAAAAGGAGATGATGAAAATAACGGTGATGCAGCTTAAGTGGGAAGAGAAGAATCATTACCTTCTAGCACGTTTGGATTTAACAGGAATATAAACAGAGTTCACATGTAGGTCGCGGTGGTGCAGCAGTAGCATTGTCGCCTCACAGCAAGAGGTTCTCCCATTCAATTATTAGCTGGAGCACCTTCTGTGTGGAGTCTGCATGTCCTCTCCATGGTCGTGTGATGTTTAAAGACATGCATGTAGATGCGTGCGTGAATGGGTGTGCCTTCTTTGAAGGTTGGGCATCTGACTGGCAAGTCGGCACTGTAAAAATCCACTGCCAATCATTAGCGGACTGGAGTTCCGCTGTGTGACCCCTAACAGGGAAAAGCCAAAAGAAAAAAAGAGAAACAGAGTTCACATATCAACAGATATGAAATTGAAAATATATTATCAAAAACTATTAGTAGTAATAGATCTTGTTCTTGAACGCTTTCAGGGATCTGAACCTAGAAAACTGGACTAGCATAATGAAATTCACAGAGTAACTGTTATAATTGCGGGTCCTGCAATTACCAATAAACCAGCATTTATGAAGGTGACATCTGTTGATAACTATAGGGTGCTCAACAAGATTTTAATGGGTGTATGAGTTCAAGCCTTAGATATTCACACTTACGGAATGATACTATATTACTAGTCAGGCAGCTAATATTATTTAATGTCCCTGTTCTATATATTTATTAGTCTGAACTTAAAGAGTAGTAGCCAGTCATTAACAAGAACCGACTTTATTGCAGATGAGATTTAATTATCAAAACACTGGTCAAAAGTTGGTATTGAGATAATAAATACAAATGCTGATTAATCTCCTGATCTGTATAAACATTGTGAATTTAATATGGATATACAGCTTAACAATTTATATTTATACAAATTATATTTAATGGATAAATGTGATTGATATTCTCTCAGCCATTCTGGCAGTTAGTCAATGTTCTGAACATTTTGTGGTGTATAATATAAAGGATTATGATTGGTTATCTCACATTGTAAATGACTTATGTTCTTGAGACATGGACATCAACATATTGGCCATGAGACTGAAGCCTGAGGGATAGGTTTTGATATCCATGTCAAGAACACAAAACATTCTGTGTTATGATCAGAAACACCCTGTCATTCTTTGAGTGCATGGAGCTAAACCTGCTTGCATGCCCTACAACAGTTAAATTAAAAAAAATGCAGAAACCCTTAAGTGTTTTACAGCTTTGAAAGCTGTGACATGGTTACTGCTGCCACACAGATAATAGCCAAAAAAAGAAAAAATATCTGTACAGGAACAATACTGACAGAATTTGTTAAAATAGACTGTTGTCATAAATTTTAATGTAAGATCCATGTTAAGCATCACTTTGCACTCTTATTAAAAAAAAAAAGAAAACAAGATTCAAGATGGCACTGCTTGTTTAAACCATCGTTTATTAAGTAAAAACAAAACATGAGCATTATTGCCCTAGCCAGATCTTCTTCAGAGCTATTTTATATATATATATATATATATATATATATATATATATATATATATATATATATATATATATATAAAAAACAGTTACAAGTAATATATTTTTCTGTTTTGCATACAAAAAGCCATGTAAACTACAATGAAGGCATTAATCTGAGAGCACTTAGATTGCATTCAATGAAAGTGACTGGAACAGTGATAAATAGTTTTATTGTGATTGGTTTTGCTCCTTATCTAAGTAAGTATAAAGTCGGAGTGTATCTGTCTGTTAATCTGTATGTTAGGTATAGTGTGAAATAACAAAGTAAACATCTACTAGTGCATTTTATTATTTAGTATAGTAATAAAACAACAACAGATCCTCTGTGTGGAATATGTGATGCTAGAGGGGAGGTTAAGGAATTCTGCTGCTAAGGGTAGAGGTGTAAATAGGACAAATGAACTGTGGGTGGGTCTAGGAAGTATTTGAGAAATGAGAATAAAGCCAATTGTCATTAGGACAGGTATCAAGACAAGCTAAAAAAAAACAAGTGTGAATGTGTGTGAGTGTGTGCGTGTGTGTGTGTGTGTGTGTGTGTGCGTGCATGCGTGCGTGCGTGCGTGCGTGTGTGTGTGTGTGTGTGTGTGTGTGTGTGTGTGTGTGTGTGTGTGTGTGTGTGTGTATGAAAATACCCGGGCTCTCAGAACACATACGATGGAGGAAAATATCAGAGATGGGTCATGCACACACAGACAGATATATATGTATATTATGGATTCACTTCAGAAGCTCAAAATACTGAAATCTCAAATTTCAGTATCGTGAGCCCAAGAAGTGGAATCCACAAAATAACAAAAACTAAAAAATGCAAAATTCAAAACCTCGAATACCGGAAGTTTTGAATTTTGCGGTTTTACTACACACACACACACACACACACACACACACACACACACACACACACACACACACACACACACACACACACACCATCCACCACACAAACACACACAATCACCCTACTACATGAAAGCAGAGGTTCAAGCCCCACTGCACCCCCCACACCCCCCACTTAAATAGTCTCACTCCGTGGTCGCACTACATACAAACACACACAAAACACCACCACAGAAGCTATTTTCTCTTCACACATGGCGCACATCACAGCAACAAAACACACTGACACACACCACAGCCCCTACCTAAACCCTTTAACACACACACACACACACACACACACACACACACACACACACACACACACACACACACACACGCACACACACTTACCTGAATGCATAACCATAGCGGAACTTTAGAAGTGTGAAATTCAAAACCTCCGGTATTCGAGGTTTTGAATTTTGTGCTTCTAAACTTTCGCTATTATGTGGAGTCGGCTTCTTGGGCTTGAAATACTGAAATTCGAGATTTCAGTATTTCGAGCTTCTGAACGGAACCCGTATATTAAATACATATGTTTATATATATATATATATATATATATATATATATATATATATATATATATATATATATATATATATATATGCAAACAAATAGCACTAGGATTCCCACCAAAGTGCTGTGTTGAAGTATGATACAAATGCAGAGCAAAGACAACACAGTGATTATAGCCAGAATAGCAGTCAGGTACACAAATATCTTGTATCCTTCAAGTTAAAAATCTTTAATGTTGCTTAGACACTCCATAAAAATGTACATAAAATAAATAGAATTGAGTTCTCAAAACTGATAAGCACTTTCAGACCTACTACTGGTCCTTCTTCAGGTCATATATTTGAGCCATGTTACAGTAACTTATGTAATGCTGTATCCACCAATCACCATCTAGCTCTTGGCCAATGCCTCCTTTAGTCATGATTCCTCATAGACATCTTGTTAGCCTCCGCCCCTTAAGGGCAGGTTTCATTGGATAATTTGTGTTCAGTCCTGGGGATTTACATGCTCTTAATTCCCCTATCCAATGCATTTCTTTCATTTCTATGATATTATCCATATCACCTCCTCTAGAAGTCTTAAATATTAACTGGAGGGCTCTAAAGCTAAATTGATGTCCAATGTTGTCTTTAGCATGTCTTGCTATATGATAATAAATTGTGTTCCCGCTCTGGTGTTGGATGTTCATGTCAATGAGTTGAGAAAGTAAAGTGAGCAGTTAGAGGTGGCTTGGTAAATAAGCAAGTGGAGGTAAGGATGCTGCTTATTTGGCTGGATGTTAACTCAATAAGTGGTAAATGCTGTGAGTGATGGGATGATTCTTCATAAGTAAAATAAGGGAGTGGAGGTAAGGACGCTGCTTATCTGGTTGGATGTTTATGCAATAAATGGTAAATGAAGTGAATGTTGGGACTCTGCTTCATAAGTATAATAAGTGAGTGGAGTAATGGACACTGCTTACTGGGTCAGGATGAGCAAGGTCACGCTGTCCTGATTAACATTACATGGATGTTTATGTTGGAATTAAAATCAGCTGTACTATGTTTCAGTTGTAATTAATAAATATTGTTTAACAAAGTTATGTTGATGGAAGTTTAATAAAGGGTGCCCAATGTCATTCTGTGTTAATTGTTTACTGAAGGGGACTGGGACAATTGAGGTTTGGTAACAAACCAATTTGTCCAGGGACATCTTCATTGTGGGGTTAGATAAAGATACTAGTGAGAGTTAAAAGGGTAGGAGGAAGGAAAGGGTTAAATGGGAAGGAGGGATGATTGAGAAGAAATGAGGTAAGGGTAGTGAGGGGCTTAAGGACTTTATGCAAGTGTAACTGGGTAAGGAATCGCATTTTGACATGAACTTGCTACCCAACTTTTCTCCCCCTTTTTGGTGGAATAGTGGGGATTGTGGTTATTTTATCAGACTGGGTAGGGCAGAGAAGAGGGACAGGCTTGCCATCATCTGTTCCCCCTCTGGTGTTGGATGTTCATTTCAATGAGTTAGGAAAATAAAGTGAACAGTTGGTGGCTGCTTGATAAATAAATAAGCAAAGGAAGGTAAGGACACTGCTTATTGGTTCGGAGGTTTAATTCAATAAATGGTATATGAAATGAGTGGTGGGACGCTGCTTCATAAGTAAAGTAAGTGAGTAGAGGTATGGACACTGCTTACTGGGTCAGGGTGAGTTAGGTCACGCTGTACTGATTGAGATTACATGGATGTTTATGTTAGAATTAAAATCAGCTGTACTATGTTTTAGTTCTAATTAATAAATATTGTTTAAAAAAGTTATGTTTATGGAAGTTTAAAAAGGTTGTCAAATGTCATTTGTTGTGATGTGTTTACTGAAGGGGACTGGGACAAATAAGATATTGGTATAGTACAGGACTAAATAAGAGTGTTTGTATAGTAAGTGCATTAAGAAAGAAATCTGATTCCATTTGAAAACTAAGGGTGTCGAAATGCTCTATTTGTTTTCGTAACACATATATTGGTGATGTTGTTGGGACATTTTGTGTTGACTTAGAACTATTTTTTGTATTATTTGTTAATTGCGGCAGTTCATAGCATGTTATTATTTAGCTTCAATATAAATGAGTTGCTTTAATATTACTTTATGGTTACATGATGGGCTTTTTAGAAGTAAAATATCTGGTACTACTCACTGTTTGTATTCTGATGGAGTACAATAGTCAACAAGATGAAAGCACTTAAATATTTTTATTTTTTAACAAATCAGCAAATAGCATAGGAGCAAACCTAGCCTGTAAAAGGCAATCTTCATCAAAAAAGTCACTAAATGCAAAATGCAAAATAGCAGGCTTCACAGAAATCCAAATGAACGGCAGTAAAAAGTGTGTAGAAGCAAATTTATTTATTTAAAGAACAAACTGGCAAGTGCTTTCACCCAACAGGGCTTCTTCAGACCAAATACATCTTAATTAAAACAGCACTGCAATATATATAACTGTTAAATTAATCATCACTCTGACATCATATCCTGTTCTTTAACAAGCAAATATAAAAAAAATATAAAATATTTATAAATATACATTTCTAAATAACTATATACCCAATTCAATATTCTATAACAATATAATCATATGTAAGCATTTCATTCATAAGAATTTTTAAAAAATATTACTTCATACAAAGATACCATAAACAATATACTATAAAAAATCCCATTATAAAAAATTCATCATGAACAATGTATCATAGAAAACCCCATAGTATGAATGGATATAATGAACAACACAGTTTTAGGTTCCTAGTTTTACAGGTTAATACACCTAGTATTAGAGGTGGAGATGTTAGGAACTACACCGAGAAATGTGAATTTAAATGGATTATCAGGCTGAGGGCTGATCAGAAACCAGGCTTAAAGGATAAAATACCTATCAGACCTATGTTAAAGAATAGGAAATTAAAGCTTAGATGATTTTTTTATATAAGGTCATACTAGTATAATTTAATATTCTTATGATGAATTCTCTAGGATGAATTTTTACTATGGGGTTTTCTATGATACATTGTTCATGATGATTTTTTTATAATGGGATTTTTTATTATATGTTGTTTATGGTATCTTTGTATGAAATATTTTTTAAAAATGATTATGAATGAAATGCTTACATATGATTATATTGTTATAGAATATTTAATTGGGTATATAGTTATTTAGAAATATATATTTATATATATTTTTTATAGTTGCTTGTTAAAGGACAGGATGTGATGTCAGAGAAATGATTAATTTAGCAGGTGTATATATTGCAGTGCTGTTTTAATTAAGATATATTTGGTCTGAAGAAGCCCTTTTGTGTGAAAGCGCTTGCCATTTTGTTCTTTAAATAAATCAGTTTGCTTCTACACACTTTTTACTGCCGTTCTTCTGTGAAGCCTGCTATTTTGCATTTAGTGACTTTTTTGATGAGGACTCCCTTTTACAGCCTTGGTTTGCTCCTGTGCTGTTTACTGATTTGTTATATCCTTTGCTTTTGTACAAGGAGCATTTATTCCCTGGTAGCATTCATTTTGTTCATACTTTTATTTTTTTATTTTTTTATTAAAAAGCCTTCTGGAAATCTTCACTGCATGATGAGACTGTGTTTTGATTATGTTAGTGATCAAAAAATGTGAAGCAGATTGTTTCAAAAACAGATAGAAGGGTTAAGCATTTGGGGGAACCATCTCTAAAATGTACCTCATGGCATTTAGAATTCCATGGCTTTTGAGACTCAAGCAACCTCCAGACTACAAGCTTAATTCTGTCATTTTCTCCACAGTTATTACACAACCGTTTTTAGGGAATGGTGAAAGGATGCAGTAAGAAAATGAAGAATACGAATTAATTTCTTTCTTCAGTCATGATTTTTGCTCAGGACATCCTTGTCTCAAAATGTTAGCGAAAAAACATTCTAAAATGTAACTTAGGCATCTATAAGCTAGAAATGGCGTCTTGGGAGGGGGAACTTATGGCTTAATTTGATAGTTTTCTCCTCATTTATTATGGTGTAATTGCTGGCAGTTAGGATATAAACTGAAACAATGCAGGAAAATATGAAGTGTACAACAAAGTAAGAGAAAAACAAGAAAAAAAGTAATCTAAATGATTTGGCAAGGCTAGGATGGGGGGAAAATAAGGGTCACAATGGGGGGGGGGGGCGGCAGCAGGAACCTTTTGAAATACTTTTCAAAGAGTTTCATTTCACCAAAGGCCAGAGTCTAAATTTTCAGTGCTGCTAGAGACTGCCCCAAATAAGTACATCACACAGCTTATTAACAAGATTTGCTTCTTCTTCCTCTTTCAGCTTTTTTCACAGTTAGGGATTGCCACAGCAGATCACCTGTCCACTCATGATTGGTAGTGGAGTTTTACAATGTCGAATTGCCAGCCTGGCGTCCGACCTTCCACGGTAGGTACACACATGCACGAATTCACACCTAGGGCCAATTTAGAGTATCCAATCCACCTACAGCATGTCTTTGGGATGTGGGAGGAAACCGGCGCACCCGAAAGAAACCCATGCGACCACAGGGAGTACATGCAAACTCTGCATAGAAGGCACCCCAGTGGAGGATTGAACCGAAAAATACCTTGCTGTAAGGCAGCAGTGCTAGCCACTGCACCACCACAGTTGACCTATTAACAAGATTTGCTACACTCCATAAAACAATTTATAACACTAAAACACCTGGAAAAGAACAAAAACAGAAAAAAAAAACATGAAATATGCTTTGTTTTATCAAATTTCTGATATGCAACAATCCTTTTATTTGCATCTTTAGTAACTGCTACTACATATCACATACCTGGTTGCAGAATAGTTACTGTTACTATCTAAAAATATGTCTTGCTCTATCTGTCTATCTGGATATCAGTATATCTATACTATTTCATCTTTATTCACATCTTTATTAAGATGAAATCTTCATTCCTCCTGAGGTGGTGCTGATTTTTCTTTTCCTTCCCTTATTACTTTTTTGCGATTTGTTCATATCTGTCTCTTTTTCTAGTCCTTTTTTATATCACCAGTTATTTTCTCAACTTTTAATACTTCCTCTTTTAGATTTCTTTTTTATACATCTCATCAGAAATGTTTATTAAAGTTCAAATATATAGTAAAACATTCACTTAAATATGAAGTACCATTTTTGTAAAAACAAATATTGATAACTGTTTACAATATTTATATAAATGTGTATCATATAACTAAATAGACATCAAAAGAGACTAAGAGCTATATTAATCGCTGAATTAAATGGCATAAAGAAAGCAATTTCTCTCAAGTAAGATGACTTCTTATGCATCTCACAATCATGTTCAACTATTTTCAGAATTTCTTTTTGTGTGTATAAATGACTCATTTTCCTAACCATGGATACACATCTTTTTTACCCCCTTAAAATAATTATTTCTAAACAATAATAACTTTTTCCCTATTTTTCATAAAAATGTTTTTCTAACTCATTTACCCTTTTACTTCCCATTTCTTTCTTCAGTTTCAAACTCACTCAGTATTTTTGCATATTTTTTTCTTTTTTTTTTCTTTTCTTTGTTTTCTTTCAGTATCTAAATATATCCTTTTATATTTTGTTTTATTTATACCCACCGCTATGTCTAGGTTCCATAATTATCTCTCTAAATCATTTGGTTATACCACAAATTTTCTCTTTCTAACTTTAATCTAGTAAGTCTGCTGTTGCCCTTTTTATTCATTTTCCTTCTTTTATAACATTTTCATTACTACGTATTTAAGACCCATATTCCTTTATGATCAGAATTGTCTGCAATTTTGGCCTTTGCCTTTATATCTTTCATACCTTTTGAGTATAAAACATAGGCTATTTCTGTTCGAAATATTCATTTTTGTTAAGTCTAGTTTCTTATTTCTCCTTATATTAACTTACTACATTTAATAACTTAGTTCATAACTTTTATAGCCTAGGTTCTTTTTCTTTTTTTCTTTAAATCACTATTATAATCTCATACTTAATAACTGACTTTTTACTTCTACACAGTTTCTTCTACATTTTGTCTGTGTATGCACAAGTATCATACAACCATACTATTCTTTCTCTTTTTCGTATTGTCATATACTATCAGCTTGCCAGGCATAATGGATTTTATGTCTATTATTTCTACTGTCTCACTTTTTATCATAACATTTGTGCCTGAGCACATTTATTTACCCACTACTCAGAATATTCTGTCCACCAAGCATAGCTCAAAAGTGTCTCTGGTTTCTTTTCTAATGCATTTTGTATCTAACAAACATATAATGCTGATGTTTATTCTTTTATACCATTCCACTACTTTCAGACCCTTAACATGATTTCTAATTCTGTTTACATTTACTGGTAACAATGACATTTTTTTTCCTTTCTTTATATCCTTACTAGTTCCAGAGTTTAGTATCCTTTGTCTTCTTCTGTCTGAGGAATTTTACATTTTTCTGCTCATTTTCTTTTCTTGTTTTTATAAGTCCTTTTCTCCCTTATCACTTTTTAGTACTTCTGTACTTCAACATTATTTTCAGTTAGTGTTTCATTATTCTTTATAATATCTTTATCAACTATGGCTTCATTTTGGTCTTCATTTTCCTCACTTTTCACTAAAGGTCCTCTTTACCACACTAAAAGCCCAATATTTTACATTTTGAAACATGCTTAACATTCCCTTCACATATGTTTAAAGTTACCCAAACTTTTCAACCACCTATTCATACATTTTTTCATCATAATTTTTAATTAACTTATTTTTTATTATTTTTTTTAATTCGTGGAAATTATTACTGTCATATAGAGAAATAAGTTTCCAGTTCAGCCTCATAAATGTCTATTGTTCTAAGTCGACCATTCATTGTTTTTTTTTTAATGCAGCCCTAAATTCTGAAAAAAAATGTATTCATGCCATGGGGCACTCATTTGATTTTTTTTCCTTTCCACTTCACACATGAATTTCCCTGATAAAGCAAACATTTCAAATAATGCCTCACAAAAATCCTCTTTCCCCAGGTCTGTCAGTGCTCTGATAGTTTAATCTCCATTGGCAAAGTTATACAGTCAGGCACATTACTCAACGTTAATTATTACTACTACTTGTTTTTCTATAGTCTGTTGTACTCCTTCCTGATTCTTTCACTTAATTTCTCCTTAGCAGATGTTTACTATCCTCAAGTATTTATGCTAACCATTAAAAGCTTTAGTATTCAAGCATCTATTACTAAAACTATAGCACTTTTCGAAACTTATTGGCATCAGAGTCCGCATACAACATTCCATTAAAATGCTTTGTCACTTTTGTTACCATCATGGTTGTTTTATTGTCGTAATGTCTTCTTCTGTAGCTTTGTCATGATTATTTCATGACGTGTGATCATGTTCCCTGTTTTTCTGTTATTTTAATTGCTCGATACTACACTTCCATTCATTTTTCTGTGGCATGCCCTCTCACCTTAGATTTAATTTAAGACACTCCACTAAGGCTGCAAGTTCAGAGCATGAAAACAATTCTGAGAGCTGGAGTGCTTTTTGTAGTGATAACTGTGATGTCCAAGTTATTCCTTTAGCTTTGGATGTTGGAGTTCTACACCCTTACACAGATGTCATTTATCTGAGTTTAGAAGGATGCTCAGATGACAGTGATACTGATGCTGATGCCACGTGTCCTCCTTCATTCTGTGGTGAAAGGCATTTGGGAATAGTACCAGTTCTGCTAGGATAGAATGAATTTCTTCTACTGACGATTACTAAATGAAATAAGTATAATTTTAAACTGGTGACTGCATTACTTTCATGTTTTTGGTTGCACTTCCTGTTATCTCAATTGGTTCATAGTTGTAGACAACATATGTGTTTTTGTTTGATATGCAGGGGAGGAAGTTACAGAACAGTATAGATCTGTTATGAAAGAGAGGAAGTAAGTGAATGACATGGATCTGCCTAAAAGTAAGACATGAATATGAAAATAGGAATGAGCATTGTAATGATGCTCAGAGAAGTGGTGTCTCATATATTGTTACCATACAAATATGCTGTCATGTGCACAAGCGCACACACACACACACACACACACACACACACACACACACACACACACACACACACACACACACACACACACACACAAATACACGCATGTGTATAAACATACATAAAATTGTTCTTGCTCCAGAAGTGAAAATTGGTACATTATTTCAATTCTTATGTATGTAATGCACTGTTTTTTTTTACCTGAAGAAAATATAACATAAAGCCCAGATTACAAAACCAAATGTGAGTGCATTTTCATTGTTTTTATCCTATCGCAGTTAAAGCTTGGGAAAAAAAATAACAGCAAGTCTTTGAAAAATGCTTGTAATGTGTCTGTAGTTCCAGTTCTTTTCCATCACTCTACATCTGACATGATATCATGCTGGGGTGGATTTTTACAAAAAAATAATTTTCAGAATGGTAGCAAAAGCTCTGTCTTGACAATCTTAGTTAGGAATTAAATAATTTCCCTAATAAAAACACACGCAGCAGTTAACACTATGGTAAATTATACTGCCATCACAACAAATGCAAAAAAAACGCAGAAAAATTTAAAAAGTGTGAAAAATTACCTTGCAGTATAATCTGAAGCATCTTTTGGATGTTCTCTAATTTCATTAACTAAATAAATGCTGTGTGTTCTTACATATATATTACCTATATGTGACCTTGAGCTATATCAGATTGGGTAGTATTTATACTGTGTGGGTAATGCATTAATATCATAAAATTATGCAATGCCCATTACTTTAGTAAGTTTGCTACATACCTACTCACTTAAGGCCAAAAAGCCATTCTGGGCACTTATCTCACTTCTGTCACACTATTTAGAGTATTACAGCCCCACATATATGTTGCAAGAATTTCTCTTATTATTCTTCTAACCTCAATGAGTAGTTCCTGGAGGAACATAGACATTATATGCTGTTGACAGGATTGCTCCCAAATTACATAATACTTTTAAATAACAGCAGTTTTCTGCTTTTAGTTCATCTCCTTTTCTGAAGAAGCACATCCTTGACACTATCACCCCTCTTTTCCAGGATCCACCAAAGGGAGAAGCGACTCCTGAGACACATATAAAATGAATTGATAATATTCCTGATTTTTCAAGTGTGCTTAGTGTAGTGCAAGGACAAAGGTTCATGTTTTCTTACATAATTAATTTATTCTTTTTAATGGGATTAGGATAAACTATTCAAATTCCATGCTACTAAACTCATCCCATATCCAACATTGCTTAATTCTGTCCATGTTTCCTCCTGCAATATTCATTACTAAACATTTACACACAACAGTGGCCTGTTGCACAAGCAAAAACAATTTTTAGTCTCTAAACCTACATATTGTATAATTAGTTTTTGAGCAACTTCTCCAGATGAAGTTAACATGTTTCTTTGTTTACATAAAAATGTACATTTTTAAATGAAACCGCTTCAGCCACAAATCAATTTAAAAACATAGTAGCTATAACAAATCAAGATGTTTTAAAACAGTCCAATACTTGAGACAAGCTTTTGCCTGCAAAGTAATTCCCAGACACCCTAAAAGCTCAATAGGTGTCCCAATGAATCCAATCCCCCTTCTCTGGTCACTTGAAAAAGTCTTGTCCTTTACAAAGTCATTCATATTAATTGTAATGTCTTCTATGATCCAGTGCAAGAATAATAAAGCCTAAGCAAATATATTCTATTAACTATAGATAAATCCAGTAGTCTAGCCGGCAGTTTGAAATTAGGTAGTGTGTGCACTCCATCACAATTACATCTTCTGGAAACAGAGCAGATGGTACAAAGCTCATCCTCAAAGGTGGAAAAGACTTCCACTAAGACTCCGATGTAACTGTGTTTAACCATATCAGCTGCAAAGCAAGCATAACAATCAAAGTCATGATATTCACTAAAGGTCACAATCATTTCCCACAACAGAGGAGCATCTTGTTCTCATCAGTTCATTTCTTATTTTTTACCCAGCTTACTTGTCCATGCTACTTCTGATTTCATCATCCACGGTAAATGTCTTCTAATGGGCCCCAAGTCATCTCCAGTAGCTTCTTCACATAATATGTCCACCACCCCAGCCCTTGGAGTTGTGCTTTCATACAATTTGAACCACCTTCTCTGCACTGTTTAATGTCTTAAATACATTTGAACAATTCATTCAAAACACTAACAATAAAAGCAAATGATTCTTAAGCTTTCATTCACTGTACACTTTCATAATGTCCAGAAACTGCTCTCTCTCTCTCTCTCTCTCTCTGCTTCCCAGTGTGATAACAAATGTCATTAACAAAATAATCCTTTGTAATAAAAATGTTAAAACCATACCCTTTCACGAAAGTATTGATAGCATCTGAACTGAGAGACTATAAGTTTCAAGCCTTACCAAACTGCATTTACATTCTGGTGTATATCGGAAATGTAAAGTCTATAAGCCTGAGTTGCTTTTACCAAATCAGCATGCTTCCAATTTTCAGCTTCTTCTGTGTGAAAGAGAAGCAATATTGGCCTTCATCATTACTTCTGTGGTATTCTGTAATTTGAATATTCTTTATATTGGCTGTATTCTCCATGCCCACCTGCTTTTCATTCCGATTTCTAGCTCATACAATATAAAGTTAAGCACATCTTTCAAATCCCAATTTTCTTTCTTCAAGTCTTCTCTTAAATCCCCATGCAGATTCATAGCTTCCACCATTTCTGGTTCATCTTCATTAACCTTTGCTATACAGCTTGCCAGCTGGGAACTTGCCTTATTTATCTCAGTTCTGTGTCCCCTGAAATCAGCTGTTAGACCTTTTACTACAACTTTATCAGTCACATCTACTTAGTTTCAAAGAAGTTAAGCACTTATTCTTAACACACAATATGTGTTTACTTCTCATGCCACCCTCATAATTGCTTGCTTAACATTTAACTTTCTTGTCAGACTAGGCCAAAAACTGATGCATGTACGCTTCATGTCAGACTAGGCCAAAAACTGATGCATGTACACTTCATTATGCCGTTGCCACAGACAAAGATCTGCTTGATACACTTTAGATTTTTTTTCTGAACTGTTAAAAAGTAAGACTTTTAGGGAAATGTTTTGAAATGAAAAGAAAAGTGAAACAAAAAATATTATAATTTATTTATTTATTGCAATATGGATGTTATGGAAAAGGAGATATGGAAGTCTAATATACAATAAAAATAGTAACAGAGAGGATGCATTGAAAGAAATAAGGGGGCAAGTGGTGTGGATAAAGGTATTTTTTAAGTCTATTGAATTATGGATGTGAAAATTGTATTAAGTTTATTTATTTTTTTGTTGCTGTTGTTATTCTAAATTGTATCCTGTGATATGTTATAAGAAGAATGTAAGAAGAATGTGAATTTGGGGTTGCAAATAATACACACACACACACACACACACACACACACACACACACACACACACACACACACACATGCACACGTATATATATATATATATATATATATATATATATATATATCTATATATACACATATGTGTGTGTGTGTGTGTGTGTGACATTGTATATATAATGTAAATAAAGCAATTACTATTATTTTCAATAAGGGCCATCAGATCCTTTATATCCACCTCAGCTACCACCAACTGGGGCCTCAGATAAATGTCTCTTCCAAAGGAAAGTAAACTCAGGAATACATAAATGTAGAAAACGGAGTGACCAGAGTTGACAAAACCACTAATGCAAAACACACACTGTTAGCAGTCAGGAAATCTCAAAAAGCTTTTATTGTGCAGTCAAACACAAATAGCAGCAACCAAAGAATTCAGCAATAAAATCCACTTTAATAGTAAAACTGGAAAACCACCGGATTGAGCGCTTTCATCCCCTGACTGGGGATTTCATCAGAATCAACATTTGTTTCATTTGAACCTATTTAAACACACATAAAATGATGTCACAAATTAATTAGTATTAAATAACAAGTAAAAAAACTTCTACTAATAAACTTGTGTAAAATCATATATAAAAATGTTAAAACTGAAAAAGTTTTTTTATCTTATTAATTTAATCAGCATTTCTATGACTTTATCAGTCACTGAATTTAATTTAATGAAATATGGCTTTATGAACCAAGATGGGTGTCCTCAATGGATATTTGTCCCTATTTTTTGGACTGTATTGCCCCATTATTGGCTTTGTCCAGGTTTTTTGTGCCAAGGTTGAGAGCTATGGTGAGAAATGAATTCACTAAATGGTAGCCATTTAAGTTTCAGTCTTCCTTTCTTCTGTAAAACAGATGATTTGCCATAGTGGTATATTGCTTTGACTGTTTTGCACAGGGTCCTGGGTTCAATACCTGGCAGTGAAATGTATGGTGGTAGCACAGCATTTTATTCTAATAATTTTCCAATATTGTACAAGCAATGTTTAAAATGTGTCCTTGTTTTTTGGTCTTTTGCCCCCCCCCCCCCAAATTTCAGATTTTTCCAGATTTCTTGTGCTGCAAAGTTCAGAGATGCAGCTGAGTGTCAAGTAGATTTTACAGGAAGCTGAGAGCTGCAGGGGAACAAAAATTTAGCATTGCTTATGTGAAGGTGGCTTGTGTTGTAAATAGCACAATAGGTAGTGTACTTGCTTTTGATGCAGAAGGCTGTGGGTTCTACTCCCACAGTAGATAGATGCATTGCTGACCCTGTACTGTATTGTAAAGGGGGTGGATGATGCAGTCCTTTTTGGAGAAGATACCTAGTAACTGTGAACCTGTTATCAGTTTGCCATCCATTCCCTATTACAATATTACTAGCTTATCTTTTTTTAATGCAACTTAGGCAATTTATTCCTCAAGGGCAACAGGTACTTTATTTGTAGATGAAACAATGAAATATAAAGTTGTTTGCTAGCAGCAACCTCTTCATTAGTTACAGATTTCTTTAATGTGGAATTATTTAGATGACTTTTACTTCTTCAGAGATTGTGCATATTTACTGATAATGGTAGACTGCAGAAGTTTGAGTAGACTTTTATGATAGAATTGTTCTGAATTGGGCAGTTTTGTCATTACTGGTGCATGCATTTTGTTTCATTGTTTACTGGAAAAATGTTCTGAATTGGGCAATGTTGTCATAATTGGTGCATGCTTTTGTTTCATTGTTTGCTGGAAAAATCTTCAAAACAAATTTCCAACACCCTCTAACAACTGTACTATATTGTACAAGGAATATATTTTAATACAATCAGGAAGGTGTATCAAAGACCACAAGTATAATGTAAGTCACAAAGGAAGCGGAGTACAGCAGAAGTAAGAACAAAACTCCAAATTTAATTCCAAGAATGTGCACTTATAACATACGGATGAGCGCTTTCACCATTACAGCTTCTTCAGATCCTTGTATAAAAGTCACAGTAGACCTCCCCTTATATAAGCAGCTCAATTAATCAATTAAAACAATTTAAACAATTAAAAGCAATGCTGGAGAATTTAAGGAACTCTCCCATATATAAACATGTTAATGTAAAGTAAGACAAAAATATATAAAACTTGCATAGTGAGCTAAAAACATGTAAATAAACATTCTGATAAGTTAATATTGATAAAATACATAATCAAGAACATATACAAATAAATGATAGTTCATTTTATGTGCCTCGTTGTCTCAGCTTAGGTTTTATAGAAGCTCTATCATTCAACCCATGCCCCCTATCAGCTTTCAAACGAATGATCCAGTCAGTCTCCTTAGATTCAGTAAGATTCATAGTATTACCACCCTCTTATTCACAACAATTATCTCTAGGACCGGAACAAGAAAGTATGATCATTGTCATTGGTGGTTATATGTTTTGCTAAGGCATTGTGTAAAGTGCCCTTTCTCATGTGGTAAATATGCTCTCTCATTCTATCCCTTAACGGCCGGTTAGTTTTACCAACATAGAAACTTGGGCATGCCTGACAAGTAGCTAAATACACCACATTAGGTGTCATACAATCTGCATCTGCCTTGATGGAGAAAATGGTGTGTAAATCCGGGTGTATAAACACCTCACTGCTATCAATAAATGAACAGAAGTTGCAGTGACCACAGGGTTTAGTGTGACCAGTGTTCTTCATAATCCTATCATATCTGGGGTGACAAAGCAATCGCTTTAGGTTGCTCTTATTCGGAAATAGGAAACTTGGTGTCTCCCCCACAATGCGTTTCAAGTCATCATCAACCAGGAGAATATCCCAATGTTTTCTAATAATTTCCTTTAACTGATATTGATCAGAAGTATACAGAGTAGAAAATTTAATAGATCTATTTAACATATGATCTCCAACGGTTTGATCTTGGACCCTGGGTCTAAAGTATGGTGCACCTGAAGTGGTGCGTGACATATATGCTTCCTCCATGTATGGTATAATCTCATTATCCTTGTATCCCCGGGTCAGTAATCTATTTCTCAGATTGTCTAATTTTGAGATAAATCCCTGTTCAGTGGGGTTCAATCTCGAGGCTCTAATGGCCTGTCCTTTCATTATATTCTTAAAAACAAATTGTGGGTGCATACTAGACCTTAATAACAAGGAATTGCAGTAACATGCCTTGCGATAGACCCCCGTATTTATCATATCATCTGTTAATCTCTCAATATATAGGTCTAAAAAATTAATTCTATGTGTGGAATAGTTCATGGTAAAAGTAAGGAATGTAGTTAAATCATTCATAATGGATAGCATTGATTCCAGCTGTTCTGATGTTCCATTCAAAGAACAAAAGGTCATCAACAAACCTTCTGTAGAACACCACATGTTCACAGAAAAGTGCATTCTTAAATAAAACATGTTCCTCCCAATATGCAAGGAACATGTTGGTGTAACTATTTGCACATGGAGTGCCCATAGCTACGCCATCACGCTGTTTATAGATCTGGTCTTGGAACATGAATAAGTTGTTCTCCAAGACCAGTTCTAAAATGAACTATGAGGTCTATCAATACTGCAGTGTAAGTACTGTGTGCTTTCAGATAATTTAACACATAATCAAGTCCTATATCATTAGGTATTACAGTAAATAGATTGAATGTCAAAAGTCACAAAAGTACAACTAGAGATTCTATCATGGTGTCAATACATTCATACAGATCAATCAAAATTGCTTGAATCCTTCAAGACTGTAACATTGTCATTCAATACACATCTCAGATGTTTCTCCACAAAAACTGAAAGGTGTTCAGTTACCCATCACGACCAGAAACTATGGGTCTCATGGGTGGGTTCTTCATATTTTGTGTACCTTGGGAGACCTTGTATAATCGGTATAGTGGGTGTATAAATCATAAGGTATCCATATAGCTCCTTATTTATTAAATTACTTCTAAGAATATCATAAAGCGTGTCATGAATATATCTGACAACAGAGTGAACCTGTTCCATGGAAGTAGGTTCATAGAACCTGTCCTGTAACATGGAGGACATAACCTCCGTATAAAATGACATATCCAATACTACAACTTTCCCACCTTTATCAGCTGGTCTAATTATAATGGTAGGATCATTCTGCAATTTCCTCAGTCACTGACATTCGAAAGCTCAAGTTATCCTGCCTCTTCTGTTTTGGGGTCCCAGTTGAGTATTATAGTAACTATACAATTCCTCCTCTGTTAACTTAAGGAATGCTTCAACTAATGGGTGGTGAGTTGGTACAAAATCACTTAAATTCTTAAAGCAAACTTCCTGCTCTGTGCTGATTCTTTCTCAGAATCATTATAAATGAAACTAAGCATTACATTCCTACAAAAGTTTTAAGTCCACCATTGTATCAGTCAATTTGCTCTGGCTTTTAGGAATAAAATTCAAACCTTTGTTTAATAAACTGGTATCATCATCTGTTAGAGTAATGTGGGACAAATTATAGATTAAGCTTGTTGTTCCACATTCTCTTTAAAGTCTGATGGGGCATAAAATCCCTGATAATTTCCTCTTCTGTCTGCCCTGCTCATGGAGCGAGGTCTGCGAGGACCTTTCTCCATGCGCACTGGCAGAGGAAAAGTCAAATCCAAACTTGAGAATTTGCTGGAATCAGTCAAAGTAGTAGTTTTCTTAGGTTTAACAACAGGCTCTGATCCTTCTTTTGTAGAAACAGGTCTATTCTTAACCACATGTACTTCAGGATATAAGTTGTTTCTAGTACATGCACTTGGGCAGAGTCCATCTCCACAGGAGTAATGCTGTTATGTCCATTCAGTTCAACACCCACATTCATGTCTGCCCAAGTTTGTACTGGGGGGGGGTCACCATCAGTAATGATGCATGTATTTTGGAAGAAATACCACCTGTCGCTGGGACTACCACAGACAATTGCAAGGACTCTGTGGATGTTATTCATATTGTACATCCCAGTGCATGTACTAGAAACAACTTATATCCTGAAGTACATGTGGTTAAGAATAGACCTGTTTCTACAAAAGAAGGATCAGAGCCTGTTGTTAAACCTAAGAAAACTACTACTTTGACTGATTCCAGCAAGTTCTCAAGTTTGATTTGATTTTCCTCTGCCAGCGCATGGAGAAAGGTCCTCAGACCTCGCCCATGAGCAGGGCAGACAGAAGAGGAAATTATCAGGGATTTTATGCCCCATCAGACTTTAAAGAGAATGTGGAACAACAAGCATTAATCTATAATTTGTCCCACATTACTCTAACAGATGATGATACCAGTTTATTAAACAAAGGTTTGAATTTTATTCCTAAAAGCCAGAGCAAATTGACTGATACAATGGTGGACTTAAAACTTTTTATAGGAATGTAATGCTTAGATTCATTTATAATGATTCTGAGAAAGAATCAGCACAGAGCAGGAAGTTTGCTTTTAAGAATTTAAGTGATTTTGTACCAACTCACCACCCATTAGTTGAAGCATTCCTTAAGTTAACAGAGGAGGAATTGTATAGTTACTATAATACTCAACTGGGACCCCAAAACAGAAGAGGCGGATAACTTGAGCTGGAATGTCAGTGTCTGAGGAAATTGCAGAATGATCCTACCATTATAATTAGACCAGCTGATAAAGGTGGGAAAGTTGTAGTATTGATATGTCATTTTATACGGAGGCTATGTCCTCCATGTTACAGGACAGGTTCTATGAACCTACTTCCATGGAACAGGTTCACTCTGTTGTCAGATATATTCATGACACGCTTTATGATATTCTTAGAAGTAATTTAATAAATAAGGAGCTATATGGATACCTTATGATTTATACACCCACTATACCGATTATACAAGGTCTCCCCAAGGTACACAAAAATATGAAGAATCCACCCATGAGACCCATAGTTTCTGGTCGTGGTTGGGTAACTGAACACCTTTCAGTTTGTGGAGAAACATCTGAGATGTGTATTGAATGACAATGTTACAGTCTTGAAGGATTCCAAGCAATTTTTGATTGATCTGTATGAATGTATTGGACACCATGATAGAATCTCTAGTTGTACTTTTGTGACTTTTGACATTCAATCCCTATTTACTGTAATACCTAATGATATAGGACTTGATTATGTGTTAAATTATCTGAAAGCACACAGTACTTACACTGCAGTATTGATAGACCTCATAGTTTATTTTAGAACTGGTCTTGGAGAACAACTTATTCATGTTCCAAGACCAGATCTATAACAGTGATGATGTAGCTATGGGCACTCCATGTGCAATAGCCAACATGTTCCTTGCATATTGGGTGTAACATGTTTTATTTAAGAATGCACTTTTCTGTGAACATGTGGTGTTCTACAGAAGGTTTGTTGATGACCTTTTGTTCTTTGGAATGGAACATCAGAACAGCTGGAATCAATGCTATCCATTATGAATGATTTAACTACATTCCTTACTTTTACCATGAACTATTCCACACATAGAATTGATTTTTAGACCTATATATTGAGAGATTAACAGATGATATGATAAATACGGGGGTCTATCGCAAGGCATGTTACTGCAATTCCTTGTTATTAAGGTCTAGTATGCACCCACAATTTGTTTTTAAGAATATAATGAAAGGACAGGCCATTAGAGCCTCGAGATTGAACCCCACTGTACAGGGATTTATCTCAGAATTAGACAATCTGAGAAATAGATTACTGACCCTGGGATACAAGGATAATGAGATTATACCATACATGGAGGAAGCATACATGTCACGCACCACTTCAGGTGCACCATACTTTGGACCCAGGGTCCAAGATCAAACCGTTGGAGATCATATGTTAAATAGATCTATTAAATGTTCTACTCTGTATACTTCTGATCAATATCAGTTAAAGGAAATTATTAGCAAACATTGGGATATTCTCCTGGTTGATGATGACTTGAAACGCATTGTGGGGAGACACCAAGTTTCCTATTTCGAATAAGAGCAACCTAAAGCGATTGCTTTGTCACCCCAGACATGATAGGATTATGAAGAACACTGGTCACACTAAACCCTGTGGTCACTGCAACTTCTGTTCATTTATTGATAGCAGTGAGGTGTTTATACACCCAGATTTACACACCATTTTCTCCATCAAGGCAGATGCAGATTGTATGACACCTAATGTGGTGTATTTAGCTACTTGTCAGGCATGCCCAAGTTTCTATGTTGGTAAAACTAACAGGATAGAATGAGAGAGCATATTTACCACATGAGAAAGGGCACTTTACACAATGTCTTAGCAAAACATATAACCACCAATGACAGTGATCATACTTTCTTGTTCCAGGTCCTAGAGATAATTATTGTGAATAAGAGGGGTGGTAATACTATGAATCTTACTGAATCTAAGGAGACTGACTGGATCATTCGTTTGAAAGCTGATAGAGGCATGGGTTGAATGATAGAGCTTCTATAAAAGCTAAGCTGAGACAACGCAGGCACATAAAATGAACTATCATTTATTTGTATATGTTCTTGATTATGTATTTTATCAATATTAACTTATCAGAATGTTTATTTACATGTTTTTAGGTCACTATGCAAGTTTTATATATTTTTGTCTTTCTTTACATTAACATGTTTATATATGGGAGAGTTCTTTAAATTCTCCAGCATTGCTTTTAATTCTTTAAATTGTTTTAATTGATTAATTGAGCTGCTTATATAAGGGGAGGTCTACTGTGACTTTTATACAAGGATCTGAAGAAGCTGTAATGGTGAAAGCGCTCATCCGTATGTTATAAGTGCACATTCTTGGAATTAAATTTGGAGTTTTGTTCTTACTTCTGCTGTACTCCACTTCCTTTGTGACTTACATTATATCTACCTCACGGAACTACAGCGTTTGCTTGCTGAGCAATGGATTTTACTTTACTTTATTTTTTATAAAGACCACAAGTATGTTTCATGTCCAAGGAGCCCATGATTTGAAAACAGCCCAAAGTAAATCTTTATCTGCCACTAGAAAAAATTATTTTCTTTGAATGTGGGTTTCAGTGCTGTTGCAATGAATGTAAATTTCAAGGGCAGAGAAGTTTTAATGCTAAGTCTGTTTTCATTGTGAGATTGCATTGCTTTATTTAGCAGATATCTTAGTGTTTGTGCTGTAAAATGCAAAATAAAACATTCAAATGAAGTTCAAATCATCGTAGAAATAAAGCAGTATGCACATTAGTGTTTATGGTAAATGGAGTGAAATAGCCAAGTAATGGTTCATTGAAATGGCAGCAGGGGGGAGGCTCCATTTGACCATGATTTTCTGAGGGGGAAGGGTGGCAAACTCAGACAGCCCTGGCTTAACTATACCTCTCAACTGTCCAGATTTTCACAGAATGAATAGATTTTTGCTTCTTATTTTTGGTTTGTTCCACATAAAATGTGTGTTTTTCTGGCAAATAATTTAGGAATTAAGTCACTAAATAATGACAGACACTGAGTTTCAGACTTCATAACCTTCAGAAAAATGCATGTTAAAGCAAGACCTGTTATTCTATCAATTGTCTCAGTTTATACAACAATTTATAGTACTGTTTATATATTCCGCCAGTATATTTGGCCTTGTCCAGATTTCCTGCATTAACAGGTTGAGCGGTACATGCAAATAAATTGCTTTATAGAATTAGGCATATCCAAACCTCTCAACTGTCCCCAGTTTTGGTTCAAAATGTTGCTCTTCCCCTAATAATCCCGCCGCAAAATGGCAATTTTGGAAGAAAATGTAGAGGGCTTACAATTAAGAAATAAATGTAATAATCATAGTTATAGATTACTTTTATTTCAGAAATGCATGTAGATTCTTTTATTTTGTCAGCTGCTCAAGTTAGCAGTACTAATATTAAGTACTCACTGTACACCCAACGTTTGCTATGGCTGATTTGAGGATATGCAGATTACCTTATAATTTATTCTTTGTAGTTAAACATATCATTAATTTTGGAACTTTTCTCCTTGGGCCTCCACTGTAAATGGGTTTCTACCTAGTCGGACTTTCCCGCCAATCAAATGTCAATATATAAAGAAATCACATTTTACATGATCAGATAACTTGTCCTACCAGTAGTAAGCAGACTACATGAGCGGTAGAGGTTATTTCTGAATCTCAGGGTATATAACTCTTTGAATTTTGCTAAAAATAATGTTCTTTAATCCAACAAACTAAAGGCCAAGAGCAATAATCTACACTGATATCCTCACCTGTCCAAACATAATTCATATTTCTAATAAAAATATGGAATCTAATGTTATGCCATCATTGCTTACATTAATGTAACTCCTTGATGGCTCTGGATGCTATGAAAACTACTTAATTCAAACAAAAGCGTTTCAGTATTAGAGGTGCTTAAATACAGATTATGTTGCTTAAATACAAATATTTTAAGCTCTGATATATAGGATATTCTGTCACTCTTGTATAAAAATTCCTTTAACATTGTAATTAATTTTCCTCTGAGGGCACATTTTTGCACATCAAGTACATATTAATATAATAACGTTCTGTATTACTACTACAATAAATGCTTCCTCTCAAAGTATAGTTTTTCATACAAGAAAGAGAGATAATCTTATATCACCAAAAATGGTAATTTATGCATTCTTTCTCTGATATCAGCTTCAGTCTACTCAATGTGACAGGGAGTTGGAATGACATAAAAAGCAGTCTAAATTAGGATTTCAGTCTATCCCGGGATTCACACGATCACGCTTGCATGCACACATGTGTGTGCGCACGCACACATACATGCATACACACTTTACTCATTAGGATGTGAAAAGGAGAAGGTGGAACAAAACCAAAACACATAGGAAAATCCCGCTTAAATATGTAGATAGTGAGCAAAATTCAGAAAGTTGCGAAATGAATTAGAGAATCGAATGCTACAAGGCACCAGTTCTAAATCTGTACTACACTACCACATATTTATCCATAGCAAAATGTCAAATTTTTTTCTCAAAGGAGATACTAAAAATGTCTGACTGATTTGCCATACAATCTGATATGACTGTACTTTTACATGCATTTTAATTGATCTCGTATTAGAGAGGCTACTTCCAGGCCAATTATAATATGGATAGCCACCTTAGATAAGTGGATGCAGACTACATACAGTTAGTATCTTCACTTGCAGGAGTATGGTGACAGTTTGTTGAAGAAGAGAACTTTTGCTTTTGTGGATTAGTTGTTATTGTAATTCCCCCAATTGCAGGTTAAGTACTGCTTTCGACTCTGCACAAATGTAATGATCTTATGTTACATGACCCTCCAACAAAATGATAGTTCAGTTATATATCTCAATTACCACAGCAACAAAGCTGCCAGAAAAAGTCACTGTAACAGTCGAGCTTCACTTCTTTTTAATTTTGTTGGACCGTTGGATATTTATTGTCATAATTTTATTGAGACAATTGTCACGCAGATAATACTTTATTGGCATTGCAAGACAAATGATACACAATTTTATAGCAGCAAAAATGTAAATAGTAACAGATCTCATTAGATGAGTACAAGTTGTGTTTTGTTATAATAACATGAATGTTTTTACTATTACCATGTGTATGATTTTCTTCACAGGCTATATTACCCCACCATTGAATTGAACTGTTTGTGTATTCTTGCATCTTGTTTAAAATGAAAAACAGTTTCTACTTTTGTTGAGCATATCTGTAACTACTGAGCAGTGTAGAAGATGAGCTGATGCTTTTATTTGCCTTTGTGAAATGCTGATTTTGGGAGAAAGATCCTGGATAATATCCACTTCATTTTCATCATGAAGATTCCGTCAAGAGTTTTTTTTAACTATCTGTGCTGAGTGAAGCATTGTTTTTCTTTCTCCAGTATGAATGCAATATTTGTTCACTTGTAACTTGCAGCTGATGTTTTACATTTCATGGGATGTATTCTCATTGTACTGGTATTATTGTTGGTTTTTGCCCATTTAATACAGACACTTCTTTGGTATCAGTCGCTATAAACTAATATGCTACATTAGTAGAGTATTTATTGACTGAGATCTTAACAATAAGATCAGTGAATTGACTGTTATCTGCCTACAATGTGAATTCAAGAAAGGGGTACTGTCACT
>NC_056731.1:1004387971-1004457971 GCF_019279795.1 Protopterus annectens
CTCTGAGTCCCTCTGTGCCTGTGCAGGCCTTGGCAATGGTGGGGGGCTGTGTGGCCCTGCCCCATGCTGTTCCTGGTGCAGCTGTTTCCACAGGATAATATTGTGTAGTATGGTACATACGATGATAATTTGAGTACATGTAGCTGGTGAGTACTCCACTGGATGTGTCCAGGCACCAGAATCATGACTTGAGCATCCTAAACACATGGTCTATTATAATTCTCGTCTGTGCGTGTGCCTCATTATGGAGTTCTTGTTCGGCTGTGTGTGCATTTCTGATGGGTGTCATTAGCTACGGCTCCAGTGCGTCACCAACATCCCCCACTAGGTGACCGTAAGGGATGTCCCTACTGACAAATCTCTGGTACATCTGCATCAGATGCCAGATGTGGGAGTCATGATAGCTTCCAGGACAGCCAGCACACACATTCATTATAATGCCCCAGGCATCGCATATGACCTGGCAGTTGATGGAGGGGAAGCTCTTCTGGTTGATGTAGACCCTACCGCGCTCTCCGGATGGAGATTTGATGCATATGTGCATGCAGTCTATAGCACCCACTACCTCAGGGTATTCTGCTATTTGCTGGAAGAGATGCATATTGCTGCCAACGCCTCATAGGTGTTGGAGAAATATACCTGTTCACCGGCATGCACTGACATGGCATCCAGGAACTGGTGGAGTACCCTAGATGCTGATGCCTGTGAGATCCCCATGATATCCCCAGTTGGCCTCTGGAAGGTACCTGTAGCTAGTATTCTTAGGACTACCCATGCCTTGGTATCCACTGGGATGGGTTCCCCTCTCTTAATTCTGTGTGTCATGCGTGGCCGGCACAGCTCAAACATTTGCTGTAAAGGTCCCTGTCCACCTTATAGTGGTCCACTATCTCCAGCTCATGTAGCCCCTGGTAGGTTACCCTGGGTCTTTACACTCTTCTCTGTCTCCTCACTGTGGGTTGGTTGACAGCATTCTCATCCTCACCACCCTCAGCCTCTTCCAAATGTTGATGTATGATAGCTGCTGCAGCCCCTAACATTTTGTTGTTTTGTTTGTTAAAATTTCCCCGCTTGTATACACTGGTGGTGTTGAGTCTGTAATGCTAGGAAGTATGTCTGAATATGTTCTTTAGTACTGCTATTACAAAAGTTTTTTTTATTTTTATTTTTGTTAGGTAATGAGTAAGGTTAGGCTTATTCATGAGTAAGATGGAAGAAGTGGACAAATTTGGTCCTGTGGTACTGATAGTTTTTCTTCTTCTTCAAATGATCACAAAATGAAAACATTTATATTCTTTTTGTGATCTGACTCTGTTGCACCAAAACTACATAGCTCACCTACTACCGTTAAAACAGCAAAATGCCAGCACCTTCCATTAAACATCACTTTGATGGAGGAAACAGCTCCACAATGCATTTTTGAGGCTTCTTCCAGTAAAGAAACATTTAAATGAAGGTGCCCACATTTTCTGCTATATTTATATGTGTGTGTGCAAGGGTGTGTATGTGCTCGTGTCAATATATACAGGTACATTGCTTTGTGAGGTAGCATGGTGTGGCATGATATAATCATTTTGGAAATGTGCAAATTACCTGAATGACCCAAAGTATGTAATACAGTATGTATTTAATGTCTATACCAGTGTTACTGAGAGATCATTGTAAACTGAATAAGGTGTCTTTAAATGAGTAGTCTTTCTTTCTGTTAATATGTCCTTTATTCTTTTTGAAACAAAAAGATCCCTGATTGAATTAGGGAGAGCAGATTTTTAGAGAGCTTGTGAAGTCCAAAAAGAGATTGTTTGCCCTTTTAAAACAGAAACTGGTGTCCAGAGCAGAAGCTCTGTGACAGAGAGAAAAGAGGGAGACTTTGAAAAGGAGACCACTACAGTACGGGATGACAAGCAAGGAGAAATGGAAAATGGTTCCATACAGAGGAAACCTGAAAGACCGATCGACCAAGACAGTTTCCCCAACATTATAAAACTGAGAACAAGTTGGAGTAAAAGTTACTTGCTGTGTTTTTGGCTAAAACATACAGCTGGTTTTGTTTTGGAGTACCTGTCTTTAATTTTTTATTTCATTGAGAATGCAAGCATTTTAATGCTGAAGTCCTGAGACTATGCTGGCTGCTAGCAATTTTAGTGTATTTTTCACAAAATGAGGGAAATAATAACAGAGAAAGAGACAGAGACACAGAGAAAGAGTGAGAGGCAGACAGTTTTGTGGGATGCTGGATTTTTTTTTCTTTTTAGTGCACTGGTCTTTGGATTCTTGCGCCAATATGACCGAAGTACATAAAGTAGCCTGGATGATAGTGGCTGCAATTGAAGGAGTGGTCAGTATAGTTAGGTCAATGAGTACCCTAAACAACTTATACAGCACAAGGGACATGAGGAGTAACTCATTACTTTTGAGTGGCTTATCTAATGCTTTAAGGAAGTGTATGTGTCAACCTGACTTTCAAGACTTGGAAACCTTTGTTGCTGTAGCAGAAAAAGTGTCATACAGTATGAAAATCACATATGGCAACAATATACCTATGATAAAACATGACAGTTAATCAGAACAGATTGTCATAAAAAGGGACAGAACTTTTAAATAGTTTGGGTATGTATGTCAGTAGTGCAAAGCAACGTCTTTGGGGTCAAACGAAAAATTGTCAAGGTTAAATTTATAATGCTTTATCAAAACTAAAATTGCTGATGAGCAACAAGAAACCTGTTTTAAGGTATGCAAGTATAATTACAAATTAGCACAATATGTTGTTGTAAATGACAAGGTCAAAGAATTCTAAAGGTAACAGTTGTTTTCCTGAAAAACAAAGTGCAGAAAGTGTGGTAAGTTTAGAAACTGAAAGAAGACAGTGTGAGTGATGCAGACAACTTGATGTAAACCACTTTACATAGAACATATTGTGATAATAGCAAAGATTATCCTGAAACTGCACTTAGGCAAGTTTTCATTGGATTACAGAAGTTTGCAGTATAACAGGCAGTATGTTCACAGCACTGGCTGGAAAAGATTTGTGGTGCACTATTTGTTGTACCTGGAGACACTGAAGTTGAAATAGAAGACTTCAATGCAGGTAGGATATTTGTTGTGGCTAAATGTGCTGCAGAAAATTTTAAAAACCCAACATGCTTGATATCTAAAAAAGGGGCCAGAGATGGTTTAAGTTTCAAGAAGGCCAGGTGATCTATAATGGTAATTTAAGCACACACAATAAAGTGCACAACAGTGCATAACACAAAAACAAGGAGTGGGAATTTTAAATTATATATCAAGAGTTAGTCCATGGTACATTCAAAAATATTACAAAAAAAGTGAATGAGATAAAAAACAGCATTAGACAGAATGGTAGTAAATTTCCAGAATAGATATATCATTTCTCTGTTGTGCAACCATGGAAGGAAGCAGAAAGCTATGTAGTTATCTTAGCAACAGACATTAATGAATCCGGGGAATCAAGAGGACTGACCTGTAAACTTGCATGGCAGGTAAAGGGTACATTACCAAAGGCACAGAAATAAGACCAAAATAATTTTCTGTTAAAGAACAAGAAAGAGTTTTCAGAACTGCTGGGAAGAACACAAATGATTTAAATTTGAGGAAAGGATAGCTTAAAATCCTAAAGAATATCGTAATTCCAAAAAATGCTATACAGGAAGAAGTAAGTAATGGGTTAAAGAAGACATATTATAGGGGTCATGATATGAGTGTTATAGCACCACAGTATCAGCCCCAAAGCCTAGTGGAACAAATATAATCTGTAGTGACAGTAGTAAACAGAATAGCATTATAAAGTATGCAATAACCCAATAATGTCCTGGAGAAACTAGTGGGAAGAGTGGAAAAGACAATAGAACTGGCTGCAGTAAAGGAATACAACTATTCAAAAGTAAAGTAGCACATTCCCCATGCTTCATCCATTTAAAGCAGATGGGTAGTTCGATGCAGGAGGACCATGCCCTCAGCATAAAGCATGGAGTTTTAAGCAGAAGATGTCAGTTGAAGCTTGAGATAGTGGTTCTCACTGTTTGCAAGAGTTCAAGTGACCCAAAAATTTCTGAATGCCTGTGTAAACAATGGGGAGAATTCATAAAGGTGCTTTGACACGTACAATTTTATAAGCATAGTGTGGTAACATTTTGGAGTTCAAGAACAACACTAAAATGGCTTGCATGATGTTCTAAAACAAAGACATGAGCCACTGCATTGAGCTAGCTTTGTGGATTCGCTAATGAAACTAATAAAGAAATTGGGGCAGTGTTACATGCTAACTACCCATGCTCTCTCAATCTCTCTCATGAAATTGGTTCCAGGAAGGCCTCTACATGCCAAGAGATTCAAGAAATCCTTGAATGAGTAGTTTAGCACTGGGAGGCCAAAAGGTAAAGTTCATCTAGTGAAACAGAATACAGTATGAAGACTGAGGATGGGGGAAATCATTAGCCATGAAGGATTACTCTAAACACACGGCTATAACGTCACCTACAGCAGTATGAGAATGAGAAGATGAGGTAGGGAGAACAACAACACCAGGGAAAATACACTTGTGCCTTAATAGCACTCAGTATAGTATTGGGATCAGGGGCAGGAGCATGAATTAGCCACCAGGGATACTAAACATCTACCTTAATGCCACTTACAGTAGCTTAGGGATTAGGGGGACAAATCAAGGAAAAGTACAAGGACTGTGGTGCGTGTCTGTGTGTTGATGTTTGAAAGGTATATTTGCATGTGTAGGAGTGTCACTGAGGAGAGACACATACACACACACATGTAAAACAGCAAAATTAGTCAACATCCACAGTACTGACAAAAAGACAAACTCCAAATCACATCTGATTGCAAAAGAAAACTAAATTACTTTTATTTTCAAAAGGGTTGCACTATAACCAAAATCTACTCACAGAGTACAGTGACAATTTAAAAAAAAAACATAGCATATCACTCATTCTTTTTACATTGAATGCTTTCCTCTCAAAACACAGTAACTTGTTTATACTAACTCCACAGTCACCCAACAGCGACCAAAGATAAAACTGTGCTCTAGTGCTATAATGAACTATAGCATACATTGATTTACTGTGCTGTAAATAAAAGAGAGCAGCTCCTTCAGGTGTTGACAAACATGAACTACTACCACAGACTCACACACACACATACACACACACACACACACACACACACACACACACACACACACACACACACACACACACACACACACACACACACACACACACACACACACACGCACACACATATATATATATATATATATATATATATATATATATATATATGTATGTATGCATGTATGGGTCCCCTTCAGATGGTTGAACTTTTAAAAGCTCGACTTCCATATTGCCGAGACCATATGATCGAACTTTTAAAAGTTTGAACGGTCTGAATGGGGATCTCCATAGAGCGCAGAATGGGAAGATTTCCCTTTACCGCAACGTAGTGCAATCTAAGAGTTGGTATATTTAAATAGCAGGTGGTGTAGGGGGTGCAGGGAGGCTTGCCCCCTGCTAGCACTGTTTATTTATTTACTTATTTTTTACATTTTTGAACATTCAAATGTTCGATCATATGGTCTATGATTATATGAAGTAGACCTATATATATATATATATATATATATATATATATATATATATATATATATATATAGTGTAAATATATATATATATATATATATATATATATATATATATATATATATATATATATATATAAAAAACTAATAAAAAAGATGGCCAAGAACACCCAAAATCTTTAATAAAACATTAAACAGTAAGAACTTTCATCACCTGTAGTGACTTCTTCAGACTGAATAATGATACAAAGCACTACCAATTTAAAGTGCATTCTAACAAGCTAGTAATTAAACAATTAGATGATTGAAATAATCAATACATCATACATTCTTTAAATGATGCTTCAAGCCCTTTCTTTTTAAGTAAGCAGTAAACTCATCTCTATTATTTAAGCCGGGTGGAAAACAGGCATTAAGCCTCGCTTGCCACATATATTCTCTCCAGCTTAATTCACTCTCTGCATCAAACCTTCTGTCATAGTTATACATTTTTTCCAGAACAATAAATTTAAACTTAACATTACATTTACTGGAAGCATAATGCTTCGTTAACGCATTCTTTAAGTCACCTGTTTCAACAGCATGCTTATGTTCATACACTCTATATAATTCTCTGACAGTACGTCCTACATAAAAAGAAGGGCATGATTGACATAAAATTAAATATACAACATACTTACTTCTACAACTGAAAGACTTAATAAAATTATATTTAAAAACATTAATATTGACTTCATTAACATCCGTTAGTAAATAATCACATAACTTGCAGTTAAAACACTTAAGTATCCCTAATTTTTTGATATTAAGACTGATAGGTACATTCTTGAAACTTTTGCCTTTTTTATACATAAACTGGGGTCTATCCCCAATCTATCTTTGAACTCAACTGAACTTTGTAATATTTTCCAATTATTAGTAATTAACTTCTTAATATTATAACTATCTACTGAATTACTAATTTGCATTTGAACACCAAACTCTCCATTACTCATGGTGGTTTTCTTATGTGTAGCTTTGTTATATCTTAAAGAATTATTTCAATCATCTAATTATTTAATTACTAGCTTGTTAGAATGCACTTTAAATTGGTAGTGCTTTGTATCATTATTCAGTCTGAAGAAGTCACTACAGGTGATGAAAGCGCTTACTGTTTAATGTTTTATTAAAGATTTTGGGTGTTCTTGGCCATCTTTTTTATTAGTTTTATATATATATATATATATATATATATATATATATATATATATATATATTTACACTATATATATATATATATATATATATATATATATATATATATATATATATATATATAGGTCTACTTCATATAATCATAGACCATATGATCGAACATTTGAATGTTCAAAAATGTGAAAAATAAATAAACAGTGCTAGCAGGGGGCAAGCCTCCCTGCACCCCCTACACCACCTGCTATTTAAATATACCAGCTCTTAGATTGCACTACGTTGCGGTAAAGGGAAATCTTCCCATTCTGCACTCTATGGAGATCCCCATTCAGACAGTTCAAACTTTTAAAAGTTTAATTACTAGCTTGTTAGAATGCACTTTTATTTGGTAGTGCTTTGTATAATTATTCCGTCTGAAGAAGTCACTACAAGTGATGAAAGTGCTTACTGTTTAATGTTTTATTAAAGATTTTGGGTTTTCTCGGACGTCTTTTTTATTCGTTTTCTATTTTTGTTAAGTTCGGCTACTGGTTTTTGGTGTTAAATATATATGTGTATATATCTATATATATATATATATATATATATATATATATATATATATATATATATAGATATATATATATATATATATATATATATATATATATATATATATATATATATATATATATATATATATACATATATATATATATATATATATATATATACACACACACACACACACACACACACACACACACACACACACAAACATATATAGATATATATATGAATATACCTGTTTTGATTGAACACACCCAAACACCCATAATCACCTGCAAAAACATCAACCATGTATGTTCAAAACTATAGAAGTCAATACCGCAAAATGCATGAGTTAACAAACAGCCCCAGTAAAGTTATTTCAAACTTAAAACAAACAAAAAAAAAAACAAAGTAGAAGAACATTTTTGTACAGCGGTAAGGCCCAGTGTATCCCTCACACCCCCTGCTAATTATATTGCAGATTGCACAATCCCTGGTCGATCTCACACACCAGTCAATCAACTGAAGTGGTTCAGCAGTTTGCATGTCACCTCACACCAAGATGCTTTCCAGTTCAATTCTCAGCTGGAGTGCCTTTTGTGTGGAGTCTGCATGTCAACCCTGCATTCATGTGGATTTCCTCTGGGTGCTCCAGTTTTCTCCCATGTTACAAAAACATGCATCTGGAGCACTTCTCCCTGGGCCTCTGCTGAATATTGGCTTGTTTCAAATCAGACTTTCCCACAAAAAAATTTTAAATAAAGAAAAATAAATCAACAAATATCTACCTAGTCAACCATGTCCAACCTTACCCACACCATTGATAATTTCAGTAACAATATATATGTGGAAATACACACATGCACACATGCACACACTGTTACATAGTTATGTGCATGTGCATGCGTGTTTGGTGTGTGTGTGTGTGTGTGTGTGTGTGTGTGTGTGTGTGTGTGTGTGTGTGTGTGTGTGTGTGTGTGTGTGTGTGTGTGTGTGTGCATAAATACACACACATATATATATATATATATATATAAATATATATATATATAAATATAAATATATATATATATATATATATATATATATATATATATATAAATATATATATATATATATATATATATATGTGTGTATATAGATATATGTGTATGGCAAGCTGGATAAGGTCAAACATTAATTTGATTGACATCTGTTTAATCAACACAATTTGGTTGACTATACACAATGTTGACAGGTGTCCGAGATTAAACAGTTATTGAGTTTGGGGAATATGCCCTTTAACTGATTTTGTGCAAACTCAGAATTAGTATATATAATTAACAGAGGGTATGGGACGTTACAACCTCCCTGCAAAAAAAAAAACATATATATTTATTTTCTTATGTTTAATATTGCACCAAAATCAGGTGTGTTTGGTGCATCTGTACTACATTATGACATTTACATTGTCATGTTTTTGTTGTTGACAGATTTCGGTATTCCAATATATATACACACATACACACACACACACACACACACACACACACACACACACACACACACACACACACACACACACACATATATATATATATATATATATATATATATATATATATATATATATGGAAAATGTTGGACAGCAGTCCTGTGAATGCGCAAAATTGTGAACACAATATATCCAAAATGCCAAACTATCCCCCCTTTTTGACCCATGGTAGCACTTGTTTAGGTGGTAGAGTGGGTGGAATTGCCGAATTTGGTGTTTCGTTCAACATTCCGACTGTTCTACTATGGGAGACACAACATTTATGGACGATGTTATACCAGATCAAAGAAAGGTTGTTTGCTCAAATGCATGTATTTCCCCACTGTAGTGTGATCTCGGCATGAGAATATGAAAGTAGGGGGGATGTGGGGGGCTTGCCCTCTTGCATAAATGTGATTACTGTAAACTTTTTTTTTTAATGCAGACTTTCGCGAAAGTGTGCTCGACCGTTTCAGTTTCATTGAAATGTGTCGTCGGTAATATGTATATAAACTGTAACATGGGGTTTTTAAACTACCAGCCATGATTCAAGATTGATATTTATATTGTACCAGATGATTTTATCCAAAAACAGTATAAAATCAACAAGCTCAATATATGTAGTACCTGCTTAAATATTCAGAACAGTATCAGTTACTCAGCTGATAGTCAGACATTTTCATTACTGGGTTATTATAGTCTTTAAAATAGAAGTTCACTTACTTATCGATGAGAAGTTGACAAATCATGAACTGCTGAAATATTTAAATTAATATCACAGACCTGTGGACAGTGCACCCAAAATAAAACAAAGGAATAAAGACTGCTTTTTATAATGCATAGGTATCCATACTACATAGCTATTCATATATATCAGCTGTCTTCGGCTTAAATGTACCATTATATTTATAGCAAGAAGCCAAAAGTGCATCTGTGATTTAAAGCTGTCTGCAGTCCATGCATTCAGTTTTGGTAGAATTTCTATAGATCTTTGATATTTTGCTATATATGTCTGCAGTACATGATTTGTTGAAGTACTTAACATTATTAATTACAGCATAAACAACTTTCTCACAAGGAAAAAGTGCCCACTGCCCATATCAATGTAACAGATTTCATTTAATGAAACTGTGTTAGACAGGTGAACAGGGCTTAAATCCGACTCTTCTTTTACGAAACAATGTAACAAATGAATGGTTTGAACCTCACTAATGCCATAAAAATGTGACTTGTAAGAGTTAAGGATCTTAAATCCACAACACTGGCACCTATTATCTATGCAAGGAATCACTATCCATAAGAGTTTTTGGCATATGAACACTACTGCCTTAACCTGTCATGCACAAATGAGTTTTACACCACTAGCTACAGAGCAATGTTGGAATCTCAAACTAATCATAGTGTCTTTTATTGTAGTTTTCACAAAAGATGCTGAGGGGCTTAATCAAAGTATTTTCTCAGACACACATTCTCAAAATCTCTAGTGACTGTACCCCTTTCCTTTATACATGGTATGCACCGGCATCAATCTGCTTGCTATTCTCGGTTACTAAACATTCTATCAATAAACCCAAAATTGATTTAATTTGTAATATACGATAGTCAAGCAGTTTTGCTTTGAAGAGTTAGATACTGAACCACTTCAATGCAGTTAGGATACCCTTCTCTAATAACTAATAAAGTAAGACATCATGCACACACTTTTAAAAAAATGAACAAATGAAAACTCTTTTCTTTTAAACATAAATTTATACATACACAACAATGTTACAACTGAAAATGGAAATAAAATGTTTCTTTAATATTGACAGACTGATGAAAGAAATAAAAAAAACTCTTAATTGTATAAGTTGCTATTTCAAGTTGCTTATGGCAGCTCTCTGTAGCATCAGGGTGAAAATAAAGTTTAACAGATCTGTGATGCAATAATACTTGATTTAACTTTGTAGACAGGTTAGATTTGTTTAAATCCAAATAAGTTAGAGTTCACAGAAACTGAGCTATCCATATGCATTTATTGATAGTCAAGAAAGCAGGGAGCAGGGCAGCAGAAACAGTTAAGCACTGCATGTCTAATGCAATATAAAAATACTTTTCTACATCCAAGAAAATGTATATCATCTGCTATGCCTTTCCCCATTTTAGAACAGAAGTGAATTTCCTTGTGAGACCATCAATAAATATAGCTTCCAGAGAAGGTGTATTTTTTATGTCAAAATCACTCATTTTTCTTTATTGGAAGACCTTGTTCATTTTTGATGTATGAGAAAATGTTTTTTTTTCCTTTTCAACCTGGTTTATAGTCATCTTTGCAGTTAGTTATATTTATTTTTAATTTTAAATGGCTATTTAGTCCCAGTATCTTCATGATGTTCCAATATTTTAGTTTATCCTAGTTTAACAATGAACATATATTTTATTTTATTAATTTTGCTTTTGTTGGTCAGCTTTGTTCAAATGGGTTTAGTCAAAATTCCTTTTTATTCTGTGGGAGCACAGGGAGAATACTTGAAACAAATAGCAAACCTTTGAAAACAGACATGTAATTACATGAACAGATATTAAGTAATAAACATTAACAGCTATACACGCATATGACAATCAGACTCCATTCATATGAAATAAAGGAAACTATTACAGAACAAAATATGCTTATGCATTTAGTAGATATTGTACATTGGACATTAACCATTCAAAGAGGTGTAATAGTGGGGTTATCGAATGAATATTAGATATTGTGATTAAAGTCTTTTGGCTTTTCCCAGTTAGGGGTTGCCACAGCTGTACTCCCGTCTGCTAATGATTGGCAGTGAATTTTTACAGTGCCGAGTTGCCAACCTGATGCCCAACCTTCAAAGAAAGCATGCCCACACAGACTCATATTGTGATTATGGCTTAGAAATTCAAAGAATTGGAGGTGTGAGAAGGACAGTGAAAGGGCAGAAAATGTTAGCACTGCAGTTAAAATATGGGTGTTAAGCAGGTGCACAGACAATTATATATGGTGCAGGCTGGTTGTATGAACTTTTCGTGCATGCCTGCGCCAGATGGAGGACATGATGGCTATCCTGGTGGGGCAGCCTTGCCCTACATGCCAGCCTCCACCACTGCCACCAAAGGGGCAGTGAAGGAGCAGTGTGTATGGTCCCATTGCTGTGGATTTGAGTTACACTGCTACCGTGTGGATGCTCCTGGGAGTGCAATTGCACAACACCTTCTGAATCCAAGGTGTTCACCCCCCCTTGTATCACATACCAACCCTGTCTGCCGTCTTGTCTTTCTTGTCTGTCTGCAAGCACTTCCTCACCTTTCCAACTTACCTCCCCCACATGCACCTATGTCCCTTCCTCAAAATTCCACTCTCACCTTAAAAAATGGGCACCTGTCCCCCCAAAACAAATATCACCCCATACATAGCTCTCCACTTTGCACATGTGTCCACTGGATGCACTTAACTTGGTTCAATTGGCTTGACAGCACAGTTAGGTTGTTGTCACCCTTCTCTGAGGGTGACAGTCCAAATTCAGCTAAAAATGTGGTCAAAGTGCACACTTGTTGCTGATAAAGAAATGGATTATGGATCTTTCCTACACCCGTCCTGCACATCCCTACCTGTCTATTACCTTGTTTTCCCCCTGATTGTACCCCTTTTCACCACTGTCCTATCTCCCCATTTTTCTTTTCTTTAAGGATTTTTTGAGTGACATGGCACGGAGCGCAACATCACTATATATGCTAAATAGTGCTACATTGATATATGTTTTCATAAAAGTATTAATCACATTCAAAATGTACACCGGTGCCCTACTTCAATCCCAGGACCATTGGAACTGCTTGACAATGACTCAACCTGCCAAGCCAAACAGCTGCAAATTATCACCGTTATTTAAATGAAAACATAGTAATACTCAAGTTTTTGTCATTAAGTGTGTTTAAGAGATGCTCCACATTGCGCCACATGGCATAAACCATCTGAAAGAAATATAGAAAAATATTACTGTAATTAGTACTCTACTAGGGGAATACATCACTCTAAAGCCTTTTCACGCAACAAAGAATGTAAGTAAGGTATGTAATAACAGGTAACCATGAAAGTATATCTACATGTGACAACACACTTGCTAAAACATTAATGCCAAAAATAGAATTTTAACTGGGAGTGTAATAGAGAAATACAATATTCTAAAGCCATACAATCTGGACAAATCCATAAATAAAACTGGGGAAAAGGGCGAAGAATAGGGACAATTTTTCAATATTCCTCTTACAAACTTAGGAGGATGACAAACTAACCTATTGATTTAGAATGAATCTTCTGAAGTACAGTACATGAAGGTCTGAAACTCAAATGTCTGTCATTATTTTCTGGCTTCCTTTGCCCAAAAACTACAAGGTAATGCAAATCAGCATAGAATATGAGGGCAAAATCTGGAGATTCTGTAAAAATCTGTACTGATGAGAGGTATGCATCCAAGTGCAGTGTATAACAGCAGATAACTGTGGAATTATATCTACAACATGTAAAAATGCACTTGCTATCTCAATGACACTGTAGCTTGCTCTGTAAAATGCATTACAAATAATACTTTTTGGCATACAAGGTCCTGGATTTAACTACAGCTGCCTCTACCAATGAAAATATATGAATGTGGACATCAACATTATATATTGTCATGTGTATGTCTGTCTTATCACCTATATATCTACCCAAAGCAGTACAGAATGAATGTCTGCATACAAGTAATAGAACACAAAGGCCTTCAGTTTGGACCACACTTAACTAGTACTAGTACAACACTAGAAAGTGCAGAGAATGTCAGATCATGCATTAGCCAGAATTCCCACAGGATTTTGAAGTGTGTACTGAAATTGGCCCAGTAATATAACACTGCAGCCCACATGACTTGGCACCTATCCAACGTGTGACATAATGGTTAATCTACCCCTTACCGTCTATAGGACACACCAAACAGTTTGTCTTTAATTGTGATAATGGCACTGTTAGCTAACATACTTATCTTAAACACATGTCTTAATTTACAGTGGAATGGGTATCCTCAATCTGGCTCTACTTCTGGAACAACACTGCCACAGCTCCCACATTTACTCTTAAAGCATGTTGTACTCCAAAGTACTCACACTCTTTCCATATACCTATTGCCTACAGCATCAGCTCCAGCTTCAGCTTCAGCCAGTAACACTCACATACATATGTATGCAAAATGTAGCCGCTAGAGACGTACTCTCTATGATGACGTACCTTTATTCCAGTAATTTCCAGCACAATACATTAGAAAAGGATTCTAATCTACACAGAGGGCTTAGATTTTGTTAACTGGTTGTATGTCATTGGCTACTTATACTGCTAATCTGCTGTGTTGTCTGTAATTAGCATTTCAGAAGTACAGATTAGTTAAGCGCCAATCCCTTGGTAATAACCACCTTGTTACAAATGAAAACAGCTAGCTAGGGGAACCATTTTGTATGTGATTTTATTCACACAGTAAATGCATTGTCACAACCTTTATATATATATATATATATATATATATATATATATATATATATATACGGATCTACCTGACAACATCGACACTTCACAACACCGACAACAACTTCACCGACACCACATAATCGACAGTTCACAAACACGACACCTCATACACTCGACACATCATAACAACAAACAAAACAAATCCCCTGTCCAAAACCCACACACACAACACAAGCACACCAAAATCCTTACAAACCAGCACTAACCCTTACATACACAACTATCTACAGCCTAACAACCCTAACCCTAAGGTCCGTCACTATCGCACACTCACCTAACCCGCGCCCTAACCCTAACTCACGTAACCCGCCCCTAACCCAAAAAATATCACTACTGCACCCTTACCTAACCCGCGCCCTAACCCTAACTCACTTATCCCACCCCTATCCCTACAGACCATCAACATCGCACACTTACCTTACTTGCACCCTTACCTAACCCGCGCCCTAACCCTAACTCACTTATCCCACCCCTATCCCTACAGACCGTCAACATCGCACACTTACCTTACTCGCACCCTAACGGCCGTCACTACCGCATACTTACACATCCTTTCCCCATCTCAGTGTTCTCAGCGTCTGTGTTTTCCTCCGTCGTTCTTCTGACTTGTCGATCTTCTAAGTCGTTGTCGGTGTTATGACATGTCGATGTTGTCAGGTAGATCCATATATACATATACATGCATGTATCAACAGATGAGCATTCTACTCCATCAGGTGTGTAACCCTTTTGTCTACAACATGATGCATATGTGGGAATATACTTAGGGGGAATGGGGATTACAGGATAAGCCTTTCTGAGAACTGTAATGATTACATGTCATTGGTGTCATTGGATGGCGCAGTGGTGCAGTGGTAGGGTTGTCTCATCACAGCAACAGGTTCTCTGGTTCAATTCTAGGCTAGTGTGCCTTCTGTGCATAGTCTGCATGTCCTCCTTGCATTCATGTGGGTTTCCTCTGGGTGCTCCAGTTTCTTCCCACATTACAAAGACATACATCTGCAGCATTTCTCCCTGGGCCTCCTCCAAAAATTGGCTTCATTCCAAGTCGGATTTTCCCAGTTAACAAATGCTGAATAAATAAATAAATCTCCAGATTTGTTAAACCTACAGAGGAAGTACAGTACAACAAGGGTGGAAAGTTGTCAATCTGGCACACTGGTCTCCTGGGAATGTCCCTTTATAGTGGCTGTAATAGCACACTGTTATTTGTTTGGCACTATTGTTTTGACATATTATCACTGGGGTTACCCTTAGGGGCCACACTACAATGGACTCCCGTGTTGGATGTGTGATCATACAGCAGTATCTGTCATGGCACAAACAGGAATAGCTGACTATTGCTAACATATTAGCTGGATCTACACCATTAGTATGTTTGCACACTATGGAATATGAGATGTGTGATCAAGCAGTGGATGCTTCCAGTCATTCTGTTATTGCTGTATCTCTACATAGTGTAGTCCCACATATGTGATGCTGACATGGGGCTCTTTTATGGATGCCAAGAATTATATAATCCTGGAAGGCCTCCATCAACACCAAGAACTCCTACTGTCCAGGGGGAGGCAAAACAGGAAGAGTGTGCAGCATTGTGGACTGACCTGGTAGGTGATGTTAATGCCATTGGTCACCAGAGAAGACATATGAGCAGATTCAACACTGTGCAACTGACATGATAAACACCACATGCAGAAGAGCAGCAGATGTGGCCAGGGATCATGGTGTCACCGGTGGAGTACCTGCAGTGGAACAACCACTCTCAGCTAGAGAGGAATTCCTGGTGAACAGCTCCCAGGCATCCACCACAACATATATTGTGGATGTGGGTGCCACAGTTTCCATGCCAGAATAGAGTCCAGGTAAGCTTAGTTTGATTAGCATTGAAATACTGTAGCATTCAGTGTTTCAGCATGTACATAGTTTTACGTGGTCTCAGGTGTTTACTTTTGGGGGGGTTTAACTGCGGTTTGAATCTTATGCTCAGATTTTGACCAACATAACAATTAACATAGTAGCTGCTGTAAATGTGAGATATATGGATGTATTACCATGTTATAGTGCAACATGTGGTAGTGTTTACATTACCACTCCCTCAACTTTTCACTGGTCCTTCAGGAATCGGACAAGGCTGTGGTTCTGATCCTGATATGGACAGCATTGTTTTGTTACAGATGTAGATTTATTGCAATGTGTTCCCTAAAGTGTCATCCCAGGCCTGCTGGCTGCACTGATGTACAGTCGGCATGATTGACAACTGCACAGATATTTTATTACTGTACAATTTTCTGATTGTACACACTTAAGAGTCATACCTATACCTTGTAAGTGCAAACACACTGATAGATGTAATAGTATTTTCAGGACATTACAGATTGCCATATCTGTCGACTGTGCAAAGTTTTGGCAAATGTCAACAGTGTACCTCATTGTTGCTGATGAGATTGTTGTTTACAGAGCTTTTATTTACAAGTATCTACAGAATCATATTGGAAAATGAAGTCCTCCTGTCCTACTAGATGAGGTTGGGTGTTAAATAGGTCTGTAATAGTGACAACAGTGTATGCAGCTTAACATATACTGTAACACAGTACTGCAGTGTGTGATAGTGCAGGTATTAATGTGTTGGCTTTCTCTTTTTTATCACATGTGACCATGGGGGTTGGTCTCTGTCCCCTCATAACCTGATGTCAGTGTCTCTTCCGACTCTGATGATCATGGTGGCCAAAGTGAGGCACAGGAGGGGTTTGCAGGGGCCAAACCTGTCCCAGAGGTTTACACTCTTTTTCTGCCCTCATTATCACCGTACACAGTCAGTATGCTTACACATACCCAGTACCTGGAGGCCACATATAATGGACAGTCAGAGGATGGGCACATTGAACTGGAAAGTGTGGCAACTATGGCTGCAGTGAGTGTCAATACTGGTCATAGACAAAGAGCTGGATAGGTTGCACACAGGTGAAATGATAGGGGTGCTTGTAGGAGGCCTGCTGTCCTTCCATCACCTATTGCAGGTCTCATCACGGGTCACTCTGCATAAGTTTCAGGCCATCATGTAGGCACAGGCAGATTCCAACAGGAACTCTAGATGAATGTTCAGGTTTATGGATGCAGCAGAGTCTGACATTCATGACTGCCTCCACTGCATTGCTGATACCCTGGATCAGTTCACTGATGAAGTGGAAAGACATTGGTCTGAGACAGATCACACAGTATCTCTCTTGGAACACACATTGTCTGTGATGGAACGTCTGGTTGGAGTTGAGCGTCGGACTCAGGGACGTAGGTCAGCAACTATATCTGCTGAGAGTCCACGTGACTGCGCACAATCACTCTCCCATAGTGGCAGTCTATCCAGTGATCTAGAGGGTAGTGTGCTGTCCACAATAAGAAGTAGCAGGACACACATAGAGCTAACAGTGTGCTTGACTATGTTCATGCACATGCCCACATACCACTTTCACAATTAGGTCACCTACATGCACACATGGCACATTTCCATGCCCCATCTTGCCTGCTTCTGTTCCTGACTCACACAGATGCTGTCAACATATTGAGTCAACCTAGGCCTCCTGCAGCCCCACACAACACCCTTTGCAAGCGATAATACCTGTGCCACATCCCTGTCATCCTCATCATCGATGCAGGGAAATGGAGCTATGTGTCTGATGCACAGGGTGACTATATAAATTACTATGTATTTGTGTAATCCATTGTTGCCTTTGATATGCCACTTGTACTGCTCACTGACCAATACTGTATGCTGTCATATGTAATGAATAAACCATATCATGTTGTGTACCTTACATTGCATGATGTCATAATGACTGTATGCTGAATATGGACCTGTTTATTCTTCAGTTTCAGGATTCTGTCTGAGGCACCTAAGGATATGTTTCAGTTTCAGGATTCTGTGTGAGGCCCCTAGGGATACACGGTGATAATAAACCCATAAATGTCACAACACAGGATGGAATGTTAGCACAGAAGAAATATGTCTTCTGAAATGTACAGAACTATAGGTGCATGGCTTCATAGGTTCATATGAGTATCACAGGCTAACAAGGACAATGGCTTCATTCAGCCTGCTCATGCATCTCTAATCTCTAACAAGGTCTAATACCCTTGATAAGTGTCAGCATGGTTTCAGGAGCTAACACATCTACAAGCTGTAGCAATGGAGATGAAGTAAGTACAGTTTTCCTGCATCCATTACAGACATTTGTCCTCCACCAGTTATGATTGTCTTGTTCCGCATCCCATTGTGTAACTAGCACATGATGTGTTTTACAGCAGAAGTGTGCTGCACATGCATGGGGAGCCTGTTACTGAATGTGTGAATCAGCCCATCCTGGATAGCTGTTGGTTCTGTTTGGGATTAAGTGCCATCTCCTAATTTGCAAGCATCTGAAAATGTAGTCAGCCAAAGGTCACTGACAGTGGCCATGATTGCAAAAAAGGGAATAGGTAGCAAGGATACTCCATGAATGTTTGTGAGGAAAGTCCGGTAGTGACTGGCCTCATTGTAGTGATGTACTACCCAATGCTATCTTCACAGATAATTACTATCAGATGCTTGGCTATCCACTAGCTGACATACTACTTTGTAAATAATCTATGCAGTTTTTCAGCAATGCCTGATGGCTTAATATTATCAAATGCCTTGTCAGGCCATGGTAGGTGGAGTGAGTCATATTTCCCTCATCCATTGCATAGTTTAACAGTCAATGACATCCACTGGTAAGAGTAGGCAAGATCTGCCCTTGATCAAAACAAACTGTGTTTGTTCCAGTGTCTCAAGGTGTATGACACTGTTACTCATCACTTCCATGATAATTCATTTCATGGCTTTAAATATTATACGACCAAAAGATATGGGGAGAGTGCATGGCAATGCATGCTAGCTGTCCTCTGTGCAAGTAGCTAATGTAGATACTTACATCATGTTCTCCAAGAAAATAGTCATCCAAGGTGTCTATGTCTGTACAGTGCACAGACAAACAATGGAGGGAAAGGTAATACGTGCATCTTGCAAAAGTTAGGCGGGAGATTTTGCACAGGTATTCCTGCAGTTGGACACTACTCAAACAGTGTGTACTGAAAGGACAGAACTACCTTGTGCAGAACATGGAAATCAGTGGAGTCCCCTAAATTGCTGGTGCCTGGCTACCACTAATGCTGCTCTCATCACAACCACTCTCTCTTCGGATACCATGCTCCAATACTTTTTCTCTCAGCAGAAACAAGATGATACTATAAAGCTCATAATGTGAAGAAGGATACAGCATGTTAGTTCACCCCTTAGTTGTCACACATCATGCAAGGCTCTGTAGGCTTCACATATCCTTTTCTAGGCAGATGCCTTGATTAACAACATGAGCAATCAGCTAACTTTTGCATTTATCATGCCTTCTGATCCAGGGTTGGTGATATTTTACTAGGGTACTGACCAGATGGTGATTGGAAACATAGCTGCAGCATCGCAATGTAATGTGCAATGTCCTGTGACATAGATGTCCAAGCTTGTTCAAACAAGCACCACAGTGGCAGTGATCCATGTTACATGACAATTTCACCACAATTCTTGTATCCCACCCTTCAGCAGCTTAAAGGTTGATATCTGGCATGGTTCTGAGGCCTACTGAGAAGGAGTGTTGAAAGTGTGTCGACCTGCCACATGTCCTACATATGTCATACATTACAATTATGTACCCAGAATACATGTCTGTGTTACCACTTCATGTCACACATCAACCAGTTTACTGTCTGGTTGCTTGGCATGCATTGTTGACTTGCAAGGCCACAGTCATGTCTGCAAAGTTGAACAAGTTCTCTCTGCATGCATGGACATCCACATCTTCACTACAAGGAGTGCCTACAAACACTGTGTTTTAGGCTGTCAACCCCAAGGGTGTAACAGCATGACCCTAACTTTGCTGGACTTACACAATGACATATTTGCAGGTATGGTATTGCGACCAAGTCTAATAACAGGATTATGGTTAACCCAAGGACCACATGCCTGGCAAAGCATTGTAATCATACAACCATGAAAAAACACTCAGCTGGAACAGAGCAGACCAAGAAGAATATTCAATTGTACGATTCACACAACCATGTTATGGTACACTATCAGGTGTTGTGTTATCTTAGGGAACCTACATAAAGGTAACAACATGTTACATTTCACCATCTGTCATGACACTGCCTCATGATGGCCAGCTGTGATGTACACACAATCATAACTATATTGCTAATGGCATTATCAATGACCGCTGATGAGATGTGGAAAGTGTCCACACTCCTGTACTCCCATGCCCCACAAACACAAAGTGTGAGACATGTGACTGCATTACAAACATTGACTCCACGGTGTCTCACACACCAGTTTGTACATATGGCAATGAGCATTTTATCAACATGCAGAGCTCACTTCCTGATCCACCCAGACCCACAGGACACACACCTGCAGGTATGGAACTTCATACCAGACATATTCCCAAACAACAGACACCTCAGAAAACCATTTGCAAGCTCAGTACACATAATCATGCCTCTGGAGACCAGAGTACATATATTAACTCATGCACCACTGTCCACAACATCAAACCTATTATTCATAGGAGATTACATTGTGAGACACATTGATGTCCATGTCACCAGGCTACATATGGGAAAGGTCACAATTAGCTGTCTGTGAGTTGACACAATATGCCATACCACACATTGACGCAAGTCAATGAATATCAGGTAACATACTGATGACATCATAGTTCCTGCAAGTGTGTATGACTCATGACATATGTCACTGGACTGTATGCAGACGCATGACAGATCTTAGACACTCTGTGTCTCTCGCAGGAATACCCTTATCTTTCAGCTGCATTTGACTGTCACCTAGGATGATGGCTCAATACACACATAAAATGATGGATGTCAATAATTGCCTTACTGTGTGGTGTCATTGTGAGGGGCTCCACTACATGTCCATGTTAGATGACTTGCTTAACATACCTTAATGCTCTGGCAGAGATGGTCTTCATCTGTCCCCCCTGGGGTGTTGAGTACTGGCCAAGGATGCTGACATTCCCATAGTGCATCTTATAGGCACTTTCTGGAGGGAAAACTTTCCAGTGAGTATGCCATCTTCATAAAACATCACAGTTATGCTGCTAGATGCTAGGAATGGCAACACTAAACCCCACTTTGTGGAATGTGTCCCCACCTTGGAATATGCAGAAATTTGTGCAGTCACAGACACCTGGGTCAAGGTTGTGGACAGCACCACAGCCATACCAGATAAGATGTCCTTCCACATGTGCAGACTTCAAACTGACAGTGTGCAAGGTAATGCAGGTTATGTATACGTATTCATTAAGGATGGATACACATGCAGATTGGTGAACAGGGTGATTTCCCAGAGACAATGCAGGTATTATTCATGGCTGGAAGTCAGCTAATCAAGTGTTTGCCACTTACAGGAGCAGTTCCATGAATCCAGACACCCATTATGCTTATTTGAATGTACTTGTGTCTATCAAGATACACCAGTACATCACGGTTTGGGGTTACATTAAGTAACCACCAACTGTGGTGGTTAATTGTGCATAAGCTCATTTGCACAAAGGTAAGTCCATGTCCTTCACACAGTGGTGTGACATCCCCATAAGGGGAGCCAATGTATTGCATCTGGTGTTTACCAATATGGGTGATCACTGCAGTCCCTCCACTGTGAGGTCCTCCCCAGTGAGATCTGATCACAAATCAGTCTCATTAAAACTAAGTTTTATACCTACACCCCACCTGTAGAATATACAGTAATAAACAACAATAAAACAATTTATTACCTCCTATGGCATGGTTTACATAGCTTTGACTGCATCTCCCACCTCAGGTAGGACAGGCAAGTATGCAGAGCTCTACACCAATGCTTTATGCAAGCATCAGTGTATATACTCAGCTGTACCTGATGGGGCAAACAAGCTCCTCATGGCATAGCAAATCTGCCTAGTCATCAGCTGCCATTAGCAGGTTAGACAATAAGAGGTGGACATTGCTGTGTGACAGTTGAAGTGAGGATGTCCACCTAAAACGGAAGCACAATCTCCTCAGCTAAAACAAGCACACAGTGTTGTTGTGACATTGTACAGAAATAGTATGTGACAAAATTAGCCTCCCCACAAAGGAAACCACAATGCACAGTGTAGCTGGATGTATAACCTCAGAGGAAAGGCCCAGACTGTTGGTGAATTTGGTGAATTAATGCTAACATATACAATGAGTCTGTACTCATAGCTAACTTGTTGTCCCACAGGTTCTGAGACAACTTCACTCTCTTGACCCCATCACATGTGCCACATGACATCCATACAACCTGTCCCATGCCATCTATATCTACAGAGCAGGTTGTAACTAACCTCTCTATAGAAGAAACACAGTATCCATTGAACATGCTAACATCCCAGGCTGCGTCCTATATGGGATCCATCAAGGATTATTAACATCATTAGGAACTCCGTGTAATTATACTGTAACCACTGGCTGCATCCCAGCTGACTGGACAATGCCAAGTGTTATCCTCCTTCACAGAGGTGGTGCATCCACTGACTACCACAACTATAGACCTATTTGCCTGAGTAGCCATATCTCTCAGCCCATGGGGCAGATCATCATGGAGCTGATCAGCAAAGATATATATACAATCCACAAACAGTTGACCATACACAGTTTGGATTTCTGAAAGGAAGATCATGGATGTTGAACCTGGTAAACATGTCTGAGGCAGTTACCAAGGACATGGATGAGAGGACATCAAGGCATACAACCAAGCAATGTGATGTATCCCCCACTCAGGCATCATTGACAAAACCACCCAATTAGGCATCACTGATACTATCATTATAGGGGTCACTAAGTGGATCACTGATGCAACACATGCTCAAAATAGGGAAATTCACCTCTAATAGCTGATCTGTAACCGGCAGTGCTCAACAGGACTCAGTCCTTGGTCCTCTACTGTTTGGAATCCATTAAACCACAATACAAACAAAACCTGAAAGTCTGTGGTTGACAGCGCTGGCTGATGCCTGCAAACTGTCAGTGCTCATAGCATCTGCGAGTTATGTTACTATCCTACAAGAGGCTATTGCTGAACAAATGCCTGTTGACATACTAATGGCTGTAAACTCCATGGAAGTATCTATGTTGCATTATTTCCATCGGTAACATCAATGTTCCTGGTAAGTAGCACATCAGTAGTAACACCCGATGTGCAGACTCAGGGTTGATAGACTTTGACACACAGGTCTGGCCATATAAGTTTACACCCAGTGTACCTTAGTTCACCCTGTCTCCCCAGTGGTAAGAAGGGAATCATATGTCATGCCTGGGGGCACTATCCCCTGAAATTAGCATAGTCATAACCTTCATGGACACTTCCCTCAGCATGCCAATATTTGAATGCAGTGGCCATTCTGTAATGAAGCTTTCCAAGCACTACTGGCAATTGCACACAACTCAATGGTCCCTCACAAAGGGACTTCACATCTTCAGTGTCTGTCCAATGGGGATCATCTGAAATCACTGTCATTGTAGCCTGTGCCATACAGAATAGTCAGAAGTTATCTCTGCCTTGCATACGGGGCAATGTATGACCCTGGTTGAGTGGAAATGCTGCATATCTGTGGGTGACATGGTACACAGATTGCTCACTTTCAGGAAATTAACCTGGTATGTGACATTAGTAATACATGCTGGTGTGAGAAATCTGTCTTGCAGACTTTCACAAAGTTTTGAAACAGACTCGGCCCAATAGCAAACAGAGCCCCTCACTGGACTTTGTCAGATGTCATCTGTATGATTGGCTGGGTAACTGTCATTTCACTACAGAGCATCTGCCTGCCTCCCTGGTGGATGGGGCAATATTTGCTGATAGTGTAAATAAGGGTAAAAACTTGGTTAAGATTGTAAGGGCTCTAGGGCCATTATGCTACTAATGTTTGAAGATCCTAAGATTCCATAAGCTGCTGTAAAATGCTCTAACAGCCACACACACAAACCTGGCTACATTGAGGATAGCAACACTTCCAATTAATCTTTGCAGGACACTGCACAGCACACACACACACAGCCCAAGTTGGCTGCAGAAAAATTAGAAAGCTTACCCATGTAATGGTACACAGTACACATCGCAGTGCATAACGTACGTGCCACTCCTGATGTCTGCTATTACTATCTCCATTGGACATCTTATGCTTGATGACATCAGAAGGCTTTTTTGTGTTCAGATATTTGGAGGCCCATATCACCTGCTACAACCAGAATATTTCAAAACATTACTACATTCTAAGTCACTGAGATGATCATATTTATGCCGCATGGAGATACACACACTGAACACACACATACACACTGAGTGGCCTGGAGTGAGATTAGAACTTTTATTTGTCAAGTCTTAGGCACTATAAATCACAATACTTATCACCCATCCCATGGCTTAACTCTGGTATTATAATGGTATCTGGTAGCCTTAGCATAGATTACATCAGCAGACCTTGTAGAAGAGGGCAGTTTGGGAGCCGGCATCAACTTACAGGACCAAAAAGTGCAGAACCATTGCAGTTGGTAGTCAATGAGGGATTCTTAGTTGCTTTGCAGGGAGGTGCTCACACACAGTGGGCTGGAGTGAGATTAGAACCCCTACCTGCTTAGTCATACACACTCTAGACCACAGTACTTATCGCATATGTCGCAACTCAGCTGACATGTGCATTATACATGACCGCAGGCAAACTATTTGTAGATTACATAAACTAGGCTTGTGTTGAACAGTGTCTGTGGCCAGCATCTAGTAGCCTAGTAGTCAGATAACTGTTATTTATCCTAGCTATGTGGCTACAGTTACCAGTATGGCCATATGTGGCTGTTTGCATTTGGATAGACAAGTCTGTGGGCAGGAACAATTACCCCTGTCCATGCATGCATAGACAACATTATACATTACAACGCCTGTTCACCTGTTGGTGTATGCGTGGTGACATATAGCAGGCACAGGGGTCTGTAGTTAAGTGTGTTATGTATTGTTGATCCCTTACTTTGGATCCTTTGAGCAACATTATAGATGTGTCATAGTGCAGCTTTACTCACCATTATCTGGGTATGTAGGACAATACAGACATCCACACACATATGTATGCATATAACAGGGATGTACATATAAATGTAGCTGTATATATCATATATGGGGAGAGACTGAGATGTATGTTGATATATATATATATATATATATATATATATATATATATATATATATATATATATATATATATGTATATATCTGTTTGTATATGCATAGATATACTATCTATGGGAGAGAGAGAGAGATAGTGACAGACAGATATGTATACACATATATAAAATGTCATTTTAAAGGAGCAATGAAATTGTGCTCTGTTTAACTAAGCATATGAGCATGCCCAATGGGATTCTCAATACTTATAAACTGACTCCAGCCCACATCTACTTATACTCCATTACGTGATTTTGTGTTACAGACAAGGACATCTGTCCCTGTTTCTGCAGTACTGCACTTCAATCAAATTGTCCATGGCATTCTTCAGCTGTCTGATGTAATTAATATGTAACAGAGGTTAATATTGTTACACCACACACAGACTGACAGTCTGCAAAATAGCATAATAATACCTCACATCCAAAATATGCAGATACTTTAGATTAAAACCAACAACACCACTGCACAGGCTAATTTCTCTAACTGACTAAGCCACACATGCTGCCTGACTGAGAGAGGTCAGTCATCATACAATCAACAGCATAAGTATGTACTTTGTTATTCCTGCAATAAGTGAGACATACAACATATGATCAATTTCTGTGTTATTGCCCTGAGACTGCCTGGACTGCTGATATACCATTGATGAGTTACTCTTAAACCAGTCATATGGGTACACTGCTGTGTTGGGGTGGGGGAACAGCACTGCATGTTCTTCTGGGATACACAGTAGTCTGATTATCATGTCACCCCACTGTCTAACATCTCCCTTGACTGCTGTACTGTATGGATGATAGTGGAATGGTTAGCTCTAGTTCCATGTGGATGTTACTTATGTCCAAATAGCCCACTACATTTACTTGCATAAATGTAGCACATCCATACATGTAATGCCATATCATAATAATCATTACAAGTACTGTGCAGGTTAGAGACTTATCTTGCAAATGCAGCAGTTGACAGAACTGCAGTTCAGGGCTGATGCTGTCTGATGCAAGCAATACACAGCCAATACATGGACAGGTGCAGGTTGCATGGGTTGCCTGGCATCAATTTTAATATATGTATGTGAGTAGGAGTAAGGTGTCAGTCCCTAAGTCCCTAGGTTGTCAGTGAATGTGCTATGTGTTGTCTCTTAGCCAAAGGCAGGGTGTACTGAGCACACCAATGTCTGCCTACAGGGACATCAGCAGGGGGTTCCTCCTACAAGTCCTCCTGAGACTGTGGCTATGATGATCTAGGCACTAGTGGGGTAATGCATATTCCTTCCCTTTCCTAATCCTGCTGCAGTTGTTTCCACAGGATCAGACTGTGTAGCATAGCACATGCTGCGAATATATGTGCACATGTGGCTGGAGAGTACTGCAGGGCTCCACCAGATATACCTTGGCATCGGAGCTGTGACTTCAGAAGCCATAACACACACTCTACGATGTTCCTAGTTTGTGCATTTGCCTCATTATGGCATTCTTCTATGGGTGCATGTGCATTTCTGATGGGTATCATCATCCACGGTTCCAGGGCATAGCCAGCATCCCCCAGTAAATGGCAATGTGGGATGTCACCCCTAGCAAACATCTGGTACAGCTGTGATGTGCTTCAGATATGTGAGTCATTATAACTGCCAGGGCTGCCAGCACACACATTCAGGACAGTCCCCTGGGCATTGCATGTGACCTGGAAGTTGATGGAGTTATACCCTTGTGGTTAATGTAGACTCTTTCCTAAGGTGGTGCCTTGATGTTTACATGAGTGCAATCTATGGCACCCAGTATTTCAGAGTAGTGTGCTACATGGTAGAGCTGCTGCGTATTGCTGGCCCTCACCTCAGGGGAGAGAGAAAAAGATATGTGCTCACTGGAATGTGGTAGCTTAGCATCCAGGAACTGGTAGAGTATCCTGGATGCAGATGTCTGTGACACCCCCATCATGTCCTCAGTTGGTCTTTGGAAAGTAACTGCAGCTTGTATCCTAAAGGCTACACATACCTTTGTTTTGGGATGGATTTCCCTCTGTTGGCACTGGGTCTGAGTTGAGGGTGACAGAGCTCAGTGAGATCTAGTAATATGTCCTTGTCCATCCTGTAGAGCTCTACAGTCTCCAGCTCATGTAGCTCTTGGAAGGTTATCCTGGGCTTGAACGCTCTTCTCCTTCTCTGCCTAGGCCTATTGTCAGCAGCACCAGCAGCACTGATTTCAGCATCTAGCATATACAGATGTAGCAGACCTGCAGCAGCCCCTAGAATTATCTCAGTTAAAATTCCCACATCTGTACTCAAGTGTGGTCCAGAGTATTAGGGAAAATCAGATGCATTACACTGCCAACAATATAACTAACATCATTTAATGGACCTATTTTACTGTGCAATGCGATGTGCCATGCAAACATGTACACCTGAGCTCAGAAGAGCCTAGAAGTGATAGGACACACCCCCAGATGTCAGCCAATCATCAATATGGTCTTAGAGCGTATATGAAGGGGATATGTGGACACAATTACTCCTTTTTTCAATTCAATAAATCCACCTCATTTGCATACATACCCATGCTGACAGCCTGGAAACTACCTGCTTCATAGCCCTATGAACTTAGCAACAGGAGCAATGCACCATTGTATGGACCTAATGCAAGGTCCTATAATATAAATAAAATCCTTTTTTTTCCTATTGTTTGCACACTGCATAGTGTAGTGCAAACATGCCAAGACTATTAAAAAAATTATTACTTTAACTTATTCCCCTCCTCTTTCTGACATCCACAATAACAGTTTTTGCTCATATGTCTATGTAGTATAATATTTTCAGGGGATTTATTTCCACATTTCTGCAGTTTAAATCCCCTTTTGTCTGTCTAGACTCCTGCATGCAGAATTTTTCCACATACACTATGGACACAGACACAAAGTCTGAGCAGATGCCTCTCTGTTTGTTGGATCTCTCAACCTGCCTCATTTTCATGACATTCACCTGTTTATGAAGCAATTTGCATGCCACGGAATTTTCCGTGTTTGTGTGTGCCTACATGCATGCTCAGCAGTGCTTAATGAATCTAAAAATGTCCACGGCCATGTAGGCATTACAGTGTGATGCCTACATAATATATATATCTATACATATATATATATATATATATATATATATATATATATATATATATATATATATATATATATCTTCTTGCTATTAAATCTCATCAAAGTGTCTTAGTGAAATAGTAAATTGTTATTTAATTCCTATATTGGTTTATTAATATTTCTCAATGTTAATAAAAATGCCATTTGCAAGTAATGAATCACTGAATCTCAAATTTCTGAAATTTTGAAATTTTCAATATTCTGATTTTTTTTTTAATTTAGTAACTAAGAAAAAACAATAAAGGGTATGTGAACACCCCTGCCTATTCCGCATATTAATGCTAAATATTTGTGACATCCCTAATTTATGTCATTGTTACATATACATTTTTTTTGTTCATGATATATCTGAAAATCAGTGTTTCTTTGGTAGGGTCTTATGAAGATAATTTTCTATCAAACTTTTGTGTGTAAAATAGATGCTTTCTTTATTTAAAAATACATAGTGTTTTTTTATTTAATTTATAATATTTCCTCAATATTTAATGTTTCTTTCTTAGTTTTTGGATTTAAAATGAACTAATTTTATTACCCCTTTTTATTCATTTACTTCTACTAGCTAATTTATGTAAGTGACTTGAAAAATGAGTAGTTATATCATTTAAATTTTTTTTCTAAAGTTTACTCAGTTTTGTGAGATAATATTTTTGCTAATCAGCTGTCAGTTTTCAATATTTTCTAAACTATTGGAATTATAAATTATAATTCATTTTTTTCTTTTTCTCAAATTGCATTTTATTTTAAGTATTTTTATCCCAATCTTTATTTCTTTGTATGTCCATTGTTTCTTTATTGTCAACATGAATTTTAAGAGAATCCCATGTTTTCATTAAAAGATAAATATTCATATCTTTGTTTATTTTTATAGTCTTGACATTCTGTTAATGTTATCATATTCATGGGAATTGTATGAATTATGTCAATGTTATTGATATTTGTAACTAATTCTATGATTATTGAATTATAATGGGAAATTGGATACAATTACTATTAAAATACAGGTCCATTGAAGCATAATAATTTTTAACCAATTCCTGACACATTTTGCTGAAGCTAAAATGTTGATGTTATGAGCTATACTTATATCTTGCTGATTTGCTATAGAGTTAAATGCCAAGCTAGGATTAAGCTTCTAAGTATTTTGTAATATTTTGAAATGATCTATAACTGTTTTGGTTCCTACTCCTGGTATTCAATAAAAAATGACAAATGCATTAATGTATTATTAAAACTTAGTGTGATAATGGATTATATTCCTTTATCATTTACTTTGTTTTTAATTTTGGGTGGAATATGTGTTTTTTTTTCAAATTACTGCAGTGCCTCTTCTATTGCTTTTCAAAATCATTTGCTGTCATAACTTCATAACCTAGAATATTTTATAAGCTAACATCTTTTTTTTCTAAAAGGTACATTTCTTGTATAAGGATAAGATCACCTTTGTGTAAACTTAAATATTTTGATAAATGTCTTCTTTGTTATTACACTGTAATAAGCTGATGTTAAGAGTTAAGATATTTAAAGCGCATACATTATAGAGATACTCTGAATTTTGATGATATTTTCTTAGTATTGAATGTACAAGAAAAATACAGAAATTAAATTTTAGATATAAACGTAAAACTATTTTCTAATTTATAACAAATATATTTACAATATTTAACCTAATGATTATGGATACTTATATCCCTATCTTTTCTAACCATCTATACAAACCAGCTTTCCCTTGCATATTATAATAGTTGTTACTGCAACGTAATAAAAAAAATATTTTCCTTAAATAAAGTGGCAAAAAATGGGCAAACTTGTATATTACATTTCAAATTATTACTTTGAAAATTGCTTACAATGTTGTTATATCTTAAATATAGCATGCATTTTCATGTAATTCAAATACACTACACTTCCACTTATTCTGTTTTAAAAAATTTCCTATTAAGTTATCTTCTTTTTATTAAAGGAACTTGTTTTTCTTTAGTATAAAATATCTTAAGCCAGCTGCTTCTTTAAATGAGAAAATATAGATTGTGAACTTATACTATTTAGAAATGTACGTAAAATTAAGATATAACTACTTAATTTCACATATGTTATATAGTTAAAAAGTATGTATGTACTGCACTGAAATTTGCATTTTAAATTATAACTTACAATGCATTTTGTCTACTCTAATGTCCTGTTGAAATTCTGTCAAAGTTTCACAATTCTGATCAACTCATTTCAGAAGATCAAGCAGGAGATCTAGCCAAGAACCAGACTAGCATTTATCATGTCATAGTCAATAACAGGTCACTGATTAGTGATATTAGTTATTGGTTGCTTATACATGCATGTGATCTTGAATCTTCCATATAACTATGAGATGTTGAAGTTAAAGAAATCAAAAACATGTTTAAAATGTATAACATCCAGACAAATTCAACATTAGTAGAACTGAGGATAGGTATATCAGGTATATCAAAACCTTTATTCTTATAGAGGATGGAAACTAACAGAAATTGGTAAATAGTAATTATTTCAAACAATGATATCTTGTGCTTTGTAATTGTGCTAAATCAAAAAATCCAAAAACACAACTACAGATTTTCACAAATTCCACTATAACAATATATTGATTTTATTATTATTATTATTATTATTATTATTATTATTATTATTATTATTATTATTATTAACCCCTATATCACTAGGTAGGTTGCAAATTTGCTTACAGATAGAGCCCACAGTGTGAAAGTAGCTGACTCCAAGTCAGACTGCTGACCAGTCACAAGTGAAGTCCTACAGGGATCGGTCCAGGGTCCTCTCCTGTTTGGCATCCACTTCTCAGAAGTCCAGGCCAACATGGAGGGATTCTGTCTGACCATGTTCCCAAATGACTGCAACCTGGGAGCCATTATTAACTTCCCAATTAATGTATACATTCTACAGAAAGGACTCACTGAGACCAATGACTGGTGTCGAAACTATGGCCTTAAGCTTAATGCCAAAAAATGAGTCATCTTCCTGTTTGGGAAAAGCTCAGTTCCCACTAATTACCACACTGATGGGAGCCCACTGAACACTGAAGGCATTATAAAAGATCTGGGGACACAGGTTGACAGCAAAATTTCCTTCGACCAGTACATTGCCACTGTGGTCAGAAAGTCCTTCTATGTGGCACATCTCTTTATCACGGGTTTTGCATCCAGGAAGAAAGAGGTCATCATCTCTCTCTAGTCTTCCCTCATTAGGCTGATCATCGAGTATAATGCTCCATTTGGCATGTACCTCACTAGACACATGCAACAGCTGGAAAGGCCACAAAAGTAGCTCACAAAGAGGAATCTAGGCCATAAATATATGTCCTACATGGACAGACTCAAAAACCTCCAGCTATTCTCTGTCTCATATCGTCTACTAAGAGGCGATCTCTGCTTGACTTACAAAGCCATGTCTCACCCAGCTCTGTTAGAATTGCTACATCTAAAGAAATTCCAATCCCTCTCCACTACAAGCTCCAGAGACCTCAACCTCATTATCACAATCAACAGAATGTGCTAGAGGGACAAGTTCATAACCCAGAGACTGTCCATGCTATGGTACAGACTTCTCATACATGTCAAGCAGAGCACCTCACTGGCCCTCTTCAAAAGAAATCTTAATGAGTGGATGGGAAATAAAAAGTTCACCCTGGGGATCACTCCAGTGGCTCTAATTGACAGAAGCACTGGGAACTAATTTTTGGGTGTCACAAAGTCAGGGCACTTCTATGAGCTAGTCTTGTAAAGGCTCCAGAGCCATTAGCCTAGTACACACCTATGAACCTATACGGCATTGATATAATGTAAATATCGGAACTTTGAATGTTGGCAGTATGACTGGTATAGGGAGAGAGCTAGCTGATATGATGGACAGAAGGAAGGTTGGTATATTGTGTGTGCAAGAAACCAGATGGAAGGGGAGTAAGGCTAGGTGTATCAGAGGTGGGTTCAAATTGTTTTATCATGGTGTGGATGGGAGGAGAAATGGTGTAGGAGTTATTCTGAAGGAACAGTATGCTGAGAGTGTTTTGGAGGTGAAAAGAGTGTTGGATAGAGTGATGTTTATGAAGATGGAAATTGATGGTGTAATGATGAATGTTGTTAGTGCATATGCTCCACAAGTTGGGTGTGCAATGGATGAGAAAGAAAACATTTTGGAGTGAATTGGATGAAGTGGTGATGACTGTACCCAAGGGTGAGAGAGTGGTGATTGGAGCAGATTTCAATGGGCATGTTGGTGAAGGGAACAGAGGGGATGAGGAAGTGATGGATAGGTATGGTGTTAAACAAAGGAATGCAGAAGGTCAGATGGTAGTGGATTTTGCGAAAAGTATGGACATGGCTGTGGTGAATACGTATTTTAACAAGAGGGAAGAGCATAGGGTGACATACAAGAGTGGAGGAAGATGCACACAGGTGGATTATATCTTATGTAGGAGGGCCAGTTTGAAGGAGATTGGAGACTGTAAAGTGGTGACTGGAGAAAGTGTCATTAGGCAGCATAGGATAGTGGTTTATAGGATGACGTTGGTTATCAAGAAGAGGAGGAGGAGTGTGAGGGCAGCACCAAGGATCAAGTGGTGGAAATTGAAAAAGGGTAATTGTGAGGTGGAGTTCAGGGATGAGTTAAGGCAGGCACTGGGTGGCAGTGAAGAGTTACCAAATAGCTGGGTAACTACAGCAGAGCTAGTAAGGGAGACAGCTAGAAAGGTGCTTGGTATCACATCTGGACAGAGGAAGGATGACAAGGAGACATGGTGGTGGAATGAGGAAGTACAGGAGAGTATACAGAGAAAGAGGTTGGCAAAGAAGAAGTGGGATCATCAGAGAGATGAAGAAAGTAGACAGGAGTATAAGGAGATGAGGTGCATGGCAAAGAGAAAGGTGGCAAAGGCTAAGGATAAGGCATATGAAGAGTTGTATGAAAGGTTGGACACTAAGGAGGGAGAAAAGGACCTGTACCGATTGGCTAGACAGAGGGACCGAGCTAGGAAAGATGTGCAGCAGGTAAAGGTGATAAAGGATAATGAGGGAACCATACTCACAAGTGAGGAGAGTGTGTTGAGGAGATGGAAAGAGTACTTTGAGGGGTTGATGAATGAAGAGAATGAGAGGGAGAAAAGGTTGAATGATGTAGGGATAGTAAATCATGAACTACAATGGATTAGCAAGGAGGAAGTAAGGATAGCTATGAAGAGAATGAAGAATGGAAAGGCTGTTGGCCCAGATGACATACCTGTGGAAGCATGGAGGTGTTTAGGTGAAATGGCAGTGGAGTTTTTAACCAGATTGTTTAATGAAATCTTGGAAAGTGAGAGGATGCCTGAGGAATGGAGAAAAAGTGTTTTGGTACCGATTTTTAAGAATAAGGGTGATGTGCAGAGCTGTAGTAACTACAGAGGGATAAAACTGATCAGTCACAGCATGAAGTTATGGGAAAGAGTAGTGGAAGCAAGGTTAAGAAGGGACATGATGATTAGAGATCAGCAGTGTGGTTTCATGCCAGGAAAGAGCACTACAGATGCGATCTTTGCTCTGAGAGTGTTGATAGAGAAGTACAGAGAATGTCGGAAGGAGTTGCATTGTGTTTTTGTAGACTTAGAGAAACCATATGACAGGGTGCCTAGAGAGAAGTTGTGGTATTGTATGAGGAAGTCAGGAGTGTCAGAAAAGTATGTAAGAGTGGTACAGGATATGTATGAGGGTAGTGTGACAGCAGTGAGGTCTGTGGTGGGAGTGACGGTTGCGTTTAAGGTGGAGGTGGGGTTACATCAAGGATCAGCTCTGAGCCCTTTCTTATTTGCAATGGTGATGGACAGGTTGACAGACGAGATCAGACAGGAGTCCCCGTGGACTATGATGTTTGCAGATGACACTGTGATCTGTAGTGAGAGTAGAGAACAGGTGGAGGAGACCCTAGAGAGATGGAGATATGCTCTTGAGAGAAGAAGAATGAAGGTCAGCAGGACTAAGACAGAATATATGTGTGTGAATGAGAGGGGGGATAGACGAATGGTGAGGATGCAAGGAGTAGAGGTGGCGAAGGTGGATGAGTTTAAATACTTGGGGTCAATAGTTCAGAGTAATGGTGTGTGTGGAAGAGAGGTGAAGAAGAGAGTTTAGGCAGGATGGAGTGGGTGGAGAAGAGTGTCAGGAGTGATTTGTGACAGATGATTACCTGTAAGAGTGAAAGGGAAGGTCTACAAGAGGGTAGTGAGACCAGCTATGTTATATGGGTTGGAGACAGTGGCATTGACAAAAAGGCAGGAGTTTGAGCTGGATGTGGCAGAATTAAAAATGTTAAGATTTGCACTGGGTGTGACGAGGGTGGACAGGATTAGGAATAAGTATATTAGAGGGTCAGCCCAGGTTGGAAGGTTTGGAGACAAAGCCAGAGAGGCACGGTTACGTTGGTTTGGACATGTGCTGAGGAGGGATGCTGAGTATATTGGGAAAAAGATGCTAAGGATGAAGCTACCAGGCAACAGGAAAAGAGGAAGGTCTAAGATAAGGTTTATGGATGTGGTGAGAGAGGACATGCAGGTGGTTGGTGTGACACAGCAAGATGCAGAAGACAGGAAGAAATGGAAACAGGTGATCTGCTGTGGCGACCCCTAATGTGAACAGCCGAAAGAAGGTGATGATGATATATTAAATCATATATCTAATTTTTACACAACCAATAACTTATGATCAACATCACCAATTAGATTTAAGATATTTGGAGAAGAGAATTAAAAGTATGTATGCCTTTTAAATGTATATTTATATTCCCCAGATGGTATTACTTTCACATGAGTATATAAATATTTGGTTAACAAAGTAAAATTAAGATTAAATAGAAAGCTGAAAGTTATCTCATTCAACAAATGGATGTGATGACAATTTGTGTACCAAATCACAACTTGAAATCAAGCTACGGTATTTGTAATGACAAGGTAAAATATTAAACAGTATTAAATAATATCCCTTCTCCCTTTCTATTATATCTATAAACAAAGCCAGTCAATATTTTATGGTATTAAGAATGAAAGAGGGATATGAAGGTGATAATGATTAACCCTAATACATTTACAAGACAAAGATTTGTCATGTATTAAATGGCAAAATATTCTCCGAAATGGGTTTTAGAACAATTATGTAAATTTTTTTTGTATGAGGTCATGGCAGATATAATAAAGATGCTTGGTGAGAATGGGCATAAATGGCTGCTGAGGGTATTCATAGCAGTGTGGAGAGAAATGCGTATATTAGATGACTGGAGAATAAGCATATTTGTGCCAGTGTACAAGAACAAAGGGGGCATCTACAACTATGGGCAGCACAGAGATGTCAAACTCCTGTCATATTGCATGAACATTCTGGAGAGAGTGATTGATAAATGGATATGCAGAGTAGTAGACAGTAAGATGGGAGATGAGCAATGTGGATTCTGATTATGATGCAGCACAAGTGACCCAATGTCAGCAGTGAGACAGATAGTTGAGAAGAAGCTAGAGATAAGGAAAGAGTCCAACTGCTCACTGGAGAAAACATATGACAACATCCCAAGAAAGCTGATCTGGACAGTACTGTGGTGGTTCTAAGTCCCAGAAACAGTGGTAGACTTAGTGCAGCCTATGTACAAGGGCCCAATAACTCAAGTACAAACAGTAGTCTGCTGCAGTAGCATTGTTGCCTCACAGCAAGAGGTTCTCCCATTTGATTCTCGGTTTGGGTTGGGAGTGCCTTCTGTGTGGAGTCTTCATGTCCTCCCCACGGTCGAGTGGGCATTCAAAAGACATGCATTGAATGGGCGTGCCTTCATTGAAGGTTGGGTGCCGGGCTGGCAACTCGACACCATAAAAAAAACAACTGTCAATTATTAGTGGACCGGAGTTCCGCTGTGGCGACCCCTAACTGGGAAAAGCCGAAAGACAAACAACAACAACAACAAACAGTAGTCTGTCTCACAAAGGGGGGCCCAGTGTAAGTGGCTGTCCACCAGTGTTCACCTTTGAGCCCACTGCTGTTCATATTGGTTATAGACTACATTAGCAAGCATGTTGGAAGGGATAGATAAACAAAGTTGCTGCACGCAGACAACATGGCATTACAGGCACACTCTAAACAAGAACTTCAGCAAAGGATAGGGAAATAGAATGCAAAACTGAAGTTACTTGTAATGAAACTAAGTACAGTTAAGACAGCAGTAATGGCAGCAAATTTGGGAATTCAGAAGAAGCTGAGAACTGAGATAGAAGGGAAGACACTGGAACAGGTTATTAGCTTCAGGTATCTGGGAGAGGTGGTTGAGGAGAAGGGAAGTCTGAATGAAAAGGTCAAAGCTAGAATCAGAGAGGCTGCAGTCAACTGGCATAGACTGTCAGGTGTAGTCTATGGCAGAAGAATGTTAAAGAAGCTGACAAGTAAGGTATACAAGATAGTGATGTGACCAGTACTACTGTACAGTGTAGGAACTGAGCAGTAAAGGTAGAGCAGATGAGAAAGCTGTAAGTGATGGAAATTAAGTGGCTGAGAAGGGTGGTAGGATGTACACTGTGGGACAGATGAATAAGTGAGGACATAAAAGCAGAAGCCAAAGTACCTCCAGTTTCAGAAAAGATGAAAGAGAACAGATTACTGTGATTCAGAACATGTATAGAAAAGCAGAAGACAATATGTTGAAGAAGAATTGGAACAGACTGGAAGAAAGTAAGAGGAAACCAGGGTGTTCAGCAAAGAGGTGGATGGATTGTGTGAGAGATAAGTGCAGTCAGGCATGAGTGTTGATGAAGGCAGGAGTGTGGATGCCATACAGAAAATGGGAAAAAGAGGGTTGATGATCTCCACAGAACCTGCCTGCATCATTACATACTACATATGATAGCATTTCTTCTATTAGCAATTACAGAGTTTAATTATTTAATAATCTCACTAAGACTGAGTTTAAATAATCTAATCCCTGAATCATGATACTTTGCACTAGCCTGACAGCAAAATGACTACTATAAATGACTACTATAAAGAATAGATAGAACAGTACTACAAAGGATAAGAGTGAACACAGGCTGGGAGGATCTAAGAGCCATACAACTAATCAGTAGTGCAGTATGTGCATTTTAGTTACTAAATGATAATATCTAACTTATTATATTTTAATAAAACCAATTATATGCAAAGTTATAGTTTAATGTTATAGCCTTTAACTGTAATTGCTACTTCTAAATTTTACTAGCTTACATTTTCTCTTACTTAAGCTTTGTATCATGGAGGATGACAGATAATATTACATCATGCAAGTAATGTTTAAAACACTAATACTGCTATGTCTTTCTTAAATTTTTGGATTTGAGGCTACTTTCCAGACATAGACATTTCTTACTTTTCTTTTAAGCGACACTGATTTCGTTCATATCTTCTAGGATGGCAAGGATTTTATTTGCTTGAATATACAGTGATGCTTCTACCATTGTGTAAATATTTTTTATTCCTTCTGAAAAAAAGACATTTTTATTCTTTCTGGAAAAAGAAGGCATACTTTTAAGCTATTTTTTTTTCTTTCAGTTCTTTACTAAATGGTAGGCAAGATTTTCTTTTGGAAATAACCTTTATAGAATAGTTGTCAAACCTGACTCTATTATATCCTACTTTGATTAGAGAACTAGACAAGGTAGTTTAAAAACTACTTCTTTCTTTTCTAGAGATGAATTTCACAATGAGAGAATGTGGAGGAGCATTTTTACCTTTTGAATAAGTAAGAGACTTGTGTGGCCTCTCAATCTCTAATGATAATCCATTCATCCATCCACAACCCCTTTTTACCATTTCTTCATATGGGGTAGGGGGTATCACTTCAACAGCGACATTTCTTCATATGGGGTAGGGGGTATCACTTCAACAGCGACAATCATGTAGAGCCATGTTTGCACCCTCAGGTAGCTAGCATTGCCATGTAATCCTTCCATTCCACACATTCACATGCACAATCACACCTGTGGCCAGTTTGGAGTTTCCAATCAACCTCCTGCATGTTTTTGGAATGTAGGAGAAAACAAGAGCATGTGTAGGAAACCCATGTGAGCACAGGGAGGTCATGTAGTCTTCACGCAGAAGGCACATCAGCCAAGAACTGAAATAGGGAACTTCTCGCTGTGAGTTGACAGTGCTATCCACTGTGACACTGTGCAAAATGATAATGCGTTAGGAAAAAAAGTTTTAGAGAGCCATGTTGTTAAAAAATTAATTCTGTCACCTTTACATTTCTCAGTAATTCCATATATTCTTATGTTGTTTTTTTTAGTCTCATTTTGAAGATCTCTATTTTTTTTTTGTTTTACCAGGAACTCTAGGCCTGTTTCATTTACTGACACTCTCCTTTCAAGGTCTGTCAAGGTGGTTTCTATTCTGAAGATTTGTTCTCTTTTGGTATTTTAAAACATCACTCAAACTTTAAATTTTTGTTCACAATCTCTTTAAAATGATCTATTATGGAGACATATTTGTCCATTTTGGTTACCATATCTTGCACAATTGCCACCGTGGACTGTATTTCTTTTTTCACATTAAAGTATGGAGTCCCTTTTTTTGAATTACTCATCTTGTTCTTTCTTGACTGTAACAGATCTTTTAATTAAATCTGTCAGGGAATCATCTTATCTTCAGGGATTTTCCAATGCATCCTTTAAGGTGTCCCTTGTGTTTGAACTTTTGTATAAAATTTCTTCAAAGATTATTGATTTTGAATGATGAAGATGTTAGATGATCATTTTAGTTACAGAGCAAACAACTATTGTTGCCCCTACTCCACCATCTTGGCCACACTCTCTCTGTGGGTAGTTTTTGATGATTTTTTTTTAACCATTTGTGATACCTGGTGGTTGAATTTCAGCTGATCACCTATGGTGATCTCCAGTAATTTTGTGTGATTTGCTTGTTCAATTATGGTATTGTTGACAGAGACAATACTGAATATTGTCGTTTTGGTATAGATGCAGTTTGAGGTATGTAGAAGTAATTTCCTTTTTTTTTCGGGGGGGTTAGAAGTAGCTGTGATTATTTAGCCAAGTTTTAATTAATAATAAGGATTGCTGAGTATGGTCTTATTGTTTAGAGAGAATTTTGGCAGAACAGATTAGGATCGGGTCATCAACATGTTTAACCAGGTTAGCATTTTTTTTGGCATTGCAGGGACTATTGATGAATATGTTGTAGAGTATGGGGCATAGTATAGATCCTTGTGCAATACAAATATTTACTGGCAAGACATTGGAGAAATCATTTTTTTCCATTTAACTGCTTGTGCTCTGTTTGAGACATAGCTATGGAACCACTGCTGTAAATAGTTTGTGGATCCTGAGGATTAGAGTTTATACATCCATAGGTTCATGGTTGTTTGCTAGGCTAACCAACACAAGGACCTTCTTAAACCTAGCCATGCATCCCAAATCTCTGAGAAGTTTTGGCACCCTTGATAAGTGTGTAAGCAGAGGCTTGGGAGATGAAACATTTGCAGCAGGGGGCTTGGAGATTAACCATTTACAGGCTGCCTGTGACCATTAGATATACAGGTGCCAAGTCAGGGAGGAAGTTCCTGTTCCCCATCCAGTTGTCCAAATTACACTTGAATTCGGTTAGGGAGGAACTCTGCTTCACATGGATGGTGAGCCTGTTCCATAGACAGGGTAATCTCTGGGATACATACCTGTCTCTCCAGCGGGTACTATTTGCATCACTGGCAAGGTTCAAGTCTTTAGAATGGGTAATTCTGGCGCTGTTTGTTTTGTGGATATGCAGGAGGTCCATCTGAGTGGGATCTGAGAGTGACCTGTATGCCAGGCATAGATCTCCCAATCAACAGCCTGGAGGAAACAGAATATAGGGATAGGGCCTTGAGGTAGTCTGCACAGGGCATTTTAGTTATGCCCTTCATTCTTTTAGGGAGGAACCTCTGTGGAAATTCCTTTTGTTTGATATGCCTGGTTAGGTACATACCAAAGGGGCATTGTACTCAATTATAGTTCTGATGAATGTAGAATACAGTGGAACAATGACGTCTCTGGAGCTAGATGCCATACATTTTTTTATAAGTTGCATGACATAGAATGATTTCCTCACTACTGTAGACATGTGATTGTCAAAGGCTAGATTAGTGTCTATGTGTGTCCCAAAGTCCCTGACTATTGTGTCAGCTCTAAGGGGTGTGTTGTCAATATGATAGTTACCAGGGGTAGATTACTTTTCAAAGGATACTGTTAAGCATTTCTTGGCATTTAGTTTTAGTCCATGGCACTGACACCAGTTGTTTGTCAATTTAGTCTGACAGAGACCATTGACATTGGCCTTGACTTCAGATAAGTAAATATCAAAAATGAGTGGTCGAAAGACCAATCCCTGAAATACTTTACTTGTGACTAGTCTCTTTGCAGAGGTGAACTCCCCAGTTTTAACTTCCTGGGTCCTGTCTGTGAGCCAATTGGCTGCCCCCTGCATGAATTACAGAATTGTATCTAACCTCCTATGTTTGTAAGCAATGTCCAAGTGTGGATTTGTGTCAAATGCCTTGGCCAGGTCAAAGTAGGCAGAATGAACTATTTTGCCTTCATCTATTGTTTTGGTGACCATCTTAAAGAAGTCCACTAGGTTAAGTAGGTATGACCTGCCCTTGACAAAAGCAAACTGGGTTGGATCTAGTGACTGGAAGTTTACTATATCATTATTGATCATTTCCATGATAATTCTTTCCATGGCTTTGCATATAAGACTAGTGAGACCTTTGTGAGGAGGAATGACTGTTGCTTTTCTCCACTCATGATGCACAAAGCCTGTTTGGAAGCTATAGTTAAATAGCAATTCCAGAGGTCCCGATAAGTCATGTTTCATGCTATTTAGAAGGCATCCTGGGATATTGTCTGGGCCCATTGATGCAGTGTTCTTAGCCTTAGAGAGAGTATTAAGACCTGTTCCTTAGTGATAACAGGGAGAGTTATTTTTGATGGTATTTCCAGAGGGAAAGTTGGGAGGGTAAAGTTGGAGCAGACTTTGTTGGCCAGCAGGTTTACTGTATCTTCTGGCTCAGTGTAAGAGGCTCCATTTACAATGAGCTCTGAACACAATTGTGTATTGCCTTTGAGGTTGCGTACATAACTAAAGAATGCTTGTAGTTGTCCTTGGCCTGGGAGACCAAATTTACCTCAAAATTGGCTTTGGTAGACTTCATTTGTCTTCTGAGTTGTATGTTTAATTCAATGAGAATTCTTTTATGTACTGGGAGCTGCAACTCCTAATTTTTGGCATGATTTTCTTCCTCCTGTTATACAGCCTATTGATTTTGTGATTCCAACAGGGTGGCTTGTTTTTTGAGTCAGTTCTGTACTTATTTGTGGTGGGTAAGGCTGCCTCTATGCAGCTATTGATATGCTTTTATAGGATTTCGGTGAACAGTTCTGCACAGTCAGCAGTGTTCTCAGGGATTATGGAGGCTAGAAATGTTGCCAGGTTATCACTTAATAGCAGGAAGTTAGAGCTTCTGGTGGGAGACAGTATCAAAAGCTTTTTATAATCCTAAGAAGATGGTGGAAACTAAGCTTCCAGCATTTCTATGGATGCTTGCAGTATTAATCAAAGTCAACAAAGCAGAAGATGTGCAATGATGTTGACAGAAGCCATAGTTGATTGAGGACAGAAACTGGTTATCTATTTGATAGCTGAGAAGTTCTATATAATCATATGTTTATAATATTTTATAGGGGAGATAAAATGACAATTGACCTACAGTTTGAAAGATCTGTATTTATTTCAGCATTCCAACTTGTGCAGTGGAATAATATATATATATTTTTTTTTTGCATCGCAGGGGTACTTTATTTCAGATGTGGACTGATTTATCAGAATTGAGGATGCATGTGGAATATCATGAACTCCTATTTTAAGACATGTACCAGGTAGATTGTCATGGAAAGGTGTGGTAGGCTTTGATTGTTTAGGGTATTTTATTAATGTCTGTGTTTTGACTGGCTGAGTAGTACATTCTCCTATATTTGATGATAGGTTACTTTGCTTGGTTTCTTAGTTGTCTATATGCAAGTAAAATAGCCTCTATATTATTTATTATCCAGACATTCAGGCTTTGCCCCTTTGTTTCATGAGTTGTTTAGTTGCTAATGATAGCCTTTTGGGAGTTGTCTTTGACTCTTTTTATTCTGGGGAGAGTGGACAAGTGTGCAAATAACACACTTAGAAACAGCATCATCTATGGTGGGAGTCTTGACTGTCTCCATCTTATGGAGACGTGGCATATTCACAGAAGTGCCTTCAATGAAGGCACATTTTCTTACTAGAGTGTTGTTTCCCTGCCTTGTGGTGTACGTTTGCAAATACTCTCTTAGGCTGTCTAACAGAGTTCCATGAGATGCTCTTTTATTTGGTCAGGATATCAGGATTCAGTCGAGGGTCGATTGCTGGGCTGTCAATTTCTTATAATGAGTTGTTATGATTATGAGTTTGGTGAGCTTATACAGCTGTAGATCACTGATTCAATGATCAGAGGTATGTACTAGGCTAATGACCATTAAGGCTTTTATAAGCCTAGTCATGCAACCAAGATGTGACCCATGTGTTTTATGTTTTAGATATTTTTTTAAGAAGAGGTGATGTTTGGCTTTGACATGAATTACTGACTACCTCTGTCCATTAGGGACATAGTGCCAGACCAGAGGGGAATTTGCAACTTCCTATCCTCTTGTCCAAGTTATGTTTAAATATGGTCGTGGAGTGACTTGGCTTCAAATGTATAGGAAGGAACGTTGCTCTGCATGAATGGGAAGCCTATTCCAGGGAATGAGAATTCTCTAAGATACATATCTGTTTCTCCAACATGTCTTATTCCTGGCACAAGCAAAATTCAAGTCTTTGGATCTAGTCATACTAATGCTGTTTGTTTTGCAAATATGCATGAGGTCCTTCATAGTTGGGTTCAAGGATGTCTTTTACACCAGACATAGGTTGCTTCTCAGTAATCTGTATGGATGATCCACCTAGGACATTGTGTTTACTTCTTGCATTCTTTTGTAAGGAACCTTTGAGGACATTCCATTTGTTGCATGTGTCTGGTTAGGTACATGCAGAGGGTGTCTTTATACTTTGTGAAGGGTCTGATGAGAATTAAGTACAGTAGTATGATGACATAACTGGACATAGAGGCCTTGCCTTTACTTACATGTTGAGAAACATAGAAGAATTTTCTTACTATACTGACACATATTTGTGCAAAGGCTAAGTTACTGTCTACATGAGTTCCCAGATCCCTAACTAGTGAATTAACTCTTAGGAAGGAATTATTAATGGTATAGTTTCCCAGGATGGCTACCTTCCCAAAAGGTACTATAATACATTTCTTGGCATTGAGTTTTAAACTGTTACTTTGGCACCAATCATGTACCTGTGTTAGAACTTCTAGTAGGGTGCTTTTATCTTGTTGGGATTCTTTAATTTGTCCTAGCTTGCAATCATCTGCAAACATGTTTAGCCAGAGACTTGTGAAATTGGCTTTGACCCCCGAGAAGTAGCTTCCAAACTGGAGTGGGCCTAGCACAGAGCTTTGAGGGACTCCACTGGTGAATGGCCTGCTTGTGGAGGTGGCCTCAGTTTTCTTTACCTCCTGGGTCCTATCTATGTACCAGTTTGCTATCCAGTGTGTTATAAAGGGGGTGCTGCTTAGTTCCATAAGTTTCTTAACAATGCCTGCTTATGATAGTGTGTCAAATGCCTTAGCCAGATCAAGATAGGCAGTAGGCACATATTTTCCCTCATTAATTGCCTTGATGACCTTTTCAAGAAAGTCCATCAGGTTCAGTAGGCATGACCTTACTTTGACAAAGCCAAACTTGGATGGCTACTGAGAGTGGAGATCTCCAAGCCTTTGTTGTTAATTTCCATAATAATTCATTACATGGCTTTGCAAATTAACTAGTCAGACTAATTACACAAACTCCACTCCACATACCTTCAGATAGAAACAACTCTGATCCAAAACAATACCAAAACAGCAAAATCTTCAGAAGTCAGGAATCGAAAAACAGGAACCAAAGTCAAATCCAAAAGCAAATTCTTTATTCTCCAGCGCCTCGGTGTAACCACCTTTCAAGAGTATACATTCTCACTGAAAGAATGGATATATATATATACACTCATAGCAATTAATTACGCAATTAATTAAACAATTATGTTCAAAAAAGTTTTAAAGCAGACACCTCCAGTTTATTTCATTATTCGATTCCTGACTTCTGAAGATTTTGCTGTTTTGGTATTGTTTTGGATCAGAGTTGTTTCTATCTAGTCAGACTAATTAGTCTGTAGTTTCCTAGATCTGTTTATGGTCATCCGTTATGAAAGGAATGACTACTACAGTCCTCCATTTTGTGGCACAAAGCCAGTACTGAGGCTACTTTTAAATAATGACTCTGATAAGTCATACTTTAGACTATTCTGGAGACATTCTAGGATGTCATTGGGGCCTACTGAAGTGTGTTGTTGGCTTTAGTGAGTGCAACCAGGACATGGTCTCTTGATTTAGTTGGAGGGGGTAACGATTGAGGGAAGTTTTGTATTATGACAGGGGGTGAGTAGGGGCTACATTTGAAAATGAATCTGTTAACTAATGGGATTGCTGTATCACCAGGCTCACTGCATCCATAAATTCAACAAATTACTGTAGGCTACCCTTGAGGTTTCTGACATAGCTGAAGAAGGCCTTATGGCTGTCTTTTCCCTGGGAGGCTATTTTAACCTTATCGTTGTATTTATTTGAACTAATTAGCCATCCCAACTGTCTGTTCAGTTTGGTGAGCTAGTTCTTATTTATTTGGGAGTTGCATTTCCTGATTTTTGTCAAGAAGTTTTTTTTTTGCTTTGGTGTGTATCCTGTGTAGTTTACGATGCCACCAGGGTGATTTGTTTTTGGAGTCAGCTACAGGCTTACTTCTGGTAGGTACAGCAGCCTCGATGCAACCATTGACCTGGTTGTGCAGAGTTTTTGTGAACAGCTCAGCACAGGCAGCTGTTTTTTTCTGAATTCAGAGGCGCACTGAATTTTGATAAACTATCAATTAATAAAAGGTAGTTTGCCTTACAATGGACTATTATTTAGTTTACTAAGGTTACCAAGCTGATTTTGATTTTGAAAGAAAACAGCTTTATGGTCAGACCATACCAAGGAGGAAGTGACATAGGGAGGGTGTAGATTTCTCCCATGCATATACTTGAGTGTAGGACACTGTATCGAATGTACAGTGTTCTGACACACAGTGGGTTGATGCCAAATGGTCAACACAGACAGGAGACTGACAGGCATGCAAGATCAATATTAGCTGAGTTAGGGAATATTTCTCTTCCCCGGGGATTGAGCAATCTTAGACTTACTATATATAATTAGCAGTGGGTGGGTGCACAGCCTCCCCCTCATGTAGGGGGTTCAGGGGTGCTTGCTCCCTAAAAAATGCTTGCCTATGGTTTACTCCACTCAGTGTAATTCCTGAAGCATGTGAAGAATGTGTTGTTATTGTTGCTTTTGACATTTGGACTTTCATCTATAGGGGGCTGGGATACTATATGTTCAATACAGTGTCTTACACCCACACACACACATACACACACATATATATATATATATTTATATCAGTACAATGTCCAGTATGTTGAATCCAGTAGTGGGAGTATGAATTAATTCTCCAAGGGTGTTTGTATTTACAAAATCCAGGAATCTCTATGCCTGAGAATTTGAGGTTGTGTGAAATTCCCTGTCTATAGAAGGGTAATTAAAGTCTCCAATTAGTAGTTTGTTTGGTTGGATTGTAAGTGTTTCCAATAGACTCTATGATTTTCTTGGGACATGGAGGGTGACCTATAGCTAGTTATGATGTGGTACAGGAAATTATTTATAGTTGTCTGCATGTGGAGATACTTCAGCGTGTCATCCTGTTTAACCAGCCTAGGGGTATGCTTGTTAATGACTTATATTACAAAAAACAAGTAATCTCCGTTGTATCCCAGAAGTCTCAAAACAACCTACTAAAGTGTAGTGGGTCTAAAAACAACAACAAAACAGTGTAAGAAACTTCTCTGTGTGGAAGATTTTAAGACTTTAATGGTACATCTTATTTAACCAAATTATTAAGTAGATTATTAAGTCTGTGATTTTATATACAAGGCAATATACTACATGGCTGGAAATATATAAACCTTAGTTCATTTTGCGATCAAAAATTATATATAAATATATACATATACATTTTGCATGTAAAAATCAGTTTCTATTTTCATAACTTATTGTTAACAAAGATCGCTTTCATCCTTCTAGACTTCTTCAGGTCTGTGTACAAGAACCCTAAAAACCTATATAATTGTATAATTAGTTAGTATTGTTATTACCATCATTTTGAATAAAGTTGAAAAAAAAAAATATATATATATATATATATATATATATATGTATGATGATGGAAACAAAATATACACTTAAATTTCAAATGATTTAAAATGGTATTTAAAACCAATTTGTAGAAAAAAATAAAATAAAATACAATTAGTCATGTAAACAATGTGGCAATTTTCTAAGTTCCAGTGCACTTTTAATTGAACAGTAGTAGTTTAGTCCAGGCTTTCTAAAAGAGTTTAGCTTTAATTGCCACATAAGTTCATGTTTCTCTAGAATATTCGGGATGTCTCCTTCAAGATCACCCATGTCTATGCAATCCAGGATCTGGAACTTAAAACCTGTATGTCTTTTATGAAGAGAAAGGTGTTTGGCTAGTGCATTATTTTTACATCCAGAGCAGATTTCTGACAGATGACATGAAATCCTTCGCTTGAGTTTATTTACAGTCTTGCCCACATAGAATGCATCATAAAAGACACAGATGTACCATTAAAGTACATTAGGGCTATATATTATTATGACAGCTACTAGGTAGGGCAGGACCAGCTCGAATGTCACACTGATGGGGGAAGGGATGTGAATTTAACATGTGTACCAATAACACTTTGTTTTACAGCACAATAAACCACTCCCATGTCTGATAAAAAGTATATATATATATATATATATATATATATATATATATATATATATATATATTTAGAAAGCTTGTGAGGAAATTATTACTCTATTTTTGTTTTACTTGGATCGCTTGTCTGTGTACTTAATAAAGGATTTTCGACTGGAAACAGACTGCCTGCCTTGCTTGGATTACTTTCGAATACTTAGTAATGCTGTAGAGTGTGCTTTTTTGTTGAGGCATTGAACAGTAACACCTTGATTTTGCTACGCCCAGTAGTTGTTTTTTTTTCAATTTGGAATTCCTTAAAAAAGGTTCTGTGGAAATGGATACCATTTTAGGCAGTATTTAAAGCCTAAAGGGACAGATGTAGACCATCTTTCCAAAGCAACATGGTGTTTTAACCATGTCCATCATTGCTGAGAAACATTGAATCCCCATATAATGACCCCAGATACTCAGCCACTTGTTAAAATCAATCTTCTTAAGTTCATTTTGTGGCATCACCCTCAGTGAATGTAATATGCTGCAAATGTTACAGTCATAGCAGCCTGAGATACATCATCCAAAACTCCATACTATCTTTCTTCATTTAGTCCAAGGAGGTATGTCTCAATTCACTTACACCTACATGGACTATGATAAAAACCTACTGGTTGCTGATGCAAAGACTTGAGTGCATGTGTAGTTTGCCAGATCCAGGATCCAGGATCCAGACAGGCACCTGACCGTTATCTTCTCTTTGGTCAGCCTGGTTAGAGTGTCATCAGTATGTCTTACAATGGAGTCCCCTATGACGAGAGTCCTGGAAAGTGTATTAGCTTGCCTTGAGGACTTTGTTTTTAGGCCTTCATTTAGTGCAACTGTAACGGAGCTATTATTTATTTATTTTTCTGAGTGTTATTGTGTTTGCTGAAGAATACCTTTGCTAATGGAGGTCTAGGTGGTCTTTGCTAATTAGGAAGATTGCATTTAAGTGCCTCAGCATACATTAGCTATCAATGTGTTCTGTGCTATGTGAGATGGATGTTGTTTATGTATTTTTTATAACATGATGTGTGCTTCTACCCAAACATTTAGCCTCCAGTGACATTGTGTAAGTATACCTCTCACATGCAATGTCTGTTATTTTAAGGATTAAATGTTTCCCGAAAAGCATGAGAAAATTGTTATGTTGTTTCAAGTTAACCCATATCAACCAAACTGGCTACAGAGAGGTTAGGAAAATGAATATGCATGCTTTCTGGTCCTGGTTGGATTAATAGATTGTACAGTTGGCCAATGTAATCCAACATAAGCCAGCATTATAGTTACCTGAAGGATTTATGAGGAAGCCCAGCAGAGAATATCTTCCATTTTTTTTAACATTGTTACGCGTGTGTGTGTGTGTGTGTGTGTGTGTGTATGTGTGTTTGTTTGTAGATATACATATATATATATATATATATATATATATATATATATATATATATATATATATATATATATATTATGTATATATATATATATATATATAGAGAGAGAGAGAGAGATAGGGATATATATATAGATATGTGGTTGTATCTATATATGTGTTTTATATATATATATATATATATATATATATATATATATATATATATATATATATATTTATTTTACATTTGTTGACCGAGATTGTCCGACTGAGCTAAAAAGCTCTTTTTCAGCTGAGGCCCGGGGAGAAAAGCTCCAAAATTTTCATTATAAATTAGCATTAAACAGCAATGTTACAGGATTATTACAAGGCATTAAGTAGCAATACAATGTTATACAGTGTCAATAATCAGGAGTATAGCATAACTATTTCAAGATGTATAAAAAGAAATATGTCATTAAGATGAGTATAGTTTTTGGGGTAAGTGGTTAAAAAAAAACAGTTTTATCATGATGTAGTTACATGAAGGCAAGACAATTACAATAGAATGTTTCTCTGAGGCAATTAGCTTAATAAATTTTAGAAGACAGTAGAAAGAGTAGTCAAGGAAGAGTAGAGAGAGCTAGTGAGAAGAGTGAGTTAAGGGCAGAAAGTAGATTAAGGTATGAGAAGAAGGGGATGTTAAGAAGGGAGCAGGACCAGTGACTTTTAAAGTGCTCTTTGGTGGCTGTCTTAAATTGTTTAGGATGTGTAAGAGTCCTGATTTCTAGTGGGAATCTATTCCAGGCAATAGTGGGGTGACAGCTGTACATGTTGTGCCCAAATTTAGACTTGGCTTTGTAGATTTGTAGTAGGTCTTGGTTAGAGCTTTGGAGAGGTCTGGAGGGAGAATAATGGGAGATGAGAGGAGATAGTGCTGGGCAGTAGGAAGGCTGGTATAGGATAGAATGGATGATCTGGAGCTGAGAGAGAAGAAGCTGGTGGGGTCATTCATGCCAGTTTAGGTGCTTTAGAGAGAGGCAGTGATGGGATTTGTAGGTTTGTTGGGCAGCAAATCTAGCTACCTTGTTGTAGGTAGATTCGAGTTTGGTCAGGTGTGCTGAGTTAAGATTTGTGAGAGTTTGAGAATTATACATTAGACTGTTAGAAGGTAGGTAAGAGAGAGAGTAATCTTGGCTTCAGAGGTAAGGAATTTCTTGTTACGGTAAAGGAGCCCAAGTTTTGAATGAGTCTTTTTGATACAGTTATTAACATGCAAGTCAAATTTAAGCTGATTGTCGATGGTTACGCTTAATAGTTTAGTACTGGATTCTACCTGAATGGGAGTGTTATTAAGGGACTGTATGGAGAAGGAGGGTTTAATATTTATGAACTTTTTATGTAGGAAGAGTAACAGCTTTGTTTTTTTTTTAGGATTAAAGATGAGCTGGTTGTTGGAGAACCATGTTTCAACTAAGTTAAAAGATTGCTGAGTAGTTGAAAAGAACTTAGAGGGAGAGTTGGCTGTGGTGATGACTGTAGAGTCATCTGCGTTTTGGCTAAAGATAACTGAGGACTGGAGGTATAGACCTGATTAGTAAAGATATTAAAAAGTAAAGGCCCTAGGGTACACCCAATTTTGACAGGGAGAGGAGGGGAGAGTGCAGAGTGCCATCTCACTGATTGAGATCTATCAGTGAGGTAGCTGGAGAACCATGCAATAGTATCGGAGAAGAAGTTGAGTTATGCAGTTTGTGTAGCAGAAGACTGTGTGACACAATGTTGAAAGCTTTTGAGAGGTCCAGGAATTAGCATGAAATAAGTTTATGGTCATCCATGGCTATAGAGACTGTGTTGGGGAAGGATAATGGAGCTGTAGTGGTGCTATGTTTGGGTCTGAAGCCACGTTGAGTGGGTGTAAGCAGATTTTCCTGTATTAGATACTGCATAACTTGTTTATGAATACATTTTTCTAGTACTTTAGAGAGATGGGAGAAGATATGTCTAAAGTTGGAGATATCAGAGGAGTTACTGCCTGTGTGTATAGGTAGAGTGTAGCATTGTTTCCAGATGGAAGGGACTTTAGATTCAGAGATAGAGAGATTAATTAGGATAGATGCAGGGAAAGCAAGAGTCAGCTGCTATTAGAAGAAAAGTTGAAGGAATATTGTCAGCTGATGCTGAGCATGGTTTTAATTTAGAGAGTAGAGCTTTGATGTAGTTAGCAGGTACAGGTTTGAGGGAGAAGGTATTTGAGGAGATAGCATTAGGAGTAAGTTCAGAAAAGTTAGACATGTTAGTAGTAGAGACGTGTATGGGTTAGGGTTCAGTAGCTTAGATATTGAATTGATAAAATAGGTATTGAAGATATTGGCAGTTTCTTCAGATGTCTTGTCTGGGCATGGATTGGGGAAGCTAAGATTACCGGGATGTAATATTTGGTTAATAGAGTTCCAGAACTTTTTAGGATTACATTTTAGGGCTGTGGGAGGTTTGTTATAGAAGTCCTTTTTATCTTTGTTTATGTGTTTTTTTGTCAGATTTCTGAGTTCTTTATATTTTTGTAAGTCTGCAGAGAGCTTAGTTTGTGACCATTTTTTCCATAGTTTGTCTCTAGTTATCATAAGGGTACGAGTGGCTTTTGAAAACCACAGAGATATGGTGGACTTAATTCGGACTTTGCGAGAGGGAGCACGTGAGTCTAAGATGCTAAGGAAGATGGAGTTGATAGCTAGGACTGCTTCTTCTTGTGGGAGTTGGGTAAGGAATTTCCATGATTGTGATTGTCTTGTGAGTTTTCAGTTTGTGCTTGGTTATTAGGATTTCTGAGTTAGAGAAATTTGACAGGGTGGGGGGGTATCTGTTGTGTTTTTTGTAAAAAAAAAATAGCTACAACTCTAGCTTTTATGCTTACTGTGTCTAATTGATATTGTTACTCTCTCTTAGCAAACTCTGTAGGCAGATCCTGGAACTCTCTCCCAACCAAAATTTCTTTGCTCAACTCCCTGAGTCAATTCAAGACTTGACTCAGACAACATCTGACACTAAACTGGCTATGCCAATGTAGCAACCCTGACTAACTCTCCTTGACAGTGAGACTAAAATAGTTATTTTAGCTTACCTGTGGCACTATCCTGACCTTTACTTTGTTTAATTCTAATGTGTTCTGGCATGTAACCACTGTAACTATTGTATCTGTAACTAACTGTATGAGTTAATCACAATATTTTTAGCTGACTAGTATTACTTAATGATGACCTAGTCTCTGGATTTTCTTTAACCCTGGAACTTCTATAATTTGCCTAGGTATGTAACCTCTGTAAATATTGTATCTTAAACTTAACTGCTTGCTTAGATATGTTAACTACTGTAAATACTCTATTTTTTAATCTAATTTGCTGACTTTGGTGTTTTTCTCCCTGGGCCTTCTCTGAAAATGGACATGTATCCAGTCGGACTATCCCGGTCAACGAATGTAAAATAAAATAAAATAAATAAAAATTATATCATGGCAGGGTAATTTCTTCAATTATTCTGTTTTCCTTGTAGAGCTATGTTTCTGTGAAAAACTAAGATGTCTGGAATGCATAGTGCGATCCATGCATGCATTTCAGGGAGCTTATTATAAGTAGCCCATAAGCTGCAATGGCCAGTGTGGGACTGTGCCTGAGGTGGTAGTAATAAAACCGCTGCTGGTGTTATGCTGTCTGCAGCTTGAATATGTATTCACTTGGTCTGTGTTTGGGTGGAAGTCAACATTTAGTTTCACAGTTATAGGGGTGTGTTATGGTACAGGTAAAGGTATTTTTGCTTGAGGTTATGTTTAATACCCAATTTTTATAGTAAATGGATGTGGCTTTGGATAGCTGTACTTGGACAGTAGGATATATAAGTGCTAATATAGATTGACTCTAGCTGAGAGATGAGCTATAGTTATGTTGCAGGGCACAATATAAGAGTTTTGTTGGATTTGCCAGGGTAATTGATGTTGGTACAATGATAAGTGTACAAGTAGAAGAAAAGGTAGTAGTATGATGAACTGTAAGAGAAACATGTTTCTGAAATGGAAAAAGCAGAGGGATTTGAAGGATAAAGGACAAAGATGTAGTTAAGATAGAAAGTAGCTAAGATTTATTTTTGAAAGTCGAAGTTGAAATTCATCATAATAGATTGCTATATCAAGCTTTTATCCATTACTGACATGTGTGAATGTTTTAAGTATATAGATGCAGGGAGTATTGCTATGAATGAGGATGAATGCATGTGGTCAGGGTCTGGTTACAATGTAGAATAGGTATGGTTAAAGACTGGTAGTAAGGCAAAAAATAACTGCTTTAATTGTGTATGGCTATAGAGAGATTGAGGGTAGACAGACATAAACAGTACAGTGATATATGAGGAAGGCCAAAGTATATTACAGAGGTAGGAAGAGATTAGAGATAAAATTAATCTGTTTGTAGTGTATGATAAAAGGCTGCAGGCATGAGTCGAAGATGCAGTTTTGCTAAGGAATGTCTTAACATTTTCACTGCAAGAGGGTCTGAGTAAAGGAAGATATAGTGGAAAGCAGTATGGGACAGTGATATTCTGTTTGAAATGATGCTAACTGCTAGAAGGAAGTTGGGAAGAGGTGAATAGAAACGGGGGTGATTCTGTGATAGGGGTAAAGTTGTTTGAGGAGGTATAGAGCTAGAACATGCATATATCTGACTAGCTGAAGTTACTATACAGCAAGGCTCTTCGTGTTAAACATGCTTACATCCTACTATGGCAATAATCTCTGTCAGTAACTGCTTAGAGATGCAGCATTTCTCAAAGGCAATTTGCACAAATATGAACTGTGGCAGTGCTCCTGCTATTGAAGGGATAGAAACTAAAGTAATGTCCACAGATACTAAAAGTAAAGAAAAAAAAGGAAAATGCTATAGCTCCAATATTAAATGGAGTCAAGAAAGTTAATTCATATCAAGGATCTTGTAATACTGCCATGATTTTCTGAACTCCATATGGAATAGCTTGTGTGGTAGTTCTACCCCATTCACTTAAGTTTCAAACTAAGCTTCTTTGAGAAGGTCTGCTACACATTCTCCCAGTAATTCTTCTTGTAATCCATTGCAATGTTGAGTACTACTGACTCCAAGATCATAGGGATTTATCATTTCAACATGTACATTTTGCATTTCTTCCTCCTGCCTCACAACTCTACAACATAATTAACATTGCTTACCTTCCTTACAACATTGAAATATCTCTCACACTGCCCAAAGTTTATTTTAATGAAAAGGCATTAACCACATTATTTTTTTCTGCTCTTCCTGCCTGGTTATATCAAACCTTCTGTTGTTACTGTGCTTAGGCTATGTGTTTTTGTATCAAAACCCTTAAAAGCTCAGGGGGGAGATAAGAGCCTAAGCTTGGCATTTTAGAATATTGTTGGTGTAGATGGACCAGAATTCCCTGCAAGTGCCATCCTACATACCCATAATTTGAAATGCAAAATAATCTACTGCATCAGCTAGCAAATGATAAGGAAGAAGTTTTTCATCAGCAGCTAGTCCAATGACCCCTTAGGGCTACCATAATGGGGATGTCATATAACCATATTTTTGGTAAATTTCTGGAGATGAACAAGATGCTAATTCAGATACTAGCCTATTTTTATTAGCCAGGAATTATCAAATAGGTAAAAAATATCAGGCTAGTTGCTTAGAATATCAGAAGAGTGCTCACAACCTCAGGTATAAAAATCCATTTGTACCAATGCCCACAATAAGTTCCACATCAAAAGGATTGTTATGGACATTGTGTGTCCCCCAGTCAAGTATACTATTGGGTTCAAGTACACCATGGTTGTGCTGGATTATGCTACTAATTTCCTAGAGGCCATTTCCCTTTGAAAGTACAGCTTCAGGGCAGTAGTGAGGTAAGTGGTTCTCCCTTTTTCAAGAATTAAACAGAAATGAATTGAGGCAATATCTGTAAGATCCTTCCCAAACTGTATGAAAATAAAACCTAACTTCTTGTTTAAAAGTAGAAAAAAAAAACATGCTTAGAAATTCCCTTACAATACAAGATTTTATTGCAGATGATTAGCACTTTCCTCTACCAACAGACATCATCTGGTCAAAAAATCCATTTCTCAAGAGATGGGATACTCAAGGAAATCCTAATGGTCTCTGATGTCCCATTTATGTTCACAATTACAAAGGATTTGTGACAGGCCTTTTAAGTAAAACAACTTAGGACATTTGTGTAGAACCCACAAACAGATGAATTAGTAGAGAGGTTTAATAGAATCTTAAAATCTACGGTAAAGGAAAAATTGGCATTGCCTGAGATATTGCACCTCCAGAAGTTAGTACTGGTCTCAACAGTGATTGTGACAAAGATTATATACCTTACCTTTACAAAATCCATACTCTGACTATATATATTATACTCTTGCATTGTTTGGTATTCCCACATTTGTCATCACATTTAAGTCATTCAAAATAACACTTCATTCTAAAACTCTTTTCTAATTTATATGTAGGTATAGGAACATAATTTATGACCTTTCATAAAATATTCATCATGTTTATTCTTCCATAATCACCGTTGTCCCTTGTCTAGTTTAATAATCTTCATATTGTATCACTTTGCAAAACATATAGCAAAGCTCCTTCTTTACCTGCCATGTTATGATATTTAGACTTGACAGCATTATTTAACAAATGTCTTATTCTTGATTTACAAATTCCTTTAAATGCTGCTTTTCTTGGCAACAAAGGTGTGGGTAGTAAAAGCGTTTTGGTTTAATAAAATATTTTATAGCCTTTACCTACATTATTCTAGATGCTTCTCAGATTTGTCTTGTTTGTGGTAGTTTTGGGGCAGTTTTGTATAGTGGTTATAGTCTGTCCTAGCTCTGCCCTTTTCAAACTTGTTATACATCCAATTGAGATCTTGGCTTAAAAATGCAAAAAAAAAAACGTTTTAACAAAAATTATAAATGAAAGTACAATTAAATTAATATCAGTGATTCTAGAATTTGAGGACTGTCAGAAGGAATGATTGGCAACACGTCTGACTGTAGAGGAAGAGACGTTCATGCTAGAGAGGCAACCTGTGAATAAAGCCTGAAGTTCTGATGGGATTCATTTGGATATGTCAAAGTTAGAATATGTTACCCTTATTTGTGTGATTAATGAATAAGGTATGAATGATGGAAGGGTTCATTTAAAGTGGAACCAATATGCGATATTACTTATCTTTAGCTACAGGAAAGATTGTATGATACCATCCTTCTATAAGTCCACGTGTGTACTCAGCCATGAATGCAAATTATTTATGACATTCTTTAAGACAGAGTAATGTGAGTACTACATGACATAACCCACCTTGAACACTGAGGGCCTATGAAAAGTATGTAGATTCATAATAATACTGTGCAGACTCCGAATACAGAAGAAAGCTTAGACATGAATTAAGTCTGTTCCTATTTTGAGTTTAGATGCTGAAAAGGTATTTAACAGAGTTGAATGGGCATGTTTGTTTTAAGTTTTAAGTAATATGAGTTATCCCAGAAAATGTATGACAACTCTTTTGCCTAAATTAAGATTTCAATATTATTATCAGAACCATTTTGGCATGGAAGGGTTATGTTTCCGGGGTGCACCTTTTATTTTCATTGTACACATACAGCCTTTGGCAATATGCATTAGGCACACTGCTTTGTTAGGCTTAATCAGGGGCAGTAGCAGAACAACTGTCATAATTTGAGGATGATATATTGGTGAACTTTACAGACCCCCAATAAAGAAATCTGTTGGTATCAGTGTTGGGTGAAAATGTATACAGCAAAAACAAAAACAAAAGAATATCCAGTAACGATACATATTCAGTCATGTTTCTTTCTTTCTTTTTTTCTGGGGACCAAATAGGCTAAAATATCTGAGGATTTATTTGCAGCTTCACTGCTAAGCCAAAAGAATTGTCATATCAAGAAGTGGGAGAGAGAAAATATGGATTTTTTTTTCAGAACTTAAAACTACTGAATTTAAAGGTCAGCTGAATAATTCAGTCTCGATATATGTTTATTGTCCATTGAGTTTTGTGTGTAAAGCAATTGTTTTTGTGCTCCCTACCATGCAATATTTTGGAGTCACTGACAAAAAGAAATACTCTAGTTATATGGTTCGGTAGTGTCTTAGAGTCAAATCAGAATATATACTGATTCTGAAAGAATGGGAGTGGAGGTTGAGAATACCCGATGATAGTTAGTATCAGCATGCCATTAAACTAAAATGTATCACCTACGTTTACCAAGGCCTTATAGGTTCATAGGTTCATAGGTTTATACTAGGCTATCTGCCCTAGGGCATTTATAAGCCTAGCCAGAGTGTGTTTGGCTTTCGCCACCGTTTTAGATTAGTAGACTGTGCCTTTGAATAGTAGGTCACAGAAGATAGCCCTTTTAAGGTTAGTTTACTGTGCCTCTGTCTAGCAGGGACACAGAAGAGATCCCCAGGGTAAACTTACGATCTCCCATCCACTCGTCAAGATTTCTCTTGAAGAGGGGGAAGTGAGGAGCTCTGCCTAACTTGGACTGGGATTTTGTTCCAGAGTGAGGGGAGCCTCTGGGATATGAATCTGTCCCTCCAGCATGTCCTATCTATTTCTGTGCTGAGGTTTAAGTCCCTGGAGCATGTAGCTCTAAGGGATTTGGATTTCTTGAGGTGGAGCATGTCCATTAATTCTGGGTTGGACATGGCTTTATACATCAGGCACAGATCGCCTCTGAGTAGGCGCTAGGCAACTGAGTAGAGCTGGAGTTTCTTTAGCCGAACTGCATAGGTCATCTGTTTGAGTCCCTTGATCCTCTTGGTGAGGTACTTTTGGGGTCTTTCCAGTTGCTGTAGGTGTCGGGTAAGGTACATCCCAAATGGAGCATTGTATTCAATTATGGGCCTGATGAGTGATGAGTAGAGGGGCACAATGACCTCTCTTGATCTAGATGTAAAACCTTTCGTGATAAGGTGGGCTACATAGAAGGTCTTTCTAACCACTTTGGCAACGTGATTCTCAAAGGACAGATTACTATATACTTGGGTCCCCAAATCACTAATTACTTCTTCCATACTTAATGGATTACCACCTATGTGGTAATTTGTGGGCATTTTGTTTTTCCCAAAGGGGATGACTATGCATTTTTTGGCATTTAGGTTTAGGCCATGGCTCTGGCACCAGTTATCTGTCTCTGTGAGACCATTTTGGAGGATGCTTGTGTCAGCTGGAGAGTCGATTATGGCACCCAGTTTGCAGTCATCTGCAAACTTGGTCAGCCATAGTCCTCCCGTGTTAGTCTGTACCTCAGAGAAATATATACCGAACAAGAGAGGTCCAAGGACTGAGCCCTGTGGGACACCACTTGTAACTGGTTTAGAGTCTGACATGGCACCTGCAATTCTGACCATGTGGGTTCTATCTCTGAGCCAGTTTGCAACCCATCTTGTGACATAGGGGTTGATATTTAAACTGGTGAGCTTATTTATGATGCCCGAGTGGGGTATTGTGTCAAAGGCTTTTTCGAGGTCCATGTAGGCTGTATGGACTACTTTCCCTTCATCTATGGCCCTGGTAACTGTTTCAAAGAAGTTGACCAGGTTCAAGAGGCAAGATCTGCCCTTGACAAAGCTGAATTGGGTAGGATCCAGTGTCTGGAGGTTCCCAATGTCTTTGTTTATGAGTTCCATGATGATACCCTCCATAGCTTTGCAGACCAGGCTAGTCAGGCTTATAGGGTGATAGTTTCCAGGGTCCGTTGTGGCACCACCTTTGTGGAGCAGGACCACTGTTGCTGTACGCCATTCCTTGGGTACATATCCTGTAGTAAGCCTGAGATTGAACAGTGACTTTATGTGAGGGTTAAGTTCTTCTTGAAGCTCGTGTAAGACGCAGCCCAGGACACCGTCCGGTCCCATTGATGCTGTGTTTTTTGCTTTGGAGAGGGCAGCTCTCACCTGTTCATCTGTGATGTCAGGGAGGCTACACTCTGTTGTGATAGTCATTTGCTCATTTGGGGGGGAGCGGGGGAGAAATTTGCACTGAACCTGTCTGCCAGGATGTTGGCAATGTCTGTGGGTTCAGTGTATTTTTTGTCATTTTGCACTAACTCAGAGCATATCTGGGAGTTGTCACCCAGGTTCCTGATATAACTAAAGAAGGCCATATGATTGTCTTTAGTGTCTTGTGCAATTTTTCTTTCAAAGCTAGTCTTAGATGATTTTATGAGGGATCGTAGTTTCTTGCCAGTACTGATCAGAGATGCCATCCACCAGACAGGTCTCCTGAATTTGGGGGAGTGAGTCTTAGTTTTATTTGGGATAGCACAGTCCATGCATTCCTGTAGGTGTCCATAGAATGCATTTGTAAAGGATTCTGCGGTTTGAGCCGTATTTTCCACTGGCCCGGGGGCTTTGAAGGATATCACCTCGGTTTTGAGAAGTGTGAAGTTTGCTTTTGAGAAGTTCTTCACTGTGGTTTCCTTGACTGGGGATGGGGATGGGATATGGATGTCCAGTGAGATTAATTTATGGTCTGACCTTACCAATGAGGGGCATATCTCTGGTGTGGAACATAGAGTCCCCATGTTGGTTATGACCAGGTCCAGTATGTTTTCCCATTTTGTGGGGGTGGTGACCAGTTGTTCCATAGCATTTGAGTTTATAAATTCTAGGAACCATTGGGCAAGGGTGTTGGGGCTTGAGTAGTTTTCCCAGTCAATGTTTGGGTAGTTGAAGTCACCCAATATAATGGTGTTTGAAGAGACCTTCATATTCTCCTGTGTTCTCAGGAAATTCGAGTGGGGTTCCTGAGTTTGGGAGGGTGATCTGTAGCAGGCTACAAACTGAAAGGCAGTTTTGCCCACTGTTAGTTGTACATGGATGGTCTCCGATGCTTCGTGCAGTGCTACTAACCTGGAGGTGTGAGTATCTTTGATGTATATGGATACTCCCCCTCCTTTTGTGGTTCGGTCCGAGTTTTGTGGCCGAAAAGCATGGTATGAAGTATAACCTGGTAGTGATGGAGAAAAGTCTTAGCTGAACATGTAGGTGATGATCAAGAACTGGATTTATTGTAAGATGATATAGCCTGATAAATATAATGTGAATTATTATACACTGAGAAACTTGGTATCATAGTTATAAGTAATGGGTCAAAGAAATGATACCCACAGCACAAGCCAGAAAAGACAGAAAACAGAAACATTTGCTTTGGTAATGGGAGAAAAAACAAAATAATCTGAGGTCTTAACATCAGTTATAAAATCACGATAGTATACTGAAATGAGAGCATAGTCAATGAAAATTTGCAGACAGTTTAGCAATAGAAGCCCTACTAGTAGAGTCATATATGCTTAGATATCAGAGATGCAATAAATTATTAAGGCCAAAAGCTGTCCAACTGATAACAGATGTAATAGATGGAAGGTAGAAGATGAAGGGTCCAGGAGCCCCTGGGGAACGGTCCTAACAAAACTTGATGTAGATAATGGAAGTAAGGGAATCGGTAAGTTAGAATGATCGTCAGGCTGGTCTATATATGAATAGCTGATTTTAAGAAGCGGGCAATGTACAGATGGAAAGATTTTTGAGCTAAGGTATTTATTTATTTTGATGTTTGTTAACCAGGTTAGACCGACTGAGCTAGATCTCATTTTCAGTGGAGGCCTGGGGAGAAAAGCTCCATGTCATAAGTTTTGAAACACTTAATGGTTCAGAGGTAAGAAAGGGAGCAAATATATTTGAAATCTTAACATGCTATGGCTGCCTCTCCCCAGAAAATGTATGGCCGCTCTTCTGCTGAATTAAGATTTCAGCGCTACTATCAGAACAATGTTGACTTACAAGTGTTGTTCTACATGTTAGCTTGGATGAGTCATCATTATTACTTTTACAAACAAATGAGGCTTCAGATGGTGCTCCCAACTCTACAAATGTATGCAGATGTTCTGAGTGAATTATTCTCCCTAACCCTTCTTTGAAAATGGTCCCTCTATAAGTAACTTTTCTAGCCAATAAAAGGAAATACATTATAAAATAGTTTTGTCTAAGACAGTTAACTACATTTATTTAACCTGCATTACAGCAGTCATGAACACTTCAGACAATACTTGTAGCATTGTCGCTGAGAAATTATTTATGTGCATACTTTCACATATAAAACATATAAGCACTGTAATTAGTGCACTACAGTGGTATGGCTAACCTCTTTTGTAATTGTTCTCCAAAACTCCCAAAAAATACACCAAAAGAGCCAGTCCAGTAGAAATAGACTAAGTAACCAAAAATCAGACAATAGAAGCGCTGTACGTAGAAACATTTTAATCACAAGCATAAACGCTGAATTTGCACAAGGCATTTTCATCCAAGAACCCCTCAAACTTCTTCAGACATAATGTAAAACACTTCTAATTACATGCTTTTATACAGTTTACGTTAATTGATTAATTGATAAATTTATATCTTTAAAAACATACCACCATTTATTACAAAATTCTAAAAAATGAATTAAAAGTATGAGTATGTTAAAACCACCACAATTAATTAAAATATGTACACATATGTTGTAATAGTATCAAATATATAAATATGAATGATCATATATATGTATATAAGTATGAATTACATCAAACTTATCATTGATTATTTTTCCCCTGTTGAGAAAGAACTGAGCGATAAGGTAGAGACACTCAATAGAGACATTTGCAGCAGATTTAAAGGGGAAATGTATGAAATGAGGCTAGACAATTTATACACTCAGCTAGCGACTTATAGTGATAAGCTACAGAATATCAAACAGCGTAAATTATACAGAGATCATAAAGATTTCTCCTCTGGTCAAGTTTTTATTTGGCCGAAATCCACGAGAGCAAATGTTTTGCAAGAGGGGCTGGATGGCTCGTTTCATCGAGAGAACATTACATCGGGTGTAGTAACAACTTATGACATCGCCCCTTTATACATGAATCTTACTTCGACGCCAGCTAACAATGTTTCCAAAACATGTGATAAAGTGCCGAATGGCAGTCTTGACTTAGAGAATACTACCTTTAAGAACACACCACCGCCTAATCAACAGGCCTTGGCGACTAGACAACGCGATATGTCATTGGGAGCGAAACCCAAAGTATACACACGTAATTTAGAGCATTTTTTACCTTTGCCAGTGAAGAAACAACACAGTCCTAGGAACAGGTCGGGCAGCAGGGGCCGCAGGAAAAGGAAGTTTTCAAACGACAGCTACGAGAGAAGGAATCGTGCAAAGGAATAACCAATCTGGTTATGAATTTTTCGAAGTTTGAGTGTTCGGATATTGACTTGGTTATGCTTAACAAAGGTTTGTCATATAGCCCAACGAAGCTCGTTGAGTGAACTTTTAATTGATTTAAGATGATTTGGGCATTCTGTAGCTCTCAAAATGCTTTATAGTGATAAATGCATTGTTAATGACACAACTAATATTAATGTTTTTAAGAGAAAAAGTAGCTTCATGCCACCTATGTGCACCAATTTGGAATGTTTTATAAAAATGTGTGAGCATGACTTTTACACGTATTTTTATGACGATAAATACAAAGGTAAATATTATAAGGTTCATAGGTTCATAGGTTGGTACTAGGCTATCAGCCCTAGGGCCTATACAAGCCTAGCCATAACAATTCCCTGGCTATTTCTTCCCACATTATTTAAGTTTATTTACTTTAGTAAACAAGAATGGTCATCCCTACATACCTTGGTAAACAATGAAGATGTTATTGTTAATTCGGCAGAAAAGGGAGGTGCCATTGTTATATTGAATACTGAAGATTACCAAGAAGCAATGTATAGGTTGATATCAGATTGTAATACGTACAAAGAATTGAATATGAAAGAAGTAGATAAAATTATACAGAATATACACAGTGACCTCTATGATTTATTAATGAATAGACAAATAAATCATGAGTTATACACATATTTCTTAGTCGAACAACCATGTATACCCTATATTAAAGGACTTCCTAAAGTCCACAAGAACATCTTTCCGATACCCATGAGACCTATAGTAGTAGGTGAAGGTTGGGCCACAGAGACTATATCCATTTACATTGAAAAAAGACTCTATCCTTTAGTAAAAAAGATACCATCTATACTTAAAGACACATCAACTTCTTGACAATTTAGACGTATTTCAAGTGGAAGCACAAGCAGATAATAATTTCCTATTAGTAACGCCTGATGTAAATAGTCTTTTTACATCCATACCTAACAACTATGGTATTCAAGCGATACAAGTGTTACTAGGACAGAGTCAGTTATTTTCCAACAATGAACAGATCTTACTTAGCACTTTATTAGATTTAACTTTATCTAACAACATTTTGATGTATCAGAATAAGGTATATATGCAGAAATGGGGGGTTGCCATGGGCACCCCCTGTGCAAATACCTACGCTAATTTAGTAGTTCATTATTGGGAGAAAGAACATGTGTTTGGTAGTAAGTATCAGCATCAGATACTACTATATAAGAGGTTTGTGGATGACATCCTATTATTTTGGCAGGGTACGGAAGATGAATTGAGAGATTTTGTTGTTTTCTTAGAATCTACCACTGATTTTCTTAGATTTACCATGGAATTCTCTTCTTGTAATATTAATTTTTTAGATGTTACTATTACAAAGAAAGAGAGAGGACTCCTATCTACCAATATTTATAGAAAAGAATGTTGGAAGAATACTTTGTTGAATTATAACAGCATGCACCCAAGACATATCTTTCCCAACATAGTGAAGAGCCAGTTTATAAGGATTAACAAATTATGCAAGGAGCCACACATATTGAAAAAACAAATTAAGGTCCTAACTGAGTTATTTCTAGAAAAGGGATATAATAAGGCAATGCTAGATGAAATTAAAGATCAAGTTTTCAATATATCACATAAAAATAGAAAGAGGAGAACATGGATAAATTATAGAAAGTGTGTTAGAAACAAGTCTGATCCTAAGAATGAAGAGAGAATATCTTTTATCACCAGGTATACCAATGATATTAGTAACATTACGAAAATTATATATAACAATAGGCATGTTCTTACAGTTGATACTATGATATGTAGAATAGTAGGGAGTAAACCTAGATTCGTTTATAGGAATAGCAAAAGCCTTAAAAGAATGTTATGCATAGAACACATTCATAAAACACCCAGGGAGGCACAGAACCCTAACATCTTGATAAAATTAGGTACTATAGCATGTGGGAAATGTAGAATGTGTACTTTTATTACCAAAGAACAGGTTTTTGTCCATCCAACTTTACATTTCAGTTTAGAACCACATTTCTATGCATCATGTGATAGTACCAATTTCATATATTTAGCTGACTGCACTGAATGCTCAGCATTCTATGTAGGCCTAACAACAAGAAAGCTTAGGGATAGGATGTATAATCACATATATGACATCAGGAAATGCGACCCTAAGAATGCGCTAGCGAAATATTGTTCTACACATGTAGGACATAAGTTTTGTTTTAGGGTTCTTCAGCTAGTTCAATCTAGTCAAAGAGGAGGTAATAAGATGCATCAACTTGAAAGGATAGAGTTGGAATGGATCTTTAGGATGAAGGCTCACCAGGAACCAGGTCTCAATCAATATATTACAATTAAACCTATTCTAGAATTAAGGAAACTGAAATAAGTGAGTAAAGCTAGATGGATAGGTCTGATTATTTGGATCATTGCTTGATTATACCATTTTTATTTTTATTTTTATAAGTCATGCATCATGCACATACATTTATTTATACATTTGTACATACTTATATACATTTTTCATTATATCTAATCAACACATATGTTTTGTTATCTAGTATATTTTTTATATATTTCCATATCTACCAGATACATAATGCAGTTGAATGTAATAATCATTATATCACGTTCTGCATTCTTAAGTACAGGATAGATGTTAGGCAACTTTATAGTTGTCTTTGCATGTTGTTCCAAAGGGTTTTGTTTTAAAATATATTAAGTAGGTTGCTATTTGTTGTTTTAGATCTAAGTTCAATTTTAATGTTTATATATTAGATGCAATACCACACAAAAATGCTTTTAAGCAAGTTGTAACATTATTTAATATACAGGCATTATGACGTTACATAAACTTGTTTAAACATAAATAGAGCACTATGGATGCATTGGTTTTTACGTAATTGATTTGATACTATTGAAATCAAGTAACATTTTCATAAAATCTTTGACAGTTACATCAATTTCATCTGTTTCTACATTATAAAATCATAATTTTATATTTTTACATATATTTTTCTGATTATATTTTTAGTTTTGTTAAATAAGTTATAAGATGTTCATCATTTTCGATGATCTATTTTTGTGTTGCGTTTATAATGATCATGACATTTTTACTTGACTTAGAGCATTTCTAATTAACTAATGATGCATATATATTTTCTCAATTATGTAATTATGTGATTATGCAATGAGTACATAATTGAATCTTATAGTCTTTTACTATATAAGTATGAACAAGCAGTATAAGTTATTAGATCTGATGAAGCGTACGATGTAGGTACGCGAAAGCGCTCATCTCTTTTTTACTCTTTGCACCTGGATTAAACATATTTTTTACTACAACTCGTGGCAGTCTGACTTGGTTTCTTGTGATTTCATTCAGCCGTTTGCAGCCTTACGAAGTTGGACTTTGGGTTAGTTGTCTTGTTTTATGTTTTTCAATGATCATATATAATTAAGATAAATAAATGAATAAGTAAATGTAATAAATGACTTGATAATTAATGCCTAAACAGAATAAATATGGTAAAATGTTAGTTTTAAAATAGATGTAATGTATGCATATTACTAATTTCTAAAAGGCAACTTCTATAATTTTGCAGATCTAAGCTTTAACAGAGGTAGAACTGAAATAGAATCATTAGATCCTGGGGTTTCATTAGCTTCCAGGATTATCTGCCATTGTGTTTCCCTGAATTCCAATTTAGTTTCCCAGGGACCCCCTCTTACCTCTTTGGGAACCATTTCAATGACTGAAAAAATGAATTGTGTATTGCTGTACTCTAGTGTGTGTTTATACAAAGCATTTGTTCTGTTCTTTTTCCTCAAGTCATTCAGATGTTCATATATTCTGCGTTTTAGTTGCCTTTCAGTTTTACCTACATAAAAGGCATCACAGGATCCACATATAACTAGATAAACTAATCCCTTTGAATTACAGTTAGAATCATTTGTATTGTATACAGTTTTGTGTCTTGCTTGTAAATATACCTCTTCCCCTTGTAGTATGTGCTTGCATTGGTTGCAGGCACCACATTTATATGCCCTCTTCCTTTTTTGTGTAAATATCTGTGTGTTTGCTGCATGTTCTAGTACATTTTTAATATTCTGTCCTTTTCTAAAAACAACTTTTAGGGGTTTGTTCCTAAATACCTCTAAATCCGTGAATTCGGAGAACTTTTTCCACTCACTTTCTAAAGTAGATTTAATTAAATGTGCAGTTGCACTAAAATTAGTCACAAAGGCTCTACCAAAGTCATCCTGACTTGTTTTTTGTATTATGACTTGTGTGGGAGTGAATGGGCCTGAACCTAACACCAGTTATGTTCTCCAAAACTCTGATACTGCCAAATAAAAGTCCTTTGCTGAGATTTGGATAAAATCCCTGTGTTTGCATAAACTGCAATGGCAAACTGTTGTATTTTGCACATTCATATAATGAGGAAGACCTCACTGTTGGCTAATGTCTCTGAATCATTCATAAAAGAAGTGTTTACCCACAACACTTGTTAACGAACTTAACAACAGGCAGTTCAGGCATCGTACTGGGACAGGAACCTGGGTCTATATTAGATGATCAAACTTTTAAAAGTTTGAATCTCATATGGTCGACACCATATGATCAAACTTTTAAAGGTTCAAATGTTTCAACTGAGATCTCTGTGCAGTGTGGAATGGTAAGATTTCCCTTTTCTGCACAGTAGTGTGATCTCAGAGTTGGTATATTTAAAGAGCGGGGGTTGTGGGGGGTGCAGTGGAGCTTGATCCCCTGCTTAAAACGTTCAGGTAGGTTTTTTCTGTAGTTTAATTTTTTTTTATTAGACTTTCAGACTTTTAACAGTTTGATCATATGGTGTTGACCATATGTGAGTGGAACTTTTAAAAGTTCGATCATCTAAAATAGACACCAAGAACTTACCCCTCAGATATTCCCAGGACATTTGCAGGCATTTATACATAAATATATGTGTGTGTGTGTGTGTGTGTGTGTGTGTGTGTGTGTGTGTGTGTGTGTGTGTGTGTGTGTGTGTGTGTGTATGTGTGTATATATATATATATATATATATATATATATATATATATATATATATATATATATATATATATGCATATGTATGCATACATACATACAGTCACCCACCCAATGTCCATACAAACTCCACAAATTTCAGGCAGGAAATGTACAAAAATAGGAAAGAACTAGGACTATACATATTTAAACACTTATGTACACATACACACACACACACACACACACACACACACACATACACACACACACACACACACACACACACACACACACACACATAACTGGCTCACGGACAGAACCCACACTGTGAAAGTAGCGGATTCCAAATCCGACATCAGACCAGTGACAAGTGGAGTACCACAGGGTTCAGTCTTGGGTCCTCTCCTGTTTGGTATCTACTTCAATGAAGTGCAGGCCAACACAGAAGGTCTTTGGCTAACAAAGTTTGCAGATGACTGCAAACTAGGAGCCATAACTGAAACTCCTAACGATGTGGACAAACTACAAAAGGGCCTCACTGAGACAGATACCTGGTGTCAAAGCCATGGTCTGAAGCTCAATGCCAAAAAGTGTATTGTCATCCCCTTTGGTAAAAACTCTGTAACCATGAACTACCACATAGCTGCTAGTCTACTTAATGCAGAAAATGTAATAATAGACCTTGGGACACAGGTGGACAGTAGTCTCTCCTTTGATAATCACATCGCCACAGTGGTCAGGAAATCCTTCTACATGGCTCATCTCATCACAAAAGGATTCTCATCTAGAAAAAAAGAGGTCATTGTTCCCCTCTACTCATCACTCATTAGACCCATTATAGAGTACAACGCCTTTTGGTATGTACCTCACAAGACATCTACAACAACTGGAAAGACCACAGCAATACCTCACAAAGAGGATTACTGGCCTCAAGCAGATGCCCTATGCAGACCATCTCAAAAAACTACAGCTTTACTCCATCACATATCGCCTACTCAGGGGCGATCTCTGCCTAACATACAAAGCTATGTCAAATCCAGAGCTGTTGGACATGCTCCACTTAAAGAAATCCCAATCCCTCCGAGCTACACGCTCTAGGGACCTAAACCTTGCCACCACAATAAACAGAACATGCTGGAGGGATAGATTCCTGTCCCAGAGACTTCCCATACTCTGGAACAGACTACCTATCTATGTCAAACAGAGCTCCTCATGAGCACTCTTCAAGAAAAATCTTGATGATTGGATGGGAAATGGGAAATTCACCCCAGGGATCACTTCTGTGGCTCTGCTCGACAGGGGCACAGGAAAATAACTTTCTTGGGTGGCGAAAGCTAGGCTACATTTTTTGGCTAGGCTTGTATGTGCCCAAAGGCCGATAGCCTAGTACCTTCCTATGAACCTATGATGAACCTATAAATATATATATATATATATATATATATATATATATATATATATATATATATATATACACAAAGTATATCAAACTGAAGTGTGAAGAAATGGAGATTGTAATAAGTATCAATGACTGGAAACTAAGACTACATTTAGTATTACACTATTACATATCATATAACCTTTAAAATATATAACCTGACTTTCAATTAGAACATGAGAGGTACTAAACACTAAGAATAAAGACACTATATTCATTCTTTGTCAAGCAGCACAACCCTAAAACATAATGCAATCTACTGTTACATCTGAATGCATAACTCCATCTAAAACTGAGCCACTGTCCAACATAATTTCTTAACCAATCACAAAAAGCTATGCAACACTTCTAAAAATTGTCCCAAAATAAATACAACTAATATCTAAATAATAAAAAGCAAACTGAATTACACGCAATCTTTCTCTCATGCTTCTTAAACAAGTGATTGAAATTAACCAGCCATAAATGCATACTGTCCCTCCAAAACCACAACAGCTAACCCATTAGGAAGGGGAAAAAAATCCATTAAAAAATTCCACCCTCAACAATAATCCCTTAAACTGACTTCAGGTTATCTCCCCTATAGGAAACATGAATCCCTATTGCTAAAACCTTTCCACAAAATATACTACCACATTTAGAAGTGTCCTACAGAAGAAACCGTACAGAACTGCAGCACATTGAAATGAACAAGGAAATTCTAATGCACATTGAAAAAAATAAATAAGTAGAACGTGTGAATTTTTTTTTAGATTACTAAAATAACTTGCATTGCAATGCAAGGGATTAATAAAATAACTTGCATTGTAATGTCAGGGAACTTGTTTCATGATTTTTGGCCTAATCATGCAGGTCAGGATATGTAATATATCTTAAGGTAGATCTCTCACATATTCATTATAGTTAGATTACAGATAAATAGAGAGAGTGTAGGTAGAAAAACAACCTGATATGCCTGAGTATAAAAG
>NC_056731.1:1004460471-1004572971 GCF_019279795.1 Protopterus annectens
CCTAACGATGTGGACAAACTACAAAAGGGCCTCACTGAGACAGATACCTGGTGTCAAAGCCATGGTCTGAAGCTCAATGCCAAAAAGTGTATTGTCATCCCCTTTGGTAAAAACTCTGTAACCATGAACTACCACATAGCTGCTAGTCTACTTAATGCAGAAAATGTAATAATAGACCTTGGGACACAGGTGGACAGTAGTCTCTCCTTTGATAATCACATCGCCACAGTGGTCAGGAAATCCTTCTACATGGCTCATCTCATCACAAAAGGATTCTCATCTAGAAAAAAAGAGGTCATTGTTCCCCTCTACTCATCACTCATTAGACCCATTATAGAGTACAACGCCCCTTTTGGTATGTACCTCACAAGACATCTACAACAACTGGAAAGACCACAGCAATACCTCACAAAGAGGATTACTGGCCTCAAGCAGATGCCCTATGCAGACCATCTCAAAAAACTACAGCTTTACTCCATCACATATCGCCTACTCAGGGGCGATCTCTGCCTAACATACAAAGCTATGTCAAATCCAGAGCTGTTGGACATGCTCCACTTAAAGAAATCCCAATCCCTCCGAGCTACACGCTCTAGGGACCTAAACCTTGTCACCACAATAAACAGAACATGCTGGAGGGATAGATTCCTGTCCCAGAGACTTCCCATACTCTGGAACAGACTACCTATCTATGTCAAACAGAGCTCCTCATGAGCACTCTTCAAGAAAAATCTTGATGATTGGATGGGAAATGGGAAATTCACCCCAGGGATCACTTCTGTGGCTCTGCTCGACAGGGGCACAGGAAAATAACTTTCTTGGGTGGCGAAAGCTAGGCTACATTTTTTGGCTAGGCTTGTATGTGCCCAAAGGCCGATAGCCTAGTACCTTCCTATGAACCTATGATGAACCTATAAATATATATATATATATATATATATATATATATATATATATATATATATATATACACAAAGTATATCAAACTGAAGTGTGAAGAAATGGAGATTGTAATAAGTATCAATGACTGGAAACTAAGACTACATTTAGTATTACACTATTACATATCATATAACCTTTAAAATATATAACCTGACTTTCAATTAGAACATGAGAGGTACTAAACACTAAGAATAAAGACACTATATTCATTCTTTGTCAAGCAGCACAACCCTAAAACATAATGCAATCTACTGTTACATCTGAATGCATAACTCCATCTAAAACTGAGCCACTGTCCAACATAATTTCTTAACCAATCACAAAAAGCTATGCAACACTTCTAAAAATTGTCCCAAAATAAATACAACTAATATCTAAATAATAAAAAGCAAACTGAATTACACGCAATCTTTCTCTCATGCTTCTTAAACAAGTGATTGAAATTAACCAGCCATAAATGCATACTGTCCCTCCAAAACCACAACAGCTAACCCATTAGGAAGGGGAAAAAAATCCATTAAAAAATTCCACCCTCAACAATAATCCCTTAAACTGACTTCAGGTTATCTCCTATAGGAAACATGAATCCCTATTGCTAAAACCTTTCCACAAAATATACTACCACATTTAGAAGTGTCCTACAGAAGAAACCGTACAGAACTGCAGCACATTGAAATGAACAAGGAAATTCTAATGCACATTGAAAAAAATAAATAAGTAGAACGTGTGAATTTTTTTTTAGATTACTAAAATAACTTGCATTGCAATGCAAGGGATTAATAAAATAACTTGCATTGTAATGTCAGGGAACTTGTTTCATGATTTTTGGCCTAATCATGCAGGTCAGGATATGTAATATATCTTAAGGTAGATCTCTCACATATTCATTATAGTTAGATTACAGATAAATAGAGAGAGTGTAGGTAGAAAAACAACCTGATATGCCTGAGTATAAAAGAGGGAATGCAATAATAGGATTATCAAACCTGATAAAAACAATTCAGTAACTGCAATCTTAATGGGGATAGCGCTCTATACCTATCTATCTATCTGTCTATCTATCTATCTGTCTATTTCTCTAGCTTTAGATAAAGATATAGATTTTTTGATAAAGGGTAGCATCCCACCAGCATGCTGCTTTCATCATTCCCATTATGTTGTTATACTTTGTTGGGAAATGAAACCTCTACCAAAGAAATGGAGTTTTGCAAAACTAATGAACAGGAAGGCTGAGACTGCCAATCTTTTATTTTATTTATTAATTTATTTTATTTGACCACAGGAAAGTTGAAGTTTTGAGTGTTGATATCCTAATTAGTATTTATGCATGGATACACATAAGTAGACAGTACCTATGCATGCATATACATAGGTAGACATATGCACTGCATAAATACTTCTGCCAGGAAATCTATTAGAGTATGAATGAACACACACAGAATTGCATGCAGTACTACATATTAAAATCCACAGAAAGCTTAATCATTAGAAAGATGCCTCTCAAACTCTTGCTGCAATAAATCTGGTCACATCCTATAATAATTGGGAGGGGGGCAAAGTCTGAAAAGCAGCAACAGATTTTAAATTGAAACTTAGAAACTTTGGAATTTACTAGAATAACAGACTTTGTGTTAGAATGCATTTTCTAAGGATATGAAGTCTGAAACTCAAATGTAAGCCATTATTTAATGACTTCAATCCTCAGTTATTTGCCAGAAAACTTCAAATTTTATGAGGAAAATAAAAAAATATGAGGTGAAAATATGGATATTCTGTGAAAATTTGGACAATTGAGAGGTATTATTATGACTCCCCAAAAGAAAATTGCAATTATAAAAAAAAAAAAATAGAAAAAAAAAAAAAACATGAACATCGAAAAATCCAAACAGAAAAAAAAACAAAAGACTGCCAAGGCCACTATCTGCTGTAGCTGATGTAAAAAGATAAGCAACTGTGCTTTTTAGTCACAGTACATGAAACCAAAGCAGAAGTCTATAAATCACATATCTGCACATTAAATGTATTCTGACTTGAAAACCTAGAAGCCAGGTAACATGCATTTTTACATGAATTAATAGAGCCATCTTCTTGCTCAGCGACTTCAGAGTCTATGAGTGACTCAGTCAGAAAACACATGCATGTTCCACTAGCAATACAAAATTACCATGGCATCTAACAAATGATGGCCCAAATGTCAATCTCCCCCTCCACATAGTGATCCCACCACACTCTCTGATCAGAAAAACTACTAAATTCCATTGAAAAACAATAACTCAAGAATTAAAAGATCTCCTTATATACACAGTTCCTTGGCTGTAAAACTAAGGCAAAAAGCACTTTCTCCAAAGCTAAACTTTCAGTCAGTCAAAATAAATAAATAAAACTGCACACTGCACAAACACACACACACACACACACACACACACACACACACACACACGTGTGTGTGTGTGTGTGTGTGTGTGTGTGTGTGTGTGTGTGTGTGTGTGTGTGTGTGTGTGTGTGTGTGTGTGTTTAAGGTTAGGGAGGTGTAAATGTGAGTGTGAGTGTTGCATTTGTTGGTGTTTGTGTATGTGTGATGTGTATTTGTGTGCGAGTGAGTAGAGGATGGTGCGGTGTGAGTTTTTTTTTTTTATTATTTTATGTGTGACCTCGGAGTTGGTATTTATAAGTAGGGGGGGTGTGGGGAGCTTGCCCCCCACATGGGGGGTGCAGGGGGGCTTATATGTAGTGTAGGGTTGTGTGGTTTGTATGCTGTGGGTGGAATGGTGTGTGTGTTATGTGGTGTATGGTGTATATATGTTCGTGATTCTGTGATTTGGGATTGTGGGTTTCGGTTTTGTGAATGGTTCAACTTTATAGTCTCGGGTTACTGAAATTCGGGATTTCAGTAATTCGAGATTATGAAGTGAAACCATATATATATATATATATATATATATATATATTTATATATTTGATATATATATATATATATATATATATATATATATATATATATATATATATATATGTATATATAAAATTCAAGACAGGAGAATGAGTTGAACAAACACGCATACATTATTGTTTTCATAGTAAAGTCCCCATTTGCCATTTTTCTGCATTACTTTCTCTTTGTTACATCTCACTTTCAAAATTATCTGTATAGTTTCTTGTTCACAGTGATAGCACAGTGGAGAGGAAGATACATTCTTTTCCCTTTTTTTGATACATATTTTAATGATGGTAACTCTCATACTATACTTTTTATCATAAGCCCCAAAGCACAAAAAGTGAGCGCCAAGCATACAGTTTTTGTGGCTAGATGTTGCAGGAGTTATGCACAGCTGCTGTATAAAGTCCTTTCAAATTAATGATATCATGCTGTACTCTCCATCTGTGTCACTGTTTTTGTCTTTACTCATACTGATGCAAACAATCTATGTATTGAAAATTAAAGCAAATGACATGGGAAATGACAACAGCAATACTCAGCAAGAGATATAATTATCCGTTTCGACTTTATGTCTGTGATTCTTTTATTGCTACTTCAATTTTAGAAAAGAGTCTTGCACTACCCCTTGCAGTGGTCAGAATAAAATGAACCCAGAGAAATGTTTGCTTCTTTTATAATGAGGAGAAATGGTACATAATTCAGAAGTAATACAAATGCACATGATTCATTGTATCACTATAATTCTGTTGTCCTATAACCATGTAATTATTTTACTTTCACTCTGATATCACAAACATTTCAAAGTCAGAGAGTATGTATCACAGATACCGTCTAGGTAAATGCATTCAGGATTACATATAGAACATATGTACATGCTGTAAGTAATCTATGCCAATTTACAAATTTCTTACACTTATTATTTCTCTTATGAAGAAAAATATATCTTATATAGTCATTCAGTGCCAAATCCCATCAGTTTTCCTGATTCCGGCTGGAAATAGTATCACTAGGTGCAGCTTATATAGGAGTTTGCAGGACAGAACAATTGAAGATATTAACGTTTATGCCCCTTTTGGACTGCAAACTGTTTCTAAATCAAGTACAATATTTTTACTGGAGGATCACAGCAGCAGTCACTATGAACAAAGCAAAGAATACAAATTAAAAAATGGGCAGTTTCTCTACCTTTGACAAACTATCATTTTGTGGAGGTAGTTTCCCTCTTTATATGAATGCATTTGAAAACTACAAGAAAATAACAGCACAAAACATCTGTACATCATTATCTAGATAATCCAGCCCAAGAGAAATATGAGTCCCTGCTTTTGTTCCCATTAAATTACTGTGAGATCATTAACATGCAAATGTGGAAGTTAATAGAAAAGCTGATCTAGATAATAGGACAGTGATAGTACTGAACAGTGCTATGAAGGAAACTAGCATTTGCCAATATCTGCTGTACAGCTGAATTGTTTAAAATGCTTGTAATATGGTGCACAGAAATAATAATGTGAAAAGAGCAAGCAGAAAACAAAGTAAAAAAATGCAGTAATGCCATTGTGACATGTTTAATAGTCCTACATGCTTATTACTCACCACAAAGCCAGAAAGGATGGTGGGATTGTGTGTGTGCGTGTGGTGGTGGTGGTGGTGGGGGGGGGGTGCTAGAGGGAGAAATGGTAAAAGAAACATTGACAGAGACATAGAAAGTAAAAGAAAAAAAAAAGCGACATTTTCACACAAATTCATATCATTGTAAACATTAATAGAAAATATAAAATAAAATAAATCCAGGACTTGGAGCAAAGATGACTACAACAAAACAAGCATAAAATATCAACCCTATGAAGTCAGCATGTGCAGGCGACCATTCATAAAATGAAGCAAATTTTTAATAAAACATTGTTTTAATAAAACAAAAACAATAGATGAGTACTTTTGCAACAATGTTTCTTCAGCAGATCTAACATAACAATTACACATTCAATTTAAATAATATAATCAATTAATCAATGTTTTAAAGGGACATTACCATTTAACTCAAAGCCCCTGTTTGCAGCTAAAATGAGAATCCATTTCAACTTTAAATGCTCAGTCTGAGTCTTAGCATCCCCACCTCTTTTATTAGGTTGATATTTCTTTAACAATAACAAAAAAATAAAAATTTAAAAGTGTACAAAGCCCCCCTCTTTCACATGATGTATTGAAAATGCATTTTTTGGGTCACCCTTACCAATAGCATAAATATGCTCTCTTATGCGATCCCTGAAGCACCTGTTCATCTTACCAACATAATAGGAGCCACAGAAGTCACATACAGCTAAATAGATCAAGTCCTTTGTATTACTGTCTGCACAAACATCAAAAATGAAAGTGCGTCCATTCAAAGGATGCACAAAATTATTTTCAGTTCTAGTATAGCTGCATATATTGCAATTACCACAAGGTTGTGTCCCATTCCCTTTATACAAATTCATCATATAAAGTACAAGCTAAGGGTTTATAACATAACAACCTTTACAAAGAAGGATTAGTCTTAAAAGTAAAACATGGTTCATGGCCAAGAGCCTGCCTATATTTTGAATCTGACATTTAAACCTTCCAGTGCTTCTTGATAATATTACAGCTAGTACTGGAGTCACATGAATATGCAAGCAACATTCTAAGGTGACCTTTTTCATAACCTCCATTCACAGGAAGAGCCTCATCATTAGTAAAGTATGGTCTAGCTCTATGTGGTCTCAATGACAGAACATCGTTCTGTACATGTGCAATATCGAGATCAGAATGAATAACAATGTTGCTTATATTCATTAGCCAGAACATTAAAGGAGGCATACATGTCGCTATCCCTTGTATGTAGTATTGCATGTCTGAAAAACTGTCTCTCCATTACATTCAGCTTTAGCCTTTTTAGATGCATACTATGTGCATGTAATTTACTATTAACTTTACAGAACTTTTCATACAAAACCGTGTCTAAAACACCCTCACTTTTTAGAATACATACACCTAAAAATTCAATGGACGAATCAGAGTATTTGCATGTAAACCTAAGAAGTTAGTTTTATTTTATGAGTGGTCTCCCACGTACGCTGACTTTATAGTTTTCATATTAATGGAAAATATACCCAGCAAAACTTTGGGTTCTACTGCATGAGCCTCAGCCGTATGGAATGAGACAGGCTTGGATTTAGCAAAGCCCCCGTAAGCTGTCTTTCAAGCTAAAACTCAAATAGAAGTTCAGAAAAGTAGTACTAGACTTTATCTGACCATGTTATTTGAGTTTGAGCAAGGTATGCAGGGTATCCATGGAGTGAGTCGGAGGGGGTGGAGTGTAAAGTAGATCAGTGATCAGAAAGAGGATATAGGTTTAGGGGTAGAAGGGGTAATTTAGGGTAAGGGATTTTAAGGTACAGAATGTGAAGGGAGTTTTTTTGGTTAGGAAGCAACTGGGGCATTAAGGATTAGGGAGGGGGTTGAGGTGTTTGGTTTAAGTGAGTGAGAGGTATTTTAGGATTAGGGAAGGAGATGGAGGTTAAATATAAGGCATAAATGACTTAGGCTGGAAACTGTGTGGAAGGATTAGAGTTATATTTAAGACTTTATTAAGATTATTTTTTATTTATTTTATTTTATTTTATTTTATTTTATTTTACATTTGTTGGCTGGGCTAGTCTAGCTGGTTACATGTCCATTTTCAGTAGAGGCCCAGGGAGATAAGGTCCAAGCATTAGTAAATTACAAAACAGATTACAATAATTAAAAATCACTAAATTCAAATACAAAGTGATGAAAATGTTTTGAGAAAACCAAAATTGTTTCTATGAATAATGGCTTGCAGTCTCTGCAAGGTTTAAAATACAATATAAAAGTAAAAATTTTGTCTATGAATAATATCTCACAGTCTATGCAAAGGGTAGAAATACAATCGGGTACAAGAACACTCAGAATTCTAAAGTAATGATTTCTAGGTCAGAGAAAGAGAGAAAAGTAGAAGAAAGAAAAAAAGAAGGACTAGAATAAAGTTAGATTCTATTGATTAAAGCTGTAGGGGACAGAGGCCTGAAGGAATGAATATAGAAAGAAGAGCATTAAGGGGGAGAACGTAGGATTAAGTCAGGTTTAGAACAGGGACAAAGCCAATGAATTTTCAGATGTTCTTTGAGATGTTTCTTGAAGAGTGGTGTGGATGAGAGAGATGTGAGTGTACTAGGAAGATTGTTCCAGATTTTACCCACACTGTTAGTAAAAAGTGAGTCCCCAGCTTTATTGTTAGATTTAATGTTGGAGATTAATAGCTTATTTGCTGAGCGAAGTGTTGCAAGATTTCTATAAGGGGAGATCAGGTTAGAGAGGATTGCGGTATTATTTGGGTGATAAAGAATATTATGTGAGATAACCAGTTGATTATGCAGTAGATGATTTTGTAGTTCTGACCATCCGAGTTGTTTAAGGTTGTGACAGTGGTGGGTTCTGAAGGGGGTGGCAGTGACAAATCTAGCTATGTTATTATAGCTAGTTTCAAGCTTGCTTAGATTGTGTTTTGATAGAATGATGTATATGACAGAAGCATAGAATAGGGTAGAAGTTAGGTGAGTCTGGGCAATAGAGGTTCTAGCTAGTGATGTGAGGAAGGGTTTGATTCTATACAGGGAGCCTAGTTTTTTATTGACAGTCTGTATAGTATTGTTGATATGATCATCGTAGCTGAGGTTATTATCTATGGTTATGTCCAGTAGACGTGTGATAGTGTCAGGGGAAATAGTAGTTCCATTGTTAGAGGTAATTGTGAAGTGGAACTCTGGTGACTTTTGGGTGGGAGCAAAAAGTAACAATTTTGTTTTTTTAGGGTTTAGAAGGAGGCAATGATGGGAGTAAGGGCCTGGAGAGAGATTGATGACTTAGCAGTACGGATTGAAGTACAATCATTGGCATATTGTATGCATGTGGCTTGAGGAACAACAGTATTTAGATCATTAATAAAAATGGAAAATAGAAGAGGGCCTAGGATAGAGCCTTGAGGGACTCCAATATTTACTGGGAGGGGTGTGGAGAGATTATTATCCCAGAGAGCTGCTTGTTGTCTATTTTTTAGATAGGATGTAAACTAAAGTATTACTTGTAGGTCAAGAGATTGGGCTTTTAGCACATTGATTAGTAAGTCGTGGTTAACCATATCAAAGGCTTTTGATAGGTCAATGAATAGTGCAAAAGATAGAAAGTTATTATTTTGTTTCTTGTTTATACAGTCAGTAAAAGATAGAAGGGTGGTAGTTGTACTATGAAAGGGCCTAAAGCCATGCTGACAGTTGGCAAGTAAATTATTGTGGAGCAGGTGTTGAAGTATTTGATGGTGAATACATTTTTCCATTATTTTGGCCAATGGAGAGAGTAATGCAATTGGTCGGAAGTTGGAGATATCAGTGGATTTGCCTCCTTTATGTAAGGGGATTATATGGGAGACTTTCCACATGGACGGGATGATACCTTCTATGATTGTTCGGTTTATAAGGATGGATATGGGATATGCTATGACTTTGGAAGCTATTTGAAGGTATTCTGCTGGCATGTGATTGGCAGAAGGGGTGCAAGATTTGAGTTTTTGAAGGAGTTTGCAGATCAAGGATGTTGGCACAGGTTGTATATAGAAGGAAGGTACTGAAGTGTTTGTGTTTTGTAAAGTGCTGGTGGAAATGGGAGATATTGTCTTTGCAAGAGTTTGTATAGTTTCTGTGAAGTAATTATTAAAGGCATCCGCTATTTGCAAAGGATTATTATGGGGAACTAAAGATGGGGCTGGAGTTTTGGTATGTCCTGGTTGGAGAAATTTATTACTGCCTGACCAAAACTTTTGAGGATTTTTTGGGTGTGATTGTTGAAGGTGGAAATAATAGTTTTTCTTGTCTAAGATAATGTTATTTTTGGTTGCATTTCTTAGCTGTTTAAAGTATAGGTGGTCTGCAGAGCTCTTCGAGGCTCTCCATCTGGTCCATATTTTGTTCCGTAGGAGCATTTTTTCCTTCGTTTGTTTTGTGAGCCATGGGGCTGTTTTAGTCCTAATTCAGGAAGAGCAAAGGGGGGCATGGAGATCTAGGATTTGTAGGAATTTAGTATTAAAGTAAGAAACTGCTTCATTCAGTTTGAGTTGCTTCAGAGGTGATTAGTTATAGGCCTTTAGTTCGTTCTGAAAGCTCTCTGCTTTAAAGTGTTTTTTGGAACGATAGGTTATAAAAGTGTTATTAATAGGAGTATGAGCCTTTTGCTTTGTTATGTAGGTAAGAACATGGTCAATAAGGTCATCTGGAAGTGTTCCTGAAGTATAGGTTTCAGGATGACTATTTATAAGTATCCAGTCAAGAGTGGCTTCTCTACTACTAGGTTTGTGGATTCTTGTGGGGGTGTTTATTATTTGAGTGAAGCCATAAAGATTTATGTGGGTGTTAGGATTAGGAGAGTTACAGGTAGTCCAGTCAATGTTAAAATCACCTAGTACAATAGTTTGTTGAGGTAGTAGGGTAGAAAGGCTACTAAGAATGTTTTCAAGAGTGTTAATATTATTTCCTGGAGGAATGTAGATGCAGATTATATAAATAGATTTAGATTTATTAAGTTGGAGTTTAATGGTAAGGGTTTCTGCATTGGTATTTGAGGGTAGTAACACATTAAAGGATGAAACTAGAAGTTCAGATTTATACAAGATAGCTACACCTCCACCCTTCTTGGTTCTACGGTCACATCTTAGGATGTTATATCCAGGTGGGGTTATTTCAAGGTCATGCATGGAGGGTTTCAACCATGTTTCGGTAAGGCAAAGGATATCAAATGCATGCACTAGTGTCAAGTACTGGGGTGGCTATGTAATTATGGGAGATTGTGGGTTGTACTATGAAATGCCAACTTCCTGAAAGTCAATTATCGAAAACAAAAAAAAAATGCTTGAAATGTAAAAGAGCAAAAAAATCTTTTTTCTTGTTTTTGCAGAAGGTAAGCCTCCTGTATCCTCTGATGTGTATGGCAAGGCCCTCCTCCCATACCCCCCAACATGTATACATGAACTCAACAGTTGCACCAACTTAAATAAGGGACAAAAGCTCCCTAAAGTAGTACAACATAGCTGACTCACAATTAGAAACCAAAAGGGCAATGATTTCTTATGGAGAAAATGCATTCAGTATTATGCCCTTTATCTTTTTTTCTGTGGTCTACTGATGCTAGAGTAATTTCATCTTGGTCATGTATAAGGAAGCCTAGACTGGGCTAGTGGAAGTTAGAGCACTTTTTTTCATGTAAGTAGCAGCACAAATGTGTGTCATAAGCTACTATCATGCAAACACCTGTTCTAGACCCAAGACATTTAATCTGATCTTTTATTGCCCTGAAAATGGCTAAAAGCTTTTGAACAAAAAAAAAAAGTAAGTTTTTATCTTTTCGGCTTTTCCCGGTTAGGGGTCACCACAGCGGAACTCTGGTCCGCTAATGATTGGCAGTAGATTTTTATGGTGCCGAGTTGCCAGCCCAACGCCCATTCATGCATGTCTTTCGGAGGCCACTCGACTGCAGGGCGGACATGCAGACTCCACACAGAAGGCACTCCAGCCAAGAATCGAACAGGAGAACCTCTTGCTGTGAGGCAACAATGCTACCGTTGTACCACCGTGCAAAAAAAATAACATATTCCTTAAAATTCTGGCACACTTTAGGATGTGCTCAACCTGTTATTTTGGTGCATTCGATTTTCTTTCACCATGAATGACTTTAGTAACATTATAAGACAATTTTTGAAAAACAGAAGGTCAGTACTCAAATGATGTAAGCCAGCCATTTTAAAACTTGTTTCATCAGAAATGCAGAATGTATAAAAAGGTGTGTTTTTGTACTAATTGAGGTGTCTGCCCTCCACTAGAAGGGATGGATATTCACTCTTTCTACATAAGTATTCAGGGAAGGAAAATGCATAATTTCAGTGAATAACATTTATTTTCTGAGTTGATTCTAGTAATTTCTTTAGCTGAAAATTGAAAACCCTACACTTTGATGAAGTCAAACTTAAAAAAAAAAAAACACATCGTTGCAGTGCTGAATGGGTCTCTATTTTAACTGAAAGAGACAATATTAAGAAAGATAAACTTGTGGTTGAAATGAAACAGGTTTGTGAACAATTAGTTAACATTACTTCCAATTCCACACTGGAGAATTTCCTTGTGGGCATTAATATGAAACTGACTAACTATGAAAAAGATTTGGTGGACCGAAAAAAATATAAATTAATTAGAGACATACGGGACTATGAACACAAGAGGGCGTTTGTGTTCTTGAGCAATCAGAGAATCAGGAAAAAGGCTGTGTCTTTTCAAAGAGGAAATCCGGTTTCCAAATCACATAAAAACAAAAGCTTCCTGTCTGGCGAGAGCGGGGCATCGTCATGGGAAGAAGATGACAGGGAGAATTTTCCAGAGTTGCCAGGAGCTGCAAACGCGGAAGGTTTTCGGAAAACCTATTCGGAACCCAATGGACATTATACCAATTCTAGGAAAAGGGGATGGAACAACTTGGAACGCCATAGAGACTCGGGCGATGGACATTTCAAAAAAGGTAGATGGTCATAATTTAAACAGTGAGACTTTAACTAGCAGTTATGTGGTTAACTTGTCCAGTTACAATTTAGATAATACTGAATTAAGCATTTTGGAGAAAGGGCTTAAATTTGTTCCCACGTGTTTTCCTAAAAAACACGAATTGAAAACAGAACTATTTCAGTTATGTCGCAAAATGAATTTAAGGGAATACTTTTTTAGACTAAATTACAATTCCCATAGTAATGTTAACCATTCTATTGTGGAAATATCTAATAGTGACATTGACAGTGATGAGAGCTTTTATTCTTGTTTGTCAGATGATGAAGATACGAGTAATGCTTACAGTACTTTAGATACAAGTATGTTAAAAACTAATAGTTCTTTTTTACCTCCCTGTAAGAATTTGACTATACAAAAGTTTGAGTCTATGTTGAATTTGATGTTAGACAAAGAGTTAGAACATTTTATGAAACAAAAACATTATTATAATTTAACAAAAATAGAATGGAATAAATTACAATTATTAAGTAAGAGTTAAAACATAGTATTCAAGCCATCAGATAAGGGGGGCAAATTAGTTATATTAAATTCTTGTGATTACTATAGTATGTGTATGAAACATCTTGACAATAAAGCTGTATATCTTGAAATTAATATATCGTATTTGAGGAAAGCAGAAACTGATTTTTACACTTTATTACAGAAAGGTATCAGATTACATTATCTAACAAAATTGGATGTTGATCGCAAAATAATAATTAAAAATAATAAGATAGCAAAATTTTTCTGTTTACCTAAGGTACATAAAAATCTGGGCAGTCCACCAGGCCGTCCCGTTGTGTCAGCTTATGTTTTTTTACTTATAATTTATGTACTTTATTACATGAAATTTTAATTAAAAAAGTTTTGATGTTACCTTCTTATATTAAAGACTCCTACGACTTCCTTCAAAAAATTAGAAATATTCATTGGAAGGAAGGAATGTATTTCATTACTGTTGATGTAGTGAGTCTTTACACGAACATTTCCCACTTTTGGGGTTTGGAAGCCATTAAGTTCTTTTTGGGTGATTGCCCTAAAACACATTACATACTGGAATTAGTTGAATTTTGTTTGAACAACAATATTTTTGAATTTAATGGTATATTGTATAAACAATTGACTGGAACAGCTATGGGAGCGGCTTTTGCTCCGGCTTATGCAAACTTATTTATGGGGATGTTTGAAAATGAATTTTTGTATAGATTACATTTTTTTAAGAAATATGTCATAAAATATTACAGATTTATTGACGATCTTATTTTTATTTGTAAAGATGGTTATGAGATTTCTGGACAATTTATTCATGAATTAAACACCAATAAATATGGTATAAAATTCAGTGATATACAAATGGGTTCTGAGGTTAATTATTTAGATATCTCCCTTAAAGATACAAATAGTCACTTAATACATACTAGTATTTATAGAAAATTTGATGAAATCAGTTGGAAAATGTGTGGCAGTAGTTGCCACCCTATTCATACTTTAAAAGCCATTCCTTATGGAGAGTTTATCAGAATTAAAAGACTGAACACTGATGTTAAACTGGCCTATGATGAATCTCTTAGGGTAGCTGAAATGTTTATAAATAGGGGCTATGATGAAACTGAAGTTAAAAATAGTCTCATGAAGGTATTTAAAAAGAATTCTATTATAAAAACATTTGATAGTGGGTACAATAATAATAGACATAATAAAAATGAATTAGAAGAGGAGAGGATGTTTTTTGTTACAAAACATACTAACTTTTCCGGTATTGTTAATGAATTGGTAAAACAGTATTGGAATTTTATTAAAAAAGAGATTGTTTCTTTAAAAAATACCAAGTTGGTAATATCATATAAAAAAGCTAAGAGTATTCAGAACTTTTTAGTTCATAGTATTTTTAAACAGCCTAAGATAAATATATCTAATAACATCAAAGATGTAGGAACATTCCCTTGTGGTAATTGTTCCGTATGTAAATATGTAGTGACTGAAGTGGTTAAAATTAATGGAAAAAATTTCACTGTTAGAGCCAAATACTCTTGCTTAAGTAAGGGAATAATCTATGTTGTTTTCTGTTCATGCAACAAGTATTATATTGGTGAAACAAAGAGAATGTTGGTGGACAGAATTAAAGAGCATGTCAGAGATGTGAAAAACAAAAAACTAAATAGTCCCATTGCGGAACATTTTAATTCTGTACATGGTGGTAATACTAGCTGTATGAAAGTAACAATATTAGAACATGTACCTCTTCACTATAATAACATGGATTATCAGAAGAATATATTGAGACAGAAGGAGTCCATTCTTATTATGAAATATGGTACTTTATTTCCCCATGTTTTAAACAAGGAATGTAATTGGCAAAGCCTTATTTAGGGCTATATCTTTAAATATCTATTATGTATTTTTTAATTGATTAATTGTTTAATTGAATTGATTGTTTTAATGTTGTATATATTGTGAATTTTTAGAAGCTTTAGGGTTTTACTCTGTAAAGGCTGTGGCCGAGGCGCTAGAGAAATAGGACTGTTATCATTAGAATTGTATTGAATAAATCATCAAGAATCTGAAAGTAGAGCTGGGACTCACTATTTGTTCTTGTTGTTGCTGCATTTATATTTCTTCCTTCTGTTGTTTTTTATTAAAAAAAAAATGGTTGATCATTTACGGATTAGACAGTACCTTTTCAAGACTCTTGTTATCTGAGATTTCAGAATGCTTTTTTGCCCTTCTAAGGAGAATGCTGGCAGCAAACGCAACTGCCACCACACATGATAATGAGCAGAAAATCTCCTGCTGTATTAAGGCAGACCAATTCTAAATAACTTTATATCACATGGTGATGCAAACAGCTGGAGTAATAAAATAAGATAGAAATGTATAATAGTTCATTTATTTTTTATGACATTCCTATACTGACACTACAGAGTCCGCAATAGAAGCCTATATGTTATGTTTGCTGAATTTTTAAAATATTTTTCCTGTATATCATGTTAAGGTATGTTTATTTAAGCCTTTGTATTTTAAAAACATCATATATTTTACAGTGAGGTCATGATCATTTTCTGTTATGAAACCTCATAGCTTACCAGCATGCATAGATGTATATTTATGTACTTATTTGTGTATCTGTCTCATTGCCTATTTGGGGTATGCACTCAGGCAAATAAAAATCCTGCAGTTTATATTTCTTGACTGAAGTATTTTCCTTTTGACATTATAGCAGTAGAAACTGATACTTTTTACCCCCACAGAGAAGCAAAGATTGTTTCGCCTGTGGTTTATTTTGATTTGCTTTAAGTGAGCAATGCAATAGCATGTCTAATGTTGTAAAATACCAACATTCAGTCATTTTTGAATATGTTGTTCTGGGTAGAAGAAGTTAGGAGGAACAGCTACAAAACTTGAATTTACCTTAGCAGTAGATATTTGAATGATCACTGATGGAGCGGCCTTAGCTATATGGGTTGTATCCTGCCGAGGATATGGCAGCCAGCCAGATTCCAAAGCCTCAGGGCAGCTACCACTCTTGCAAACTGTAGATCATTATGTATGTATACCTTTAAGAAATTTCCTATGGGCTTGCATAAGTGTATAAATACTGAACATGTGATCCTGAATGCCATTGTGTAGTAAGCTGTTGAGATGTAAGCATGTATGTCTGTGTAGTCTGTCAGTTAATCAGTTCATTTATATTTTGTACTGCTGCTATCCATCTTGATGTATTTCTGTATATGTTTCGGTGGGTCTACTTGATAAGACCTAAAGCTCAAAAGGCCAACAACAAGATCACCGATACCACAAAAATGAGAGTGCAAAAACACGAAAGTTGACATGCCCGACAAAGCACAATCCCGACAGTTAACAAAACATGCTCCCAACTGCCTGAATAAAAGCAGAGAAAGAATACAAGCATATTAGTAACTGCCATAGGGTTCCTATCACATAATCGAACTTCCAGAAGTTCGAACACCAGAAGTTTGAACTTAGAAGATCAAAATGTGACATCAAAACAGCAAATTTTTTCCAATGGAGAAATTATGCTGATCTTTTTGAAGACAAACTAAACAAATTCCCAGTTGTGGACTCCATGAAGTTAGACCCTGACATCAGCACAGTTGTCAGACCAGCCCAGAAATGTCCAGTGCAGAACGGAGTCAAAGCTGACCTAGATAAAATGGTGCAACAAGGTGTAATCAGTCCAGTTGAAGAAGCTACTCAATGGATATCCTCCATGGTCATTGCTCATAAGGAAAGCTCAGATGATATCAGAATATGTATTGATCCACGGGACTTGAACAAAGCACTGAAAAGACCTCATCATCCAATGCATACAGTTGAAAAAGTCACTGCCTATATGCAAAATGCCACAGTTTTTTTCTGTCTTCGATGCAAAGAGTTCATTTTGGAAAATGTTGCTCATTTCTGGTTATCCATGTAGTATTATATTAGATGATATTCTAGTAGGAGGCAATGGTGAAGCTGAGCCTGACAGAAACCTCCAGAAAGTTCTGGAAAGAGCATGTGAAGTGAATCCTCAGCTGAATCCTCAGAAGTGCAAGTTCAGGTTACAAGAAGTTACTTATGTTGCTCATTTATTTACCAGTTCAAACTTATGTCCAGATACTTCCAAGCAATCTGCTATTATTGAGATGCCAGGTCTAGACAGTGTTCAAGCCCTACAACGTTTTCTTGACATGGTTAAGAATCTCGGCAAGTTCTTTGCAGACTTGAGCCAACTTTCAGCACTGCTTAGAGAGCTGACACACCAATATGTATCTTGGTCATGGTTAGAACAATAACAGAGAGCATTTGATGTCCTGAAACAGAGACTTGCCAGTCCACCAACTCTCAGATACTATGATGTTCACAAACCAGTTACTCTTTCTTGTGATGCTTCATAGTTTGGTCTTAGCGCAGTCATTTTTCAAGATGGTAGACCAGTAGCCTATGTGTCCAGAACTCTAACTCAAACTAAAATGCAGTATGCACAGATAGAGAAAGATCTCTTGGCAATTGTGTTTGCATGTTCAAAGTTCCATGATTATATTTATGGTAAACCTATCCAGATTGAAACTGATCAACAACTACTAGTCACTATTTTGAGAAAACCTTTGCATACAGCTCCTGCCAGATTGCAATGCATAATGTTGAAATTGCAAAAGTATAATTTCAGTCTTGTCTACACAAAAGTCAAACTTCTTTATCTTGCTGATACTTTATCCATATCAACCAGAAATACCACTGGACAGCATGAAAATGTGAAACTTAATTTTGAAGTCATGGAAGTGAAAAATTTTAATTCCACATATTGATGAGCTTAGAGGTCATAGAGCCTCAGACCCAGTTCTTTAGAAGCTCAACCACTTTATCAGTCAAGGATGTCCCTCAAAGTAATCTTGCTTACCAGTAGACCTGCAACCTTATTTTCCTTACAGAGATGAAATTTTGTTTTACAATGGTATCATTATGAAAGGTCCAAAAGTGATTGTAACAAAATTCTTGCAACAAGAGTACATAATTCTTTTGCATCATGGCCACTCAGGAGCAGATTCTACCAAAAGAATGTTGAGAGGATTAGCATTCTGGCCTTCTATGTCACACAACATTGAGAAAGTAGTTCCATCTTGTTCTGTATATAATAGTACCAAGCCAGATCAACAGAAAAAAAAAAGATTCCTGAACTACCTAGGTTGATAGCAGCTACAGACATTTTCAAATGGAATGGTCAACATTACTTGGTGTTAGTAGACTCTTATTCTAATTGGTTCGAGATTGACCTACTTCCTAATCTAGCATCCAGTACTGTCATTACTAAGATGAAGCAGCATTTTGCAGTCTATGGTAGCCTGGACAAAGTTATTTCTGACAATGATACACAGTTTACAAGCCAGCAGTGCAAAATATTTGCTGAAGAGTGGGACTTTACTTATGTTATAAGTAGCCCTGAGTACCTGGAGTCACATGGTTTGGCAGAATATGCATTTCAAAGTGTGAAACAATTACTAGAGAAGTCGAAGCAAGACAATAGTGATATTTTCTTGAGTGTCTTGAATCTCAGAAATGCTCCTCATGATAAACATCTTGGTTCACCTGCACAGAGACTTCTGTTGAGACAAACCAGAACCTCATTATCAATTAGTAGTTCATTATTGGTTCCATATGTCAAGAACAATAGATCAGGGAAAGATAATCTTTTAAATAAACACCTAACCCAGAAGTCCTATTATGATAAGACCAGAAAACCACTCAATTCATTATGAGAAGGGGAGATAGTGAGGATGAAGATGTCCAAAGTTTTTGATCGGATTGTTGTCATGAAGAGTGTATGTTCAGAGCCAAGATCGTACATTGTGGAATTGCAAGGAGCAGAATTTAGGCAGAACTGGAAAGATTTCATCTTGGTATCCGAGTCTGTATTGCAGTATCATAACTGTGAGAAAGACTATATCTCAGAGTGAGTTATCCAGCATTCCAGTTTCAGAGGATGTTACAGTAAATATCCATGTTCCTGAGAAAAATCCCAAAACTCCTGAATCTATTTGTTCAACAATGACTGTCCCAGTTACTAAACCCAGTTCCAACTGCTATATCACTACATCAGGTCGCATTTCCAGACCATGTTCAAGATGCACTGCAACTTGGACATGAATGTTGTGTTTCTTTCTTATTGTCTGTACAACTGCATGTTTCTTTTCAACTGTCATTATATTGTGGGCAATTCATTAAAGAGGGAGGATGTAGATCAACATGTATGCATGCCTTTAAGAACTTTTCTAGGGCCTTGCAAAAGTATATAAACACTGAGAATTACTGCTATTTTGTAGTACACTGTTGATATGTAAGCATGTGGAACAGGAGCATGACTGTTCTCTTCACTGTAGCGTGATCTCGGAGTTGGTATATTTAAGTAGGGGGTGTGGGGGTGCCGGGGGGGCTTGCCCTCCTGCAAAAACATTATTTTAGCTCTTTTTATTTCGTTCACTTTTAACTGTTGAGATACCAAAATCTCGATGTTTTGAGTTCGGTATCTCAAGATTCGAGATTTTGGTATTTTGAAATTTAAAATTGGACCCGTTTCTGTATAATAAAGCATATAAACGAACTACCCCACCTGTTCATCTTCAATAGTAAATCAAGACAAGTGACAAAAACTAACAAGCATTTCAAGATGAGCTGCTAAAAGACAAGTTTGGGTATTAAGCCCTTCAGAGCTCTTCTGCCAGGAGAGAGAAGGAGGCTGAGCCCTGAATGGACAATGCTAGAAATAACAAAATATAAATATCCACACCCTGGCATACAAACACACACAGAACAACAAGGGAAATGGCGGGATGGAGCTGCTCCTGCAGCATTGATTATTCTAAAAACAATTGTTATGGTAACTTACACACCTGTACTTTGTTCATCATATTATTCACTGCCACACTAACCTTAGCTATATGGGTAGATTTTTCATAGCCAACAATATTTTGGAGGTAGAAGAAGGGCCCTGCAAGCTCTAAAGTATACTCCTAGCAAGTAGCAACTTCTGGAATACTTCCAGTATCTAACCCTTTCCAAAACGCAATGGATAAAGCCAAACCTGTAGTAGAAAGTGCCTTGACCCTTCCTGGGATAGATTTGTCACAGTGAGTATAACAAAATGTAACAGCATTAGACAACCATTTGGAAATACTCTGTTTTGACTCAGGTTGTCCCTTCTTCTTACCTTCACAATCAATGAGCAATTGATCTGAAGATCTAAAAAATTTAATTCTGCCAAAATAGTACCTATGTTGCCTGTGCTCATCCAGGATAGGAATTATTCTTTCCCTTTTCCCTCTCATTTTTATGTTCAGGAAAGAAAACAGGCAGAAGGATAGTTTGGCTTAAAGTAAACTCAGATACCACTTTAACAAAGAACTTGTACTCAAAGACACCCTGTCCCCATGGAAAATGAGGTAGGGTTTACTCACAATAAAAACTTACATCTCAGATACCCTTCTTTCAGGGATTAGAACATTCAGTAAAACCGTTTCCATTCTAAGAACCTCAAATCAACCAGATTACCTTGTTCAAATGGAGTAAAGGTTAGCTTATTAAACTCAAGATTAATATCCGAAGGAAGGTCATGGGTTTACTTTGAGGCATCTTATGCAAAACCCCTTTCAAGAACATTTTTATATGAATTGTCTTGAACGATGATGATCTATGGCAGACATGCTGAAATGACTGACAAATGAACCTTGACAGAGAAATAAGGAAGGTCATATGATAGTAACTCACACAAATATTGTAATACCAGAGATTGACTAGCCCCAAATGAGTGCTGGTTATGTTGTTTGCACCGAGTAACAAACCTGTTCTATTTGCTAATGCATGATTTTTTTTTTTAGTAGCAGGTGTTCCTGCCTCATTTGTACCTGCTACACTTTCCTAGAAAACAGATGCCTAAAAGGAATTAAGACACTATCATCTAGGCAGTCAATTGAAGATGACTGATGTTAGGGTATATCAAACACCCTTGTTCTTGTGTGAGTAGATACATTTTGTGAGGAATGTTATAGTACTTGCCACATTTCCAAAAGAAGCAAGAAACACAGTTGCCTGGTCCAGAAGGGAGTCACCACAATGATCTTGGGAAACTCCTTCTGAATCTTCAGAAGTACCCTGGATATAAAAGGAAAGTATGGAAAGGGATATAAGAACATTGCTGTCCTAAGAAAAGAAAAGGCAATTGTCCTCCAAGCCTTATTGCATGGAGATCTGGAACAGAATTTTGATACCTGATTGTTCAGAAAAGAGGCAAAGAAGTCTACTTGAAGGACTCCCTACTGGTAGGTCAAATCGTGAAAGACTCCCTGATCGGCTTTCCATTTGTGAGGATCTTCCATAGGCCTGCTCAGCTTGTTTGTCACACAGTTTTGCTCTGACATAATGTAAGATACTTGCAGAGTGAGGTTATGCTATGAAGCTATATCCCGGTAACATGGCTAATCTGCAAAGAGAATAAATAACCTGGTTCTCTCCTTGCTTGTTGATATACCATGTAACTGTGCTACAGTCTGTAACTACTTGAAGAGGTCCGTGGACCAAAGATGGTTCAGAGAGCTGAGTGCCTTGATCTCCTTGATATTTATGTGCTTGCACTTGTCCTTGGTTTGCTACACCACCTGTCCTTTCATCCCTGATGAAACAGCTCCACAGGAAAAGTCAAAATAGACTGTGGTGATTGGCTGATTTGGCACAGGGAGTGAAAAGGGAAAAATTTGGCTTTAAAGAGATCCGTTTTCTCCAGCTAAAGATTTCTCTTCTGAGAAACCTTGGTACTGGGATCTGAAAAGACAAAGGGTCTTGATGCTGAAAGCCAAGAGGTTTCAGATACTACTGTAGATTTCTAATATGGAGCCTTTCCAGGGGTATCATGAGAATCATAAATGTCATAAGACCCAGAATCCTAAGGTATTCCCTCACAGTGACCAAATTCTGAGTAGAAATTCTTAGAAATAGATCTAAGTAAAGATCTATTCTTTCCTGTGGAAGAAAAGCTCTTTGAACTGTGGTGACTAGCTGACATACCGCAAACACAATCCTGTGCAAGGGAGTCAAGAAAGACTTTTGAAATTTCTCTTGGAATCCGAGCTTGTGCAAGCAATCTCTCACCCAAGGGAGACATTCCTGACATTTTGAAAAAGACCCTACAAAAATAAGCAAGTCATCTAAATATGGAAAAAATGGTGGCTACCTTGTAGAATGCAATGAGCAATAATTGGAGCTAGACACTTTGTAACACTCCTGGTGCAAAGGATAGTCCAAAGGGTAAGGCAGAGGACTGATAATGAGATCCAGACATACAAAACTTTAAGAAAAGTATAATGTCTGGATGAATAGAGATGTGATGATAAGCATCTTTTAACTCATTACATCTGAGTGACGCCTCCAGGTGCATCTGCAGTTAACTCCTACTGATGACTCTAGGCATTAAACATTGTTTGTTCATAATTGTGTCAATAATTCCAAAACTATGCTACGTACAAGGTTTTAAACAATTTCATCTTAAAGCTTACACAATGGCAAACTCAACTGCATTAATATTTAATTTCTGTCTAGTGCAGGTAAATAGATATTAACTGTCTTTTATATACTATTAATTTATATAGCTATAGATATAATTTTCACATTTTTCTAATTACCTAAGTAACCAAGTAACAGAGACAGATTTCCTTAGCCTCATATGAAAGCTCTCATCTAGATGAATAAAATGCTGCTGACAATGTGTGTAACTTGAATGGTTGTTGAGATATTGTAAGTTATTTACAAGATATTACAAATGTAATAGTTACTGTGTTTACTGTGACTTATAAAATTTGATTTAAGACCTAGAAACTAAAGATTACTACTACTATAAAACTAGTTTGTGCTGAAGAGTTTGCCATTCATACTTCTTTCCTAACCCCTATGGTTCCAGAGATATGAACATTTGTTTGAAATGTGAGGTCATAATTTGATTCTGTGAGAAGGAGTTGCAGTGCAAACTTCCTGAGCTTCGTTGGAGTGAATGAGTTAAGTCTAGTGTTACCAGGAAACTTGAAAGAGGAAGAAGAGGTAACAGATCGTAAAGTGACCTCATTCTGAATATGTGCACTATCACAAACAGGTTTAGGAAAGAATGATCAAGAACTGATCTTCATGCATTTTCTTTCTTTCTCAGACACTAGGAATATCCATCAATAAAATCCCATTCCCACCTGTGAAGGACGAGCTGGTTCTATCACTGTATGAGACAGCATGTGATGAGGAACAGATGAAAAGAAAAGAATCTGATCTGCAGGATGAAGAATGACCTATTGGAAAGGGGAATTGTTTTCCTCCTTCCATCTGTAGCCCTGATGAACGATTTTCTGAACCCATATCTCTGAAACAATCTATAGCTAAAGAGAAAAATGGAGATTCAGGCTTTCTGGAAGTAGAAAAAAGGGGCCAGGTTGATCCTTTCTGCAGAAGAAGGGACACACACTAAATTTCTATCCAAGGTAGAATTTAAAATCCAATTTTTACATCATCCGGGAGGTTCTGAATATGCACTCAAACAAACCTCCTTAAAACAGTACCTGTGGCCATAGCGCTTGAAGTATTAACAGAAATATACACATGTTGCAAATAATGAGTAGTGACCTGCACAATAGAAGAAACTAATTTATTTAAAGCAGATTTTTCTTCACCAGAAGAAACTGTACATTACATATTCCTCATAATTTTAAAATTTGTCAAAACAAACTTTAACATATGACCCTAACATTTTAAAATTCTGAAAATCAAGTTGCAGAGGTATGCACTTTTTCTCATACCTATCAATAATTCTTCCATCCTTATTAGAAAGAGTAGAAATGGAATTAAGTGAGTGTCTCACAGCAGTGGAATCAACCAAAGCTATGACTGTTGGGGAAAGTTTAGAACTACTGTGTGAAAGTTTAAAAGACTGAGGAACTTTATATATTTTACCTGCATTTCTATGGACAGGTGTCTGACTGCTAGGAAAATTACAGGCATAAAGATGCATAACCTCTAAAGCAGACAGAAAAAGAGGAATGGTTATAGGTTCTGGAAAAGCCTTTTGTAACAACTCATAGCATTTTCTGAGGGACTGAGAATCATTAGTGTTTTCAAACTGAAAATAGTGGGACCTACCAAAAGTATCATTGAAAAAGAACCCCCACAGGGAGAATCTAAAACTGAGCTCTCGTCTGTGTCTGAATCAGAAATCAGAGGACAACATGTTGAATCTGTTCCTGTATCTTCCTGTTCAGGTTAGGAATCTTGAATCTCTTCAGGAAAAGAGGAATCATTCTTTCTTTTACCAGAAACTACTTTATAGGAAGGATTAATAGCCTGAATTAAATCCTGAGCCTGTCCAAGTAAACTACTATCCAAAGAAATTTGAGGAGGATTAGATATATGCTTGGATTTCAGTTTATTTTTGATAGGAAAAATGGGGCCTACCATGTTACTAATGGCAGTTAATGCTTCCCCAGGGATGGGTGCAACATTCTGATACAACTGGGAAACCTTCCCTATTTCATATCCCAAGACAAACAAGAGTGACCCTGCCTTGCCCAGTATGGGGAATCCAACAGCCGCAGAGAATGTGGCTAACCCCAGTCCACAATGGCAGCAGGTGCCACACCAGGGGGTCTAGGTTAAAAGAAGAGTTGTTAGAGGTACAACAAATAGCCATAGCAGACTCACCCACCTATAGCTAAGCCAAATTGCTAGCCTGCTCTGGAGGCAAAGACTGTTTGCTTAACTTTTTTTATGGCTGGAAGAAGGACAAACTGTGAGACTGACAATCTGTTCCATGGATAAATTGAAAATGGTGCCTCTTTCCCAGGGATGACAAGCAACTAATTCTAGTAAAATTACCAGTCCATAAAAGTTACCAGTCCATAATTTTTTTTTTTTTGACAGAAAAAAACACAGAACAAAGCGCTTTAAAATACCATGGTAGCCCAACAACTGAAAAATAAACACACTCTCTCCACAGAAAATATGTCTTCAGTTAGTTTACACTATTTTTAAACTAACTGAAAATATGAGTGCTTAGTTTAAAAGAACATTTCAGTCTCAAAACAGTCCATTAAAACACAATACTCATAGTTTAAAACAACTTTCCTAAAGAGGAAAGTTATACATTTATGAAAATTGCCCCCCCCCCCCACAAAGGGAACATCACAGCCCAACAAAGGTAAACAGAAGTCAACTGTCAATCTTGTGAGATAAGATTACTTACATATCTAAAACTGCTTACCACCAGTAACTGAGGAGTTTTTTTTCATCCACAAATTTTAATCTCATGAACTCTAACATGCAATCGACATCAGTCTAGCAGACAAATGATAGGTCTGTCTCATTAAACAAGGATAGAAAGGCAGGTGGAAGTGATGTCAACACTTTTGATTGCAGGTCCTTTTGCCGGTCAGAGAATGAAATTTGAGACCCTTTTTGTGAGACTGCATCTGAAGTGATACAGGAACTTCCTTTACATCTTTCTGGATTTATTTCTACTTCTTTTTTGGTGATTCTGGGGACAGTCCAAAAAAAACTTGGCAAGCAGAGGGAAACCAAATTATTGTTTGACTCAAACCAGAGGGAAAAGATGCAGAAAGAGGAAGAGGAACAGCTGAGTGAGTGTTTAGTGAATTCTTCACCTAGAATTTTTAATTTAACAAGTAGTCCTATACAGATTAGACTTCTAGAATTGGGACCAATTTTTTTTTTCTATTTTTGAGTTAATGTGTATACAACTCTATCACAGCTAAAACTGTATACTAGAAGGCTTGATTTAAACTATTTTTACATCATGTGGTAGTTAGTGACACTTTGAGAAAAATGTATGTGTTTATACAACCTTTACATAACACGTTAAAAGTGATGGAACAATGGTGTGATATTGATATTAGAGAAATCTTATCTAATAAGGTTAACGATTATGTTAACCTAAATGATCTTGAAAGGAAAGTGTTGTATAAATTAAAAAAACAAAAAACAAACAAAAAAAAAACACTTAGATATATAAAGGTTGACAGGATAGGGGTTAGATATTATGACTTGTGAAGATTATGTTACTGCTACTGAAACTATGTTATGTAATATAAATTAATATTTGACAATTTCTTTATTTGATATACATAAGACTTATAAGATTACATATGCTTGTTTATACATTTTATGAATAATGATATTGATCTGGAATTATATAATTAATAAATGAAAAAATAGAAATAGGAATTTTATTTGGCATTAGAAAAATAGATAAGATTGAGTTAAATCCCCTCTTTAGACCAATAGTTTCTGCACCTAATAGTATCACTGGAGTAAGTTCACTTTTTTTGGATGGTATTATCAATCCTTTGGTTGAACAGTTATCTTTCTATATAAGAGACCTCCTGGGAATTTTAGGGGTTAAATAAGACAGTTTAATAATAGTTACAGTTACAATTCTGAAGATACAAATTATAATTACAGTGAATATTTCTTATTTGTTTAGTAGTATACCACAATGTACAGCTGTTTAATTTGTTATGTTGTTTTTGTGCTTACCTACTGATTTTGCATATAAAATTAATTTAGATTGTTCATTTTTAGAGATTATACTGGATAATAATGTTTTTTATTTAAAATGAGAAATATTATAAACAAAGAGGGTGGTGATGGCCTCTGCAATTGCTCCATCCTTTTCCAGTTTAGGTTTGGGATGGTAGGAAGCTGAGATTTTACCTTCTAATGGGTACTTCAGTGAAGTTTTTTTCTACCAAAGGTTTGTAGATGATTTTTTTATATTTCGTTGCATAGCTGATGAGTGTATAACATTTATTAGACAGTTAAACAGTAGTACTATTTTTCTAAAATTTATTCTGGGTGAAATGGGAATTAAAGTTAACATTTTAGAAGTTACTTTAGAGTGGGATCTTCAGAGATGAAATTTTGATAGTACAGTTTATCTTAAAAACACTTTTTCAAATGGATACCTGCATTATAGAAGCAGACAGCCAATATTTATCATGAAGAAGGCCCATTTAAATGAACCTCTAGCTTGACAACTAGAGATTTGGATTTTAGAAAAGAAGTTGATTTTATTATTTACATGTTTGAACAGTGAGGTTATAAGAGACCTTTTTTTGTTGCTGCAGAAAACATCAAGAGAAGTGATTAGTAAGAGAGAAATCAAGTTTATGCCTATTTTATCTAAATCTCTGGCAGATAGAAATGCATTGGACAAAAATGGTAGTAGTTATGTCCATAAAAGTAATCCTGCTTGTTTTTGGATATAACTGTGGACAATTCTAATACTCGACAGATTATTGCAATAATTGAAAAATCTCTAAAGGGAATAATGATGTATATATGATTATTGATATGCAGTCATCATTTGTTTATAAAAAGAATGCTATTTTTAAATTGAAGATACAAAGTGACACTAGTAAGATTAATACAGATAATTCTAAGGTTACTTATTCATGTAGAATATGTGATTTATGTACGTTCATATTTGAAGGGCCTTATATTAGTTTGGAACTTTTGAATCAAACTATTGGTGCCAGTTATCATTTTACATGTCAGTCACAAGGAGTTGTATATATTAGTATTTGTTCAGGTTGTCAGGATTTTTATGTAGGTATGATAACTAGGGTTTTGCATAGAAGATTTAAAGCACATCTGTATTCTGTTAAGATAAAAACAATTTTAATAATGGTTTGTTAAACATTCCTGTGAATTTATTAATAATAAGAGATTTTTGTTTTGTGTACTTAACCATGTTCAAAATGATTTAAGGGGAGGGGAGTAAAAATAAAAAAAGTAAATGAAAGAGAATGAGTGGCAGTTATAACTTAGGGTTCACTGTTTTCCTAGTCTTAAAGATAAAATAAATGTAAAGTATTTTCTAAGGAATAGAAGGTTAAGGTGAAAAAATGATTTACATTTATCTATTAGAGTGATGGTGCTTTAAGAGTTCTTTATTAATTCATTGAATGCCATGTGATTTTATATTTTTATATAAATTGTTGTGGTTTGTTAATAATAATTGCTTATGAGGAAGACTGATGTGGTGCAAATGAAAGTGGATAATGGATTTGTTTTATGTTAAAGTATTTTTCAGTACTTATTCCTGGTCTATACATTTTTGTGGGGGGTTTGTTGGCGTTTTTGGTTACCACCCTTTTGGGACATCTTTTTATTATTTTAATAAAATAATAAAACTGCATTAAATTAATGTAAATGGGGCTTTTTTGCCTAAAGATAACTTAATATCTGCCCGACAAAGGAAAGCAGAAGCCAACCGTCGATCTTCAAATGTCTCAGGGGAATATAATCTTTGGCAGCAGTAAAGCTCAGAAAGGCTTTGCACTTAAACTTGCCTTTTATTCAGCTCTTCTTGAGCTACCAGACAGTTTGGGCACATGGTCTTTGTCTTGAAATATTGGAACCTGACCACCTATTATATCTTTAACAGGATATAACCCCATATAGCTAAAGCTATTACAGCAGTGATCAATACAAAAAACATAAAAAAATAAAATAAAAAAAAACAATGCTGATAATGGTCCTAATTAAAATGGTAGGAAGCTGTAATTTCATCAACTGTATGTTTTTTTCTAAACCATGACTGGTACTTATTTGTTCCTTAAAGCTAAAAATACAGCAAATTGAAAGCAGGATATCTGAGAGATAGATACCTGACCAATAATCTGCATTTCTCAGAAAGGTGCATCAACTGTACAAAAGACGGTGCAAGGAAATACCCAGTTTCTTTAGACATGCTGGACACGGGATGTGATATAAGGCTACAGGAGATGTCATTCATGTATATCATCATAATTATAAGCAGTGAGAATTTCTCCTTGTAAATTAAAAAAATAAAAACAAGAAATCAAATTTCCTGACTTCATTCAGAAGTAGAATTTACTTAAAAGGTCATCACCTTGATAATTTAGATCCATTCTTAATGCCCACCTGAGTTAATAAATTTACAATTTGTTCAGTATTGTTTTTCTTTTATGTCAGAATACTGGCTCCCAATTGTAATTCTGTGACAATATCTATATGGAATTAAAAAAGCAGAGAATCTGAAGGTAAACAAGCAATATTAACAATCAGTGTTCTTTTTTAAAGATATTTGCCCATCTTCATGTATTATATCTGAAATAATAATCAAAGATATATGTGACCTGATAACCCTGACTTTGGTTTTGTAAAAAACATCCAATGCCTGCTTAATCTGGTTGTGATACTTGAAAGAGTTACTATGCCACTGAAAAGGGGAATACAATCAATGATGTCTGCCTGGACTTTGCCTAGGTCTTTGACACTGTAACCCATGTTGGGATTATACATCCTTCATCTCAACATTAACTCATGCATCAGAGAGAATCTATCCTCTTAAGGTCAGTAATGTTTATTTCTAGACAGAAAAGCATAGTCATCTGAATCTCCTAGGTCTCTGTACTATGTCTCATCTTATTTGGTATATACATTTCTGGCATGAAAACTAATTTCAAATGGTCTGTGTCAGTTCAGGTTTGCTGATAATTACAAACTAGAGGCAGTTGTCAAATTCCTTTCTGATTCTCAAATTGCTCTGCTAGGACTAAACCATGCAAATGCTTGATGTGTTAATCGGAGGCTTGTCCCCACTCCCAAGAAATGCAGTACAGTTTCCTATGGTAAATCTATTATTATGTCTCCTTACCATGCAGATAACATTCTGCTTAAATCAGACATAGTCATAGAGGGCAGGGGCATCTTTACAGATAAGAGACCCTCCTTTACGAATCATATCTATGTTGCTGTCAGAAAATCCTTCTGACTTGCGGCATATATCCTTCATGGTATTTCCTCAAGATCTAAAGAAGATACAGTTCCACTTTATTCCTCTATTATTAGGATGATCAATTAATATAATACCCCTCTGGCATGTATTTAACAATGACTAACTCAAGAGACATCAATGTTTCCTCACCAAAAACATCTTGGGTGTCCGTGTCTTTAGCTATACTGATAGAATAAAAGTCCTCTCCTTCTTCTTAGCATCAAACAGACTTCTGAGAGGACATCTCTGCTTAGGCTATCAAACTAAGTATAAACTAACATTGTTTGAATTCCTACCCATAAATATTGCCAGAGATAAAACAAACAACCAGTCTTTCGACCTAATTGTCTACTACAAAATCAACAACAGCACATGGTTGAGAGGTACCTAACTTGACATCAACCTCATTAGTGGAATAAGCTGCCCTTAAATATCAAGCAGAGTTCATATTTACCAACCTTTAAAATCAGTCTGCATGACTGGATGAGTGACCATAAATTTTCACCTGGGAATTGAGGGGAAAATCTTCTTAATGTGAGATATTGTTAGTCTCCCATCTGTCCTGGGTGATGTGACTGAGCTTTTCGATGTTCTGTTTGTCTGTAAGCTTAAAATGAGCCTATAAACCCCCAATGTAAGGGTCAGTAACCCCATACCCACCTACTTGTAAATATTAACCCAACATTGCCATCCTTAACAAAAAAGGAATGCACCAAAATGCAGGGGTCTCAGATATAATATAGGTAAGCCCCAGTTGTCACATACTAACTATTGCAATTCCATAACTCACATTTACGAGTCTTAAAATTTAAAGCTACTACCCATAGCATTGCTTCTGGAATACCCTTTCTTTGGCACAGTGACTATACAAAACATTTGCAATTCTGGCAATTTATTATGTCCATTAGAGGTGACGCCTCCTTTGTAGATACTATGTTAGTAGCTACAGGCTGTTCACCATTTCCAACAGAGTTTTAAGTGCTAGAAAAAAAAAATAAAGCTAAATTAGGTATTGTTTAGCAATAAAAAAAATATCTGTCAGATTCATTTAAAAACAATGTCCATTTTAAAATTCCACTATTGCAGGAATGCAAAATCATAAAGCGCATATCTGAAAAATTCACAATTTGGAATACATTCATGGCCACAGTAACTTACTGTTATGGGAATTCCAGCACTGCTGAATCCATAGCAGTGAGGACTAGATTCCTGACCACAACAGAGATGACTGGGATTTGTTTTGTTGCTCTAGTGCTGTATCGTCTGAGTTCAGTGGGGTAGGAATGAATGAGATGTGCTGGCTTGCTTTTCTCAGGGGAAAGAGGTCAGTCATATTTAGAGGTTTGCATTCCATAGCAATTTACCTGTTGGAGACTAGAAGAATGCATGGGTCATCTGTTCTGATGGAGGCAAGGTCATCTGAGGGCAAACTTCACTTTTGAAATTCATTGAATAAGTTATCTCGTTTCAGTAGGCTGACACCTCCAGGTATTTCTGCAGTTATATCACACTGATGCCTCTAGGCATCAAAAATTGCTTGTTCATATTTTCATTAATAATTCAAAACCCATGCTATGTATAAAGCAGTACAAAATTTTACTTTAAATCTTATGTAATGGCAGACATAAGTATGATATTTGACTTCTGTCTAGCGCAGGTAAAAAAAAATTAATTGTTGTTAATATAACATTTATTTAAACTGTCATAAATTTCATGATTTTCTAAACATCTCAGCAACCAAGTAAAACAGATAGAATTGCTTAGCCTCATACGAGAGCATTCAGCTAAGTGAACAAAACGCTCTTGACATGTGTACAACCTGAGTGGTTGTTGAGATATTGTAAGTCGTTTACAAAATATTACAAACTTAATAGTTACTGTGTTTACTTTGACTTATAAGATCCAATTTATGACCTAGACTCTAAAATGCCACCACTAAAAAACTAGTTTGTGCTGAAGAGTTTGTCATTCAACTTCTTTGATAACCTGTATGGTTCCAGTAATATGTACATTTGTTTGAAATGTGAGGACATAATTGGATTACATGAAAATGCTTAGGCTTCATCTGCTGGAATCTACGTTAAAAATTTCAAGCGCTCCCTTAGGAGTTAAGGTACATCCATTCCATGCTTTCATAGGAACACTAACTGGGCATTCATGAAGGGCAAGAGCTTATTGCAAGATCCCTGACCCAGCACAGATGATGGTACCTGTACCTCTTCTGGTACTTGACTATCACTTGCAAAGAGAAAAGATGTGCAGAAGGGTTTCTTTACTAAGGTGAGTCACTGAGTCAAATAGTGTGGCAGAAAGGAGGCTAGATAGTCAAGTATAGGGCTGTGATAAATAAATAAATTGATAAATCAATAAATCAACCAATACATAAATAAATAAATAAGTAAATGGATTCTGTGTGTAGTTGATCCTAAGTGCCAGTAAAATATTGCTTCTCTGAAATATTTGCTAGGCAGTACTTCATTATTTAAACTATTCATTATTTAGTGTCACAATGTAATGCACATACAAGCTGGACTACAAATATTATGGTAAATTACTAATATTTTTGATAATGGGCTTGGAAAGTGAATGTTCCTTACTGGGTGCTTATTGTTCCACAGCAGGATTTTATACTACAGGTGTTGCTTGTGAGAAAATAACTGTACCACTTCATGGCACCATATTAAATCACCATGAACTATAGATGTAACATACCCAGACTGGGGTTCCTATCAGCATTTTGAATGTTGAAAACACAGAATTTAATTTCATCGAAGTGAAATGTTCAAAATCTCAGAAGAGCGAACTGACAGAACATCGATTTCTTTCCCAGGGAAAGAAATAGGTGGGCCATCATAGGAGTTTGCTATTTCCTCCACTGTGGTGCAGTCTTGGAGTTGATATATTTAAGTAGGGGGTGTCTTGGGGGGGCACAGTCCCCCATATTGGGGGTTTGGGGGCAAAGCCCCCCACTTCTGTTAGTGTTTAAAATATTAAATATTATTTTTTTTTGCACGGAACACCGATTTCTTTCCCCGGGAAAATAATCGATGTTCCGTCAGTTTGCTCTTTTGAGATTTCGAACATTGCAGTTCGATTAAATTGCATTTGGCATTTTCAGCATTTGATATGTTGATATGCTGATATACAGATCCCCCAGATTGCCTGGACCATCAGGATCAGAATCAGAGGGCAGTAGCATCAGGAAGATGACTTCAGAGTGTATGATAAGGGCATTTGACTCCGGAAGCAAAGAGGTAGTCATCCCACCTAAGAGGGAAAAACTCAGTCCACATTTTATGTAGGGTGTGAGTTATCACCTATCTGGTATTTTTCCAGACTATCCAAACATCAGAATGATTTTCAGTAGACTATAAAGCACTGTATAAACTCTGATATTCTATTTAGTGGCACAAGTGGTATCCCATAGTTTGCAAAAAGCAACCACAACTGACATTTTTTAATGAAAAATGCAAATGTGCCAGAGGTAGCTAAAAAAAAAAAAAGACAAAAGTAGCCATACCACTCCCTAGATGTTCCCATTTACTTCACAAGATGGTTGTGAGAGTGGTTGGACTGAGTGTGAAAGGAGTGGGAATAGACTAGGTTATGGCAGGGCAAGAGAGGTGGCATTGGTGTGTTTTTGACAACTCTAATAGGATGTGCAATTCTGTTGGCAATACCATTAAAGGTGCATCAGGCTGCAGGAAAAGGTCCATAGTAAAATGGACATGTAATCTGGGTGGGAAAGAATGTGAAAAAAAGATTTCAGGAACTAAAGTTGTTCCAAATATAGATTTTAAGAGGTTGTGAGACATGATTAGGGTGCACAACTTTATGCTAGTTAGTTATGATGGTGTCATATTACACAAGAACAACAAAGGAAATAGGATAGGCAAAGGAAGTAGATTGTAGACTCAAATTGTTCTCTGGATCCTCAAAACACTTCTTGGAGAAGATTGAGAACCTATGTGACGAACTTTTAGAATACTTGGTGGAGATGGATTTTACATCACTATTCAGGAGGGCATTGCGCAACAAGTGAAAATGTAAGTAGTAAAAAGAGATGGTGGGAAGGTAGAATATTAAATTCACTTGAAAGGATAGATTAGGTGTGTTTAGTGCCTGATGTTTTTCTAGCATAAACCTAATGAAACAAAAAACAGGAAAACATTGAGTAAACTAAGTGGAAGGATGGACAGGGTTAGAATGTTAAATGTGCATAAAATGACACACTAGACATGTTTATTGTCTCATTTTACAATCATTTAAATCTAATTAGATATAACATCAAAAAGAAAAGAAAAAGAACGCCAGCCTATTATAAATTTTAAGAAAGGAGTACTAGTAAAGGCTATAGTTAGATAACTGGTAGAAAACATAATCTTCCACTCTGATTAAGAAATCGTAGAATTAAAAAGGTTTCATTCCCTCAAGTACTTTGACCAACAGAAATACCATTCCACTCCATTACTTAGATCTTTGTAAGATTTTTACCCTTCTGCTCTGCTATAGTTTTCTGCATTTGATTTGTTGCTTCAGCAAATACAGGGGAGAGCATTCCTAGATTATCAGTAAAGATGATTTTGTAATTGGATGATTGAGTCAAAAATGGAACTACCTGTTAATTTTCATATACTGCGTTCGACTGCAACCCTGTCACAATTTCTCTTCTGTACTATTTAGCAATTTACTCATTATTGGCACTTCCAGCCAACTGAAGTCATGCTTTCAATGATCCTCACAGGGTGCCCTCCTGTGACAATGATGATCCAGGACTGGGAAGTGAACTGAGAAGTAGAATAATTGACCAGAAGACACTAACTTGAGTAAAAAAAATCTAGTTCACTTATGTCAGGTGGGGGAAGTGAATTTCTGAGGCACAATGCTGCCCTCCAATGAAAGCTATTGAGCAATATCAGTGTTTCATAACACATGTGTGTGTGTGTGCGCATGTGTGTGTCTGTACACGTGCGCGCCTGTGTCTGTGGTTCCCCTTCACAAGATTGAATTCCTATAAACTCGAAATTCATAACCCCGAAGCCAGAATCTCGAGTTTACAGAAACTAGAAAATGTGAAGGGGAAATAAATAAAAAAAACACCTTTCTAATGTATTTGCAGGGGGGCATTGCCCCCCCTGCACCCCCCACACCCCCCCTACTTAAATATTCCTACTCTGAGATTGCACTACAGCGAAGGAAAGGGAAATCTCCTGTTCTGCGCTATATGCATAAGTGCAAAATGGAAGATTTCTCAGTCATCCGCTATAGTGCAGACACACAGATCTTAGATGACAGCTGCAAGAATGCAGGGGGACCTAGCCCCCTGCAAAAAGGTAACTGAATTCTTATTTTTCTAACCCTAAACTTCCCATTCACAGTTTCGATGGAATGGAAGTTCGAGATTCTGGTCTCGAGGTTATGCATTTCGAGCTTCCATTCATTCGATCTTATGAAAGGGAACTGTGTGTGTGTGTGTGTGTGTGTGTGTGTGTGTGTGTGTGTGTGTGTGTGTGTGTGTGTGTGTGTGTGTGTGTGCGTGTGTATTTGTGTGTGAAGAGGACAGGTCAGAAATCAATGTATTTTGGGCAGGAGTACACAGGGATGCATGTCACTGAACATCCACTCATTGAGGAAAACTTAGGCTGTACAAAAAAAAATCCCTGTAGTCAGGAGTGGCTGATGCAAGGCCAGGGTGCCTCAATCTTCTTTTTTAATCCAGTAACCCTGGGTCAGGTGTGTTAACCTAATCCATGGGTAAGCTCTCCACTCAAGGGGAGGAGGAAAGGCTTTAATCCCTGCAGATGGTCATCTGGTTAAAGGAACCCAACACATTAAAACACTTTTCATATAGGTGTTAACTCTGTAAACTGGCAAGCCACACACACAGTTAAAAATGTCATCAAAATGTATGGCCTCCTTCTGTAAGGTGGGTCACTCTCGGGTCACTCTCTCCATGTTATTTATATATGTTAGTCAAGCTTGCAGAAGGACATGTTTTCTTTGTTGCCCTGGCAGAGCACTGTCCTGCTCAACAGAAATCCATTTCCACTGTAGAGGGCAAACATTGCTAGGGGTTAATTTGCAAGAGTAAGCAGATGGGAATCTAGGACAGGACAAAGGGGATTGCTGCCCAGGGTGCAAGCTCTGAGAGCATATGGTCTGTAGAAGATGGTAGTACATGAGTGCAGATCTTTCATTGATTAATGAAACTACATGTAACAGTAACTGTAGCCAGCAGTCTAAAACTTTTTTTTTATATGTAATATGTTAATATGTGTCAGTCAGGTAAAAACAGAAAATGTATTGAATGGACATAAGTGAATCAGTATAACACATCAAACGATATCCATTTTTTAGACTGCCCAATTACAAAAATGCCAATCAGAATATTAAACAGAATCAGTCCGTGTATGCATAACTTAAGTTTTCATAAAACTTGCAAAATGTGCCATATATAGTAGAATTGATTTTGTTTAGCAAAAATCTTGTTGCAAATATAGCAGAGCAGTATGTTCAATGTGGGTCTGTTTAGAATGACCTATATGAAGGAAGACTGACAATTGTGACAAAAAGTGGATGTGCTGCAGAACCAAATTGCACCTTCTGAAAATGAGAACTAGTGTGATGAATGAAGGCATGTAGGGCGAGTCCATTTCAAAGACACTCTAAGAGATCTGTAGCACTGAGAATCCTGGCGGTAGGGACCTTCAAGTCATCAAACAGGGACATGGTGGATATATCCCAGGTATCTCACTCATAGGTAATACACCAGCTTCTTGATGCCTTGCTACAAAGTGTGAAGGAGCATATGAGGTTCTCACACACCACAGAAAAGATAAACATCAACATGTGGATATTTCATGAAATAGCCCAATTCCCCAAATTACTGGTTGGCATCAACTGTTCCCATTTTGCCAACAAGACTTCATCTGGACTTCGGAAAAAATGTTATACTAACTTTAAGGGATTACTCTCATTTAACTGTCAGGTGCACTTTAATACACAGGGTATAATATATAATTTCTCAATGCACCACAAAGCCATGTCCACAATTGCCACATCTGACAAAACTGGGAATTTTATCAGATATTTGTTTGCAGTGATTACTCTGGGGGGCACTTTACACGTGATGCAGCATATGCCCTGGAGCTAAGGCTGAAGACACTCATATGAAACCCACAGACCAATGCAGAGAATACATATAACACCGCACTATTGCAGAATTGAAACATCATCAAGCATGTCTTCAGACTGATGAAATACTGATTTCACTGTTTAGGTGCCTCTGGTGGTACACTGCATTTATTTGCACAGTTATGCATCAAGATGTTTGTTGTATGTATGATGTTGTAGAACATTTTGATATAAAAACTGATACGTCAGGGTAAATTCTTCTGTTGAAATGATTTACCAGAGTCAGCAGTTGAGGAGGTGACCTGTGAACAGTTCTGAGGGACCCAGCAGTGGAGAATGAATATGCCATTCAGAGGAAGGGACAGTACAGCATGTCACCGTCCTGAGGCAGCATCTGGTTCATAACTGTGGGCCAGATGTAGCAAAGAATAATGATGCATGCAGTACTACAATGAGGCTATGCTATTCTTTGCACTGAATGATCATACTATACATCTCACATATGCTACACTATTAACAGACTACTGAGGGCAGGACACTGTTGTCATCATATGGAGAGGTAGGAGCAGCCACAATGATTAAGTTGGGAAAGGGTCAGTGAGAAACTAAAGATGTGGGTGCAACTGCTGGTGTCAGGGTGTTATGAGTGTGGTGAGATGTGAAGACTTTTCACAGAGACAATAATATGTCCAGTGTGTTGCACAGGAGCAGAGATTGCTGCTGGTGATACTGCTTGTGAGGGCATGAGTGTGTGTGTGTGTGTGTGTGTGTGTGTGTGTGTGTGTGTGTGTGTGTGTGTGTGTGTGTGTGTGTTTGTGTGAACACATCTTCTGTAGAATGTTTCTGCATAGGTGTGTGTGTGCCTTTTCAGACAGGTGCAAAGCATTCTCACAAGGTTTGTGTGCATCTCCAAAAGTGAGGGTAACCCATTCAAGGAATGTCACAGGTACTGAAAGTATGCAGCACAGAGGATGTGATGCTCCTTGGGAATAAATGTAAAGACATGTCAATGGTAGATGCATCACATATACCCCATGGATGTGCATCCACTGCATGCACAGTATCCTCCACACTGGTACCAGACATTGATCGTGTTGCAAAATGGAACCTATATCATCTCATGACTATCCCATAGGAGGCTTTCCCACAAGCTGTCGAACAGGTATTGCCATAAATACAGTGATGCCACTATGTGTGGCTGCACATAGGCACCTTGAGGATACAGACTCCTATTGTCCAAGCACAGCTTGTACCATAAGTGGGCACATTATTTTTTGAGATGATCAAACAGACCACAGATGACACTAATTATCTATGCTATGGCTTTGGCAGTGACAGCCTTTACTTCTCTGACTACTTTGCACATCGATCGTGTGATAACCATGGAGGAACTCAGCTCAGCAGTGGACAACAAACTAAGGTGTGAGAGATCACCAGCATTTCATGTCTAATTTTATCACCATGCTCATGGAAGCTGTCAGCACCCATTAATCTCTGAGGTGCAGGAAATGAGTGCGCAGTCCGGGCTACTCTTTCATAATAAATAGTGTAATTTTGCTATATCCATTGACTGGGGGATGGGCTGCACAGGCAATGAAGTTATGTCTGTGGAAGGGGAAGGACATGGTTGACACATGACAGTGCAGCTGTGGCCACACACCACATGTAGCTGGGCAGCCATCATCATCAGGCTCAGACATGTCCCTAACATCAGGCATGCCAGCATCCATGGTGGTGGAACCAGATACTTAATCACCTGTGAAAACTAACTGACACACCCAAATACATTGATGATACATTGTGATGCTCCCGGACCCCACTTATTCTATGAATGGAAAACCGAATGGCATGCAAAAATTTAAACTATGTACCTTGCTCATACTGATATTGCCTGATGTGCTATATGCTTTAGTTCATCATACTCAGTATGAGTCTGGTTATGGTTTTGACATTCTACAGTGCATATTGTAGAATATGAACAGTCAAAGCACGTGTTTGAGGGAATTGAGTATGTGACCGTCTGTATGTATTAAAACATATTGTTTACTGTGAACTTTGAGTGAACTCTGAGCAACGAGAAAATGCTGAAAACCAAGAGTCTGCCTGAAAGCACGAAATGTGCCTTTTATGGAAATGCATCCGATTTTCTTTCTTTGCCCAGAGATATGATGATGCGAATTGCCTCATGTTTACGGGTAAACCTTTAATTGGTTAATTGCCCTGTATAATGGCTTAATTGTTTCATTTCTCTATTTTTGTATTGTCAGCAATATCACCAGTATATAAGCTTGGTTATTCCTTTGTTCTGGGAGTCTCCCTGGTGCTTTCCATGAGGCTCCCACACGTGTGTACATACTGTAGATAATAAAAAACACTGAAAGAGAGAAAGAACTGTATCTGTCTTCATTTTTAAAATATTATGAAACGTAACAATTGGTGCCGTGACTCGGATCTGAATTGGGAACAAGCTGCAGCAGTCAGGAAGTGAAAGAAATATTGCTAATAAAGGCCCCATAACATCTTTTTCTGTTTCTGCAGTGTTTTCTTCATCTCTCTGTCTGCCTTAAAGATTTGAAACTATTTTGTGCAGAAAAAGATATCATTTCTCTCATTCAGTTGTTTTAAGGTAAGTGGCATGCATTTATTCTCTGCTTTTAAATGTGCGATATGAGAGTGGGGTAATATAGAAATACTGGCATCTGCTTTTAAATATGCAGTATGCGAGTGGGGTAATATGGAAATACTGGCGTCATAAGTATGAAAGGAGGAATGAAAAGGGGTAAAAAGACATTTATATAACACCTTAGCTAAACCTGTGTTAAACAAGTATAGCTTATTGTGTGAAAATGGGAGTGAGTGCGGGAAAAATAAATGAGCCAAAAAGAGGTACACCAGATGCTTATATGTTTTATCGGGTGTCCCGGACAGTTGTATGTTTTTAAACCAGTGGATCACCCTAACTAAAAATGACGGTAACCTTGCCTTTCCTGAAAATGGTAGTTTTAATAAAGATATATTGATTAATTTGCAAAAGAAGTTAAAAAAGAAAGGAAGATTACCAGGGTTGTGTTGGGCAGCTTTTAATGATTGCACGTGTGAGGCTAAACAAAGGTATAAGGACTCGGTCGTCAGTCTTAAGGGCAAAAAAAAAAAAAAAAAAGGCTAAAGGTTTTGTTTCCCACTGTGTTTCTACTAACATAAACAGTTTTGTATTTTAAAATATACAGTGATAAATAGGTTTAAAATGCATAAATGCATGTGCACATCCATTTGCTAGTTACATGTATATACACATCTGTTGCTATAATATATGTAAAAATAATATAGTCAGTTAAGTACATGTATTTCTCTTTACTAGCATACAGATATTAAAGGGTTAAAATGGTCTTAGCTAAAAGCATGGAATCAAATAAAGCAGCATTCATTCATACAATGTAACAAAGTCAGGTACAGCTTGAGACAAGCTGAATGTTCAGTGTCTAAAACATGCTTCAAGGACTATAAATAAAAATGCAACTGCGAGACAAGGCACACAGCATTCAACACAGACATCTGCATTTCATTTGCTTCATTCTAAAGATGAAAACAGAGGCAATTACAATATTTCATAAATAAAACTTAGTTAAAGAAAAAAAAAACAAAAATAAAATGCTACATGGGTGCAACATTTGCCAGAAATAATGTTACGGGTAAAAGCTACCCCAAACAGCAAGACAGGGATTTCACCATTTCAAATCATGACAGGCAGTAAAATGCCCACACAACTACTTTTTGATCCACAGATTGGACATAACAGACCTTTGTTAAAGGTAAAACAACATCCAAAATAGTTAAAAGACATCACAGAGCAGTGTGATTATGTAATGGAACAAATAGGGCCTTTTGGCTATAAGGTCAAAGTAAAAACAACAAGACTTTGCTAGACCACACAAATCAAATGAGAGGCATTGTTTACAGTAATCAGCAGCAAAATGCATTGCTTTTAAAACAAGGGGGAGCAAATGCTCAATTAAGTTTATCTCTCTTTTTTTTTTTTTAAAACAAACGTACAAGACTCAATGCCAAGCATTGTGCAAAGGTTCTTAAAAGTATTCCCAAAAAGTTATTAGGACAAACAAGTTTTGATAAACATAAAAAATGTGATTGTTATTGTAAGTATTGTTCTCAGTGGACTCCTTTTGGTAAAATGCCAAACAAAAGAAATCAGGATTGTTTATTACAACATTTCACAAATGACAGTATGCTAAAAAAAATGCTACACAAAATACATCACCAGACAACTTCAGTTATAAAAAGCATACAGCATGTACCTTTGGGAAAATAAATTTTAACACAAATGTAACTGCATAGTTAGCTAAACAAGGTCAGGCATACATAAAAAAAAAAAAAAAAAAAAAAAAAAAAAAAAAAAAAAATCAAAGGCTGACATAAACATTTGAGCAAACAGCTCAGTCTCTATTAAATGCTGCAAATTACCCCCTCAATATATAACATGTTTGAGAACGGAAGACATCATACAAAAAATGTTAATAATAACACAAAAATAAAAATAAATTTGATGGCAAAAACAGGTATGATTTCTACCAATACTCTATTTATACAAATAGCACAAAGATGCATAAAAAAGGACCATGGATTAAAATACTTACCATTCTCTGTAATAAGCCAGTACTTCATACAGATCAAGTGGTAAAAATACCATCCACTTGTACCATAATAGGACAACAAACCCCAAAAAACAATATTGCACATCAATATTACAAGTTGTAAAGTTACCAAATGCAGATTTAAAAGAGCTTGGTATAAAAACTAGTAGGACAAGATATCTCACAGATTGTATATTTATAAGCACAATAAAATCCTACTATTAAGTAAGTCATTACAAGTATCTTTAAAAGACAGATTACAATTTAGTGTATAAATAGACAATGATGCCTTCAAATTTCAAAATATTTATTTAAAGTGGCACCACAGTTTGTATGTGTGGTTTCACATAACCCAGCATTAATAGTAAAACACAAAAAGCTGACACTGACCATAATTAGACATATTTGCAGCATGGTCATCATCTGAAACCAAATTGCTAAATGGGTTTATACATCTTGTGGTAATAGTTTTAAGGGTAATAATAATAATGACAGCTTAAAATTGTTTTATATGCTGCAGGTTATAAACAGTTGCAATAACTCAACAAGTTATGATTGGAAATATGAGCAAAATGGTACATGCTGTAAATAACAGTGCTAACAAAACAAATGCAGTATTTTCCTTAACTGAAGTTTAGTCCGTTCCTCAAATAAAAGAAAAAAAAAACGGAAAACTAAAACAATATAAGTACTCTGTTCTATTTAGTATACACTATCTTTTCAAAGTTGGTAAATCCTCCAGCCTTAGGGTTGCCAGATTATTCCAAACCTTTTGTTTTCTTTTACTGTGAGCAAAACAAGACTGCCTTGGATCTTCTAGCCCAGCAATGCACTAGAGGCTACCAAACTATTATTTACTATAGCACTCAGCTAGATCAGGTTGCCTCTGGTTACCCAGCTTGCTGCTGCTGTTTTGATTGACATGGCAGCTCCACTAACCCTTGCACATGAAACAATACTAGCAGTCCCACATGGAATTCAAGTGTTACTTTTGAAAACAAAAACACAGTATCTATCGAATGAATGCCTTACTAAATATGAATTCAGTTTAATAAATAATCCTGCCCTACAAGTTATACGCTGCTCACCACTGAACCCTGCCTCTTTAATACTAACTTCGGATGAGAGCTAACCAAGTGATTGTCTGCTTGTAGTTAACTCTGTTCTTTCTCCTAGGTTACACTTGTATGACACTTCTTTGCAAAATCCGGATTTGGTTCTTTTTGTTGATGGATCCTGCTTACGAACAAACTCCGGAAAATTCCAAGCAGCTTGGTCAGTCTGTCCACCGACTGAAGTTTTAAAATCAGCACGATTACCCCCAGGCACTTCCGCGCAGGCTGCAGAACTAGTGACATTATCGAATGCATGCAAAATAGCTAAGGACAAGTCTGTCACTCTATATATATATATATATATATATATATATATATATATATATATATATATATATATACATCTATATATCTATATCTATATATATATATATATATATATATATATATATATATATATATATATATATGTATACATACTGACTCCTGCTATGCCCATGTTGTTGTTCATGATTTTGGTATATATACATATATATATATATGTATACATACTGACTCCTGCTATGCCCATGTTGTTGTTCATGATTTTGGTATACTGTCAAAGTAATGTGGGTTTATAACTTCTTCCGGGGCACCCATTAAAAAACATTTTTATATTAATAACTTGCTACAAGACTTATTGTTACCATCTAAAATTGTTGTTATTAAATGTGCAGCCCATCAATCTAATGACTCTTTTGAAACCAAGGGCAATCATTTTGATGACTGGGCTGCTAAACAGGCTGCTCTATCACAAACTGTTCAGGGACATTTTTTTGCAGACTCTGCAACCAATGGTTACTTTTGATACCACAGTGTTAAAAGCTATACAAGATAAAGTCCCAGAATAAAAAAAAAAAAAAAACAACATGGCTGGCTCAAGTTTGTTTTAAATGCTCTGATCTCATTTTGCAACATCCAGATGGCAGACTGGTCTGCCCAATGTCCATGTTAAATTCTCTTATTAAAGCATATCACTTGCCAGCTCATGTTGGGGTACAAGCATTAATAAAACATATCCAAAAGGATTGGTTTGCCCCAGGACTTTCTGCTTCTGTACAACATTTTTTTTGAGCACGTGCTCCACTTGTTTATAGTATAACATTTCAAAAGGCACTATGGCTTCCACACAACCACTGCCAAAACCATTGGGACCATTTTGCGCTTTGCAATGGGATTTTATTAAACTTCCACCTTGTGCTCATTTTAAATATGTTTTAACTGTTGTTGATGTTTTTTCTGGGTGGTTACAAGCCTACCCATGTGTCAAGAATAATGCTATTTCAGTTGTTAAAAAACTTTGTTATAAATTGATACCTCATTTTGGTGTTCCCTGTTAAATATATTCAGATTGTGGAACACATTTTATTGCTCAGTTAATTGATTCACTGTGTAAAATGTTAGGCATCACAGGCATCAAATATTACTGAACGCATGAATCAGACACTGAAAACCAGACTGACTAAAATTACTACTAAAATGGGCCTCACTTGGGTACAGGCCCTACCTCTAGCCCTACTCTCTATGAGAGCTCAAGTACATCCTACTAAAGGTCTTTCTCCTCATAAAATCCTCATGGGCCGCCCTATGCATATGCCCATGACTCCACCACCACCCTTTTCTGAGTATAATGCATATGATCATAGTATTCTCCTGTATTGCACTTCTCTTGTTTCTTTTTTACAGTTTCATCATCGCCAGGTAGCAGCAGCTCAACAAACTCCTTATACATTCCTGTCCTCGGCACTACAACCACAAGACTGGGTATGCGTCAAGTCATTCTCTCCAAAAACAGATCTTCAACCACGTTGAAAAGGGCCCTTCCTGTTTGTACTGACGACATCATCAGCGGTTCGACTACAAGGCTCACCCACCTGTATTCACATATCGCACATTAACAAGGTCATCCCATCGAAAGGTCTACAACCTCTACCTTTTGCTACTCCTGAACTCATACTGTACCAGCACCTGACAATGCCTCAGGTTTATCCATTTGGACAACCTCACTAAGTGCAACCACCATTTCCATAAAAGTACTGCACAACTATTTTGGCGGTTATTCTTGTTGTTTTATTTTGTGGCCATTTCTATTTACTGCTACCACTAAGACTCATATCAAACGAACTGCATGGCATCCACCTTTCAACACCTATCAAGCAATTAAATATGCTTATGCATCATCCCTCAAGTGTCTCAGACTGTTGGGTTTGCACTGCTATTCCTACTTTTCATGGGAGATTGATGCTAAATATAGTCCCTTTAGGGGTTAATGACAGTTGTCCCTCCATCAAAACGGAACTGTGTGTTTTCAAAAACTTGGTAAAACCAGAGTTGGGTGGAGCCATTGTAATAAAACAGTGGTATATAACTGCACTGCAGACAGTTCGGGTTGTGTAACAGATTTTTCACCTATAACTAGACTTGTTAAGGACTCTATAGCTAACTTTTCCCAGAAAATAGAAACTGTTTATTCGAAAATATTCCAAGGACTGCAGGACACTGGGGATCATTTCAAAGCTATCAACATCACCATTAAAGTAGAAAATTGTTATTTTGTGTGCGAAAAAAAAAAAGTATATAAATGGCTACCAGGAAATTGGTCTGGCAGCTGCTTCCTGGGCTACCTGGTTCCAGCTATTCGACATGTATCTGCATTACCTAAAGGGAAAATTCGAAACATTCAAGAGGTTAAGAAGCCTGTCAATTCTGTAGGTCGAGTTGATGCTTCATTGATTTATCATCATGACTTAGCTCATGCTACTACCAAAGGACTGTCCCATATAGACTTGGGTGATGACATCATATCATGGGCCGGTATAATTCCATCATACGGAGCAGTGAAATCAATTTGGGAATTGAAAAAGCTATCTAAATTGCTTGAAATATTAAACAATGCTACATTTTCCGCCTTAAAACTAGTGACTGATAGTTCAACATGGGCATGGTTAACCAACCTGTTCTCAGGCTGGGGAGGTGGACTGTTGAAGTTGATTTTATTAATTGCAGTATTAGCAATTGTTGCTTTTCTTGTCTTATTCCTAATCAAAGCACTGATCTTGAAATTAATTTCTTCAAAAACTGTGAAAAAAGTGCCTAATTTTTATATGCCTGCAATTATGAATATAGATGATAAAATGGCAATGTTTTCAAATAATGAAAAGACCAGTAGCATGGTTATGTTAAAATTAGGACAAATGTATGATAGGTTAAATGGTGATGCTTACACAGCATCAAATGGGGGATTGTAGAATATGAACAGTCAAAGCATGTGTTTGAGGGAATTGAGTATGTGACAGTCTGTATGTATTAAAATGTAATGTTTACTGTGAACTTTGAGTGAACTCTGAGCAACGAGAAAATGCTGAAAAGCAAGAGTCTGCCTGAAAGCACGAAATGTGCCTTTTATGGAAATGCATCCGATTTTCTTTCTTTGCCCAGAGATATGATGATGTGAATTGCCTCATGCTTACAGGTAAACCTTTAATTGGTTAATTGCCCTGTATAATGGTCTAATTGGTTAATTTCTCTATTTTTGTATTGTCAGCAATATCACCAGTATATAAGCTTGTTTATTCCTTTGTTCTGGGAGTCTCCCTGGTGCTTTCCATGATGCTCCCACACGTGTGTACTGTAGATAATAAAAAACACTGAAAGAGAGAAAGAACTGTATCTGTCTTCATTTTTAAAATATTATGGAACATAACAATATTATATATATATATATATATATATATATATATATATATACACACACACACACACACACACACACACACACACACACACACACACACACACACACATATATATATATATATAAACACACACACACACAAACACACACATATGCATATATATGAGCTAATATTAATTTGGGGAATTGCCCACTGACACCTGTGGTGGCTGGATAGCTGGTTAAATTTGCACCAGAGTCAAGTCTTCCATTAGATATGAGAGAGATGTCATGCACACCAGACAGAGATGCCAAGCAAACTCTTGTGACTATTAGTGATAACCTTGTGGGCAAACCCACCTCAGCGACCATCATTTCTGCAGAAGTTGGGTTGTTTTCTTATAGGCATAATCAATGCATTGACAGTCATATGGCACATTTACTCTTGTGATCTGTTATAACTATCAATGGCATTGCCTTGTGCAACAAGGTTCTACAAAACTCATTCTTAGAAGGTCAAGTCACTCTTGCCCATAAGGAAGACCTCCCACACATGTTCATGTTAGGCCGGAAGTAATATGTCAGTTTCTGCCAGGGAGAACTTCTGTATCCTCTTCCTCTCCTTTAGAACCACTCTGCTCTGCAAAAGTAATAACAGGCGTATGTTAAGTTGTTGGCCTGTGACACATATCACACCCACATTGCAGTAACCCGATGTACAGTCTACAGGTACCATCAATTGCACAATGCCAGAGCCGCTCTGAGGCACAGGCCACATGGAAAGTTACCAGCAATGGAAAAGCAGGCTGTAGGTATTCACAAGTGTGCTTCTAACATATCACACATAGTGTGCAGTGTGATACGTTACAAGCACATACAGTTGTAACTTGACTTGATCTCTTTGTCCTGACATGGATTGTGTGTATCATGGCCCTACAACACCATGTGTACAGCCTCAGCCTTACACCTGAATGCCTACAGCTATGGTGCCCTGTACCTAGTTTGTGCCCATTGGATTTGAAATGCTACATGTATTGCCTGTGCACCATGTACCTTTTCATATCACCCACTCACAGAGCCATAGCAAGCTCATTTAGCACTAAGTGCCATTTTCTAATCTGGCACACCTTAACTTAGAGCAAAGAAGGAAAAAAGGTCTTCTGTTTGACTTGAGGAACAAATAAATAAATAAAGGTCTTCAGCTTGGAACTGTAGCAAACTGCTTGCTACTAACATAGCAAGTTCTTTGTTACAGTGAATATACCACCCACAACCTACAATATGCATCAGTCCTGATCACAACTACAGCATTGGCATTTATAAAGCCCATATTGGAGTCAGCTGATCATGCCCCCTAACATCTTGTGATGTGTCATCTACCCCTCTTTTTCCCATGCTATCTACACTTCTGTCCACCCTCACCATGCCAGCTGCATGGCTATAACACACTGGTGTGTGCCACTGGGTCTATGTAGAGGTGCACCATAATAAGAGTCTGAGGTCCGTTGCAAGCCAGTCCTGAGTAAGCCAGTATTTCCCACTGCGATGGCCCTAAGGTAAAATGGTGCATGTAGCTGTCAGTATAGTAATCCCACTTTAGGGCTGGCAGAACATGTTGCAAATGATCTATAGCTCATTCCTTATAACTACATTATGCTTACCCCAAACCTCCAACCTAACAAAGACAAAGACACATATATGAGAAGGAATGTGTCTCCCCAGCAAACAACACCAGAGAAACAGAGAAGTAAATGTATAGTATTCCTACATCCTACACTCTTACAGACAGAACATTTGCAAAAGCAATTTTCTACCCGGTCCATGACATTGCAACAGATTGGGGACATTATGAAAACAGTGTCACTCCAACATAAAATAACAGATTGGAATAAGATAAACAGCAGTCCTTCGCTGCTAACAGTGAAATCAGGGATACACAGTTGGCTGAACCAGCAACCCCAATCCAAAAACTGCAGGTAGACACATTAATAGCCACAGACACACACACACACACACACACACACACACACACACACACACACACACACACACACACACACACACACACACACACACACACACACACACACAAACTCCATACAACACAAACAGTTTATAAAGTGTATACACCCACAATATCCAGGAAGGCAAATGATAGGTAGCAATGCAGAACCACCTGCCAGTCACTGGTGTCAGTAGAAGGCACGTAGGCCCTACCTCCAAAAGACATGCTGTCATAAGTACTGCAGTCTGGCAATATACATCATATTCTAATATATAACAAGCCCATGTATGGCCCTTGCCCCATTCAACAGTCAGTTGTTGACAACGATTCCCATAAATCCTACCAACACCGATAGAACAGCAGATATTTTATTAAAGCAGTTCCCTAATCTGTGTATTTCATCAACACCTAGCTCAAATGAAGTAGCTCTGTCTCCTTTGCAGATTTTGTAGCACAATGGCCATGGCTGTATTTATCATGCAGTTTCCAGAATGGTAGTGCAGCGATTATGTTAGTAAACCAATTATGCCAATGACCTGCAAGGAAAACTTCAGCAGACCACCACGGCACCATGATGCAACTGTTAAAACCACAAATTTATTAAGTAAAACTGTAAAATGCAGGAATAAAAGTCAGTCCGCTAATAAGCACTTTTTTCTGATTGCACACAGGGCCATGTCTGCACTGAAGTTCTTATATGTGACTTTGTACTCTCATGACTGGCTAAGAAGTGCATTGCACATGAGCGAGTAAGTCACTGGCCTCAATAGCATGTGGATATAGCAGGATTTTTTAAAATTTATTCACAGCCCCAAGAGAGACTAAGGAACAGTAATGAAAACATCACTTGCCATGACATGTATTTATGTCCACCTATATTGTAGCATTGTGCAGTCATGCTGCATTGGTGCCCGCTAATAAAAATAATGCATTGACATCAACATGCATTTATGGAAATGTTCTATGATATTCCTCTAGGTTGTGACCTGTGTAGAGGTCATGGCTTCCAAGTGCAATAAGTGTGGCAGAGCTTGAGATTATGCTATATAGAGATGAAAATGCTGTACACTGACCACTGGGAATACTTGCTGGGGACCTCACATGATGGTCCACAGTATAAGGTGAATGCCTAGCATGAACCTCTCCAATGACCTAAGAAACACTACTTTGACATTTTTTGCCAAAGTAAAGAAGATAACATTAGACAAAGTGTTTTTGAGTTGAATACACATAAGTACATTTTACTGTAATACTATAAATAATTGCCAAACTAACTGTATATGCTCCATGTAAATTTTCATATTCTTCACTCATTTTAGCAGCTGAATAGAACAAGGAAAATAGATCCCTCTTTCAGAACTAAATGTCCATCTCTCAGGATGCAGGGATAAGTACATAACTGTATTAGTTTAACAGTATACAGATGTGATGCAGATTTTGATAATTAATACTATCATTGTGGTTACCAATGAGGCCAGCTGCCCACAGAATTTCAAACCTCCAGAAATGTTTGCACTCTCGTCAGTGGCAAAGGTGTCAGCTACTACATCCAACCTGAGTTAGATGTGCACATCATCTAGTTAGGGATCTAGGAGTGAATTTGGCCCCACAGCCATGGCCATGCCATTCCCACAGGGTGAACATGTCAAAGGTCCTAGCATATTGCATGCACTGCTCAAACCAGAGCTCACGTTTTGTGAAACTTCTACATGGAATACCAAGGTCACAATAGCCTCATATGATTAGCTGTACAAAGGACAGAAATATGTAATACAATTGGCCTGTAACATAATGACTGCTGTCAATGTGTAGGTTACTGGTTTTGTTATGTTCCACTTGCATGGACATCATGTTGTCCTCAGACATGTGTACAATTTGCTATTTCTACCATGCGCTTGCTTGTCCCTTGCTTAGACCACATTTCAGCAGGGACACCTGACAACATCACCTAATGCCCATGATAACCTGCTCTGAACCACCCGTATTGCAGTCTCACATACACACAGGAAGCCTGGGTAAGATCCATTCCTTCCCACCCCTTGTGACCCACTGCATGCAATTTCATCATACTCTGAATTCTGACCATTCAAAAATATCTTCTGAGTTGCCACTATATACCTAATAACAGTGTCTTTTTATTATTTCTATTACAGTTATGCCAAATAATGATATGCAATCCTACATATAATTTTATCTGATTTGTCTCCCCCTTTCTCAGTATCCTTCCATTATATATATATATATATATATATATATATTTGCTGTTTACTGTTGTATTTCTCTGCATTTATGTTACTATTTTATGCATTGTCAGTTACAACTGTGTCTGTAATGTGGCAGTGGTCATAACAAGGCTGACTTGCCCTGTCATCTCCTTGTGAGACTCCAGCTATATTCAGGCCTGCTTTTATACAGGTTGATGAAGGTCATCCAGTGGAGGGATGACATGGTGGCCCCCAGCAATCTATCACAAGAAGCGGGTGGCACTTTACAAAGATGAATCAATAGATCCCAATATGTTACCTAGTTGGAGAAGGAGGTAATGGCCATGGTAGTCTGGCAGCATGCATCCACAATGGCAACCTTGAAAATGTCCTTGTGTGACTGGCAGATTCATGCCACCACCTTCCCAACATACCAACAGAGACATACCACAGTGGGAAGAGCAAATGCCAAGGGTAAGGACCTTTGGATGGGCACTATTTAGGGCAGTGTGAAAGAGAGCCATCACCGCTCTCTATTCCACACCATGGTGTTCTCCTTCCTTGTGTTTTATTCCCCTACCTAGTCTGTAGCCTAATCCTTCCCATTACCACTTGTCCTCACCATTGTCTCTCTGTGCATCTCCAATGTGTTGTCAGCCATTTCCAGTTAGCATCACTCCTGTTGTTCTTTGTCTGTGTCCTGTGCTCCACACTACATTCCTAAACCATCTTCCCTGTCCACAACTTCTATTTCTGTCAACTCTTCTTCTTCAAAAAAAGGACACCTGTCCAACAATAACAAATAAAAAAAAAATGCTTTTCTTTCTTCCCCTCCCCAAACCCAGCCTTTCCTTTTCTTTCTTCATTTGGAAAGCCCTTATTATGGTTTTCAGCAGTAGTCCTAGTAGTACAGCCTTGAGCCTATGGGCATTCATCATCATTTATATGCTGCAAGCATGCTGCTTGGAGACAAAAGGCAGTGCAACTCACTGCAGTACACTGTCCTATTCGTTGTCTGTGCAGCTTAATCTGTGGATGCCTTAGTAAATCACTGTCATGCTAACTGCCCCCAACTGCATTGTTAAATACCATTGCCTTGCTTCGATCCACTTTCATCTGTCTATCAGCCACTGTGCGACCATGTAAGTGAGGTTTCTGAATCCCAATGCATATTTTCTATGTTACTGGAACACACTATCCCTGCTTTTGTTTCTCAGTAACACTAGAGCCTTCTTGCATTTGGCATATGGAGATACTTCCAGTATTTTGAAATAGATATACCAATGAGTTTTTTAAGGGTGGAAAAGAAAGAAAGAAAGAAAGAAAGAAAGAGAAAGAAAGAAAAAAAAAATGATAAAAAGTTCAAGATTTTTTCATGCAAAATGAAGACAAAATAGTGAAATTTATCATCCTGTAGTAATGACTTTAGGCTCTTTATTCCACACTTTTGTCAAGTGCATGGAAGGGGCATCGTCATTAGCCTTGATTCACAATGTTCCCTTTCCGCCTTCTGTGTTAAGCTCTGCCACCATTGCACTAAGAGAGTATGTTTTACTCTTAATGCAGCATCTGGTGCAGAACACTTAATAAGCCTCATAAACAAGCTGAAGAACTGCCTGCCTGATAACTGCATGACACAGTCACACTGGGAAGATTTGTTGTGCAGACTAACCACATTTGCACCATCAGTAAATATAATCTGTTAAAATCTCTTGCACTTAATAGCAGTGATCTGTGTATATGGCTCTGCATAGACACTGTAACAGTGAATGTCTCCTTAGTGTAACTGCCTGTCCTAGTAGTGAGAGGATTGCCTCACCAATATAAGAGACAGAAGGTCTTTAGCTGCATGTGAATGCAATCATCAGAGCCCCGTCAGAATCCAATGTACTAATACCGGTTAGTGTTACTTTTCCTAAAACACAATCAGTAAGGGTTTTCTGCCTACCAGCTCCCAAACCCAACTAAGTATCTCTGTTTCAGCCCACTTATTTTAGCTGTCACTGTGTCTGCAACCAAGCTGGGTCAAAGTCTGGTGCCTATACTTAGTGCCTCGTCATCTATTGACTCAAACATCAGTACCACCCCTTCATCACAAGAACTAAATGCAATTCACGTTTTCAAAGTTCTGCAACATCCTACCCTTGCCCCATATGCCCCATGTGTGTATACTCTTTCATTTTCTTTTGTCTTATTGTATGGGGAAACCACAATGTGCACACTATGGCATATTTCTGCTTTAAGGCATCTAGAAAGTATTTTTCTTTCCGTATGTACAACTGTGGTTTACAGCTGTAATTTAAATTATTAGCTCCACCTTGATTAAATAACAATATTTCAGAACTAGAATGTTATGGCACAGCTGCTGCTGAAGTGAGCTTAGAGGGTTTGGTTTCTTTACACTCACAACCTTCGTGCATAGTTGTTTCAAGACATAAGGCCAGTAAGAAATAAAAATGAAGCTCTATGCAGAAAATAAATTGGCTGCATTAACTTGCAATCACTTGGAAGCAAAACTGATTTGGTAAAAACATTTGTGTTAATAAAAAAGTATAAAAATGAATGTAATATTGACAGCAGTTAGAAAAATGTCGCCATTATCTTCAACAAAGACATTTTAGATGAATGTTTCCATTATCTATAAGCAGCAATTAGGTCTGTAGATGACTTTCATCTAGTTGCATGCATAATAATGAAAGAAATTCAGTGACAAAGCATTCTCTGTAGACTTCTGCTTTAATGTCAGTTTCTGATTTATTTAAAGCCTCATAGAAACATTCCCACCAAAATAATGCATATGTATTGTGTCATTTTTTTATATAAACATAGTACTGTACCATTCCTTTATATAAACACATACTACAAATATGCATCTGTATCCCAAAATCGACACTGCTAAACACATTCCAGAGAACCCAGAATAATGAGATGCAGCAAATATTATTACTCTAAAATGCAGTGGGACTCATATCTCGTCGACATTAAGGATTTCCTGTGGGTATAAAATAATCTTACCGTGAAGTAGAGCACATCTTTTTACATGTGACTACCACATCATACAAAAAAAGGGAATTTTTTTATTTCTACTTTCTTTAAGAAAACAAAAAAACCTTTGGTACATGGATGTTAGACAGAAACCTTTGCAGTTGCACTCGTTTGGCAGGGATATTCACCACATGCTAATGATGGTTTAGGGGATCACAGAAATGACCAATTGTTTCATTCAATATTACAACTATTGTATTGTTATTATTTATTTATTTTTTTTATCTCTTCTATTATTTTTACAGGTGTGCACTGATATCTGTTGGGGAACTATTAGTTGGTAAACAATTGTAAAGCACTTTTACATCAAAACTAATTGCTTACAATTGTATACTTATAAATTCATTAACTAATCAGGGGGTCTTACCTTTAATTACATTAATATGTGCTAACAGGGTATACTGTTTAATGAAGGTGTTGGAAGGTACTTCTTTTTCACTTCTGTATACAATAGGAATTTTAAACATCTGTTTTCTAATGAAAGTAGAAAGAAAAATGATTCATTTTGTTCCATGGTGTTGATCACAAGGTGAAGTTGGTTTATAATTGCAAAAAATGTTTTAAACGTGGTCCGTAACACTCTCTCTATGGCCCCATATATAGTAATAACATCACTCCTGTGCATGTGTCATATGTTACTGGCTGTATCAGGCTTCTTGTAAGTGTGAAGAACAAACCTATAACATCCAGAACAGTAGGACTCTTTTTTATTGTTATCATCAAGCTGTGGCATGCCAGAATATTGACTAGCTTAATCGCTTGGCTCATTTTTTTCTCTTCCCACTATGTGCCTAGTATCAGGCTTCTCATAGCTTGACTGACTAGCTGGGTAATAGCCGATCATAGGGTGCCTTTATTCATGTACTAATAGACTTACTAAGTCCTAATCCTTGATCTCATATGACAGCTGAAAGATTCAGCCCATGATGACATTCTCAAGGACATACACACTACCTGTATGGCTGATCTCCAATTACACCATGTGTTGCTTGGCATATGTACATGGCCATATCTCTCCACTGCTCTGCATTTAGTGGAGTACTCCAGTTTTCAGCTAGTGATGTGAAAATGGTGCACTGCTCTGAATTAACTGCAGATGGCTCTGATCTCTGTGCTTCTTTGCTTCAATTGTAGAAACAATGAGAGAGAGAGAGGGAGAGAGAGAGAGAGGGACAGCTCTTCATGGTAAAAAAACAGCAGAAGCACTTAAAGTTGAGCACTGGGGTGCTTATTTTAAAATGCTGGTACCATGTGGCAGTGAACAGTAGAAGCAGTAACAGCAGCGTTTGTAATAGTAAGTTCTATCTTGAGTAAGTGTTTAACTTTGTAAGTTTTCAGACTGCCTATTAATTAGGTTTCAGTACCAGTCAGCCAAGAGCACAACATGGAAGACTATTATACAAGCTAATCAGCAGAAAAGTAATGTCATCTGCTGTTCTCTCCAACAGGTCCAGCTCTGTAGTCTTATTTATATATCTTCCTGTCTATTCATGTGTCTTCCACTGCTATATGTATTCTGTTACAGTGGACTGAGGACTGTTGACAGTTATTACATGTGAATGTCTCTTCTGTAAGTAGCAGCTGAGACTGTTTTGTTCAAAGCAGTGACTTGTAGGGATCCAAAGTAAGATTCAGGCTTTCTGCTGCTGCCTGCTTCTTTTCTTGGCTATAGCTGTTAAGTTGGGAAACAGTATACTCCATGCTGCTGGGTACCTGCACTGTAGAGATGAATCATATATCCCCCATCAAGATAGCAAATCTATTATCTTAAAATCCACAAAGGAATAGAGTATATGCTCAGAAACCCCAGACTTTCTTGTAGATGATAGATCCAATATCAAAATGCTACAATGGGTATCTGTATAAAGATGTTGTTAGTTTTTTACTATATGTATGGTCCCTCCCTGAACTTTGTTCTGAGAATTCCAGCTTGTATTAAAAAATACTCAGTGATATTCTCAGATCACATTTTACCTTACAGATTCCAAACTCAGTTATTTAATAAAAATAGTGTAATCTTTAGTGTACTAAAGGTGACTGGCACTCCCTTAACCCTCATCTTGTCAATATTTGAATAAAAGGGAGTATTGGGTGCTATTGTGGAGCAATCACCCATGAGAACCCAAACAAATGGTAAAGGCAAGAGGCAATATTAAAATGTTGTCATTGTTTGCTGATACACAGCTTTTATTATTTTTTTTCTTGAGGAAGGCAGGAACATGTTGACATGTTGACATATCATCAGTGATATGTCTGCAGAAATTTCTTAAATAACAAGCAAAGGTGTTAACTATAGTAAAACAGTGCTAAAAAGTTAATAATACATTAGAGTTAGGAATAACATTATTATACTACATTAGATAACATCAATCCAGTCAACTTTTTATCCCTATTCAGTACCATATTAAGTTATTCTAATAACAAAACACAAAATTGGTGGTCTGTGAGTCTGAGCACTTTTACAGGTGGGCAGCTTATAAATGAGATGATGCATAATAAAAGTGGAGATTCTGCCCCAGAGAACCATTAAAAGAAAGACAATAGTTAATGTTAATGATTATAAGGGTGGTCAGTGTCACTTGGCTGTTTTGCACTGTATGCGAGTATGTATGCAAAACTTGTCCCTGTGGAGTAAGGATACATTTATGGGATATTTGTAGAGTTGCAGGTCCTCATTTTACAGGATGTGCCCTCCAAAGAGAGAACGTTTAGTTACTGTGCCCCTAGGACACAGATTTATGCATAAGTACATTTTGACTAGTGTGAGTTATGATCACCTGCTATGATTTTTGAAGCTGAAAATTTAAGAGGTATTTGCATGGCCGTGTAATGTGTTAGTTGCTGTTGACACACCTGCAGTGCATCTGCCACCAGTAGGTGACAGTACAACAGCAGGCAGAGCTGTCTCCCTCCACCCAGGATGGATGAGCTGAAATCAGTCATTCACTTACATCCTAAATCATTGGCTTCTCCATTGATGAGATCACAAGCTCATCTCAGGGCTGCAGTCAAAGTTTCATCCCTTGCCCAAAACAATTTTCTTAGCAGTTTTTCCCTTAGATTTTGAAATAATGTCTCAACTGATCTCTGTGTATGTGGAGCCCAGTATATTACTATATACATGACCAACACATTTCATTAAAGTTGATGTTACCCAGATATGTGTGTGTTGCACATTGTACAAGCACAGAAAACAGGCTTGTGTGTGTGTGTGTGTGTGTGTGTGTGTGTGTGTGTGTGTGTGTGTGTGTGTGTGTGTGTGCGTGTGTGTATGTGTATATAGACTAGCATTCTTTATTTTGTAGTACCATGCACATCTTAACAATAGTATATAATGTTTTGTTTCATGAACAAGAAGACATTGTATAGTAATTTCTAACATTAGAAAATAACAATCTACTTCTGATTTAAAGAAAAATTACAAAAATATTAATGAGTGAAGCTTATACTGAGAGGAATTGGCAATGTTAAAGTGTAACTTGTAATGCAAGCCAACAAATGCATACATGTAATGAGTGAAAACAAACTATAAAACTTGCCTGGGACTGTTTCCTGATTTCAAAATTTTCTTTCTGCTTAAATAATTGATGTAAATCTTGTAGATCACCAGTTCATCACTGGGTATTCATACGCAACAGGTATAAAGTAATGTCATGCAGATGAACTCCCACTATAAAAGCACTTCCTAGGACATTTTGAATGCTATTAATTAATGGCATGTAGAATAGAGTTCAGAAGAATATAGCACATACTCTATTATATCAATAACTAATCAAGAATATTTCAGGTGCCAGAATATGTGGTCTCAAGTGAAGTTTTTAAACAGGATAACTTTTAATATGTAAGTATTTCCAAGACTCAGGGTATTTAAAAGAAATACAAGGAAAATACTGTGGTAAAGGATCAGGCAAGTGGAGTTCAAAAACAGGGAAGTCCCAAGAGTTATAAGCAGTAACATGTTGATTGTATGTGTGTGTCTAGAGGAATAGGTTCATATGGTTTTATTTAATCATATCAAGGAGGAGACAAGCCACCCATCATTACTGAATATATTAAAGATAAAAAAATTAAAAGTCAAAGAATATGACACATTTGAAGTAACAAGAGTTGTCAGCCTTAAGTACAAAAGTAAAGTAAATAATATGATGGTGCATAGGGCTCATTCACATTGTCGAACTTTTATAAGTTCAAACATCATATGGTCAAAACCATATGTTCGAACTTATAAAACTTCGAACGTTTCAATACAGATCTCCATAAGGGAAGCTTTCCCTTTCCTTCAATGTAGTACGATCTCGGAGTTGGTATATTTAAGTATAGGGGGGTGGGGGGCTTGCCCCCCTTCTTACAACCTTCAGGTAAGTTTTTTTGTCTTTTTTTTTAAATACGTTTTCAAACTTTTAAAGTTCGAACATATGGTGTGGACCATATGGTGTTCGACCTTTTAAAAGTTCGACAACGTGATATAGACCCTAGTGCATATGAATGTTGGTGTAAAACCAAGGGTTAGATAATAAAAAATGGAATTATTTCAGTGACGTTTCGTTATTAAAGGTACTTTTAAGATACGAAGCTTGCAAATAAGATTAATATACAGAATGCAAATAATCAATATCCACAGCAAAACATTATTGAAGCTAAATCAGAAAAATTATCAGATCAGTTGATGGAAAATATGGTGCTTCAAAAAGAAGTAATGATAACAAACTAGTGACTCATAAAGCATGAACCTCTGAGAATACCTTGAAAAAAGGCAAAATACATACAACATGTTAGAGGAAATGGCTTCAGACAACTGCTGTTTTAAGAAAGACAGTATATTAGAACAGAAGGTTTACTAGCCCCTAGTTATTGATGCTATACTGATAAAGCGATAGGTAAGCAAAAAAAGTCACTGCTATCTCTCCGAATTGTAAAAACATGGAAAAATAATTGTTCAGAATAATGATCAGGAGGAGTGAGGTTTAGGAAAAGAGGAATTTAGTGACGTATGTAATGTTGGACTGAAAAAAGAAAACCTCTAATGTATAAAATTTGTAAATAAGAAAATGTTAATGTGGTTTGTTTTCTTTACTATTAATGCATGTGTGCCTATGTCTTAAGTCATGATTTAATAAAGTTTTAAATGTATATGTGTGTATGTGTGTGTGTGTGTGTGTGTGTGTGTGTGTGTGTGTGTGTGTGTGTGTGTATATATATATATATATATATATATATATATATATATATATATATATATATATATATATATATATATATATATATATATATATTTATATACATATGTATATAGCTATCTATATCTATATATATATATATATAGAGAGAGAGAGAGAGAGATGTATATGTGTGTGTACATATATATCTATTTTATATATATGTATATATATATATATATATATATATATATATATACACACACACACACACACACACACACACACACACACACACACACACACACATATATTTGTGCTGGCACATTTTCGCATTTTAATTGATATTATTTTCTGTGCTGTGCATCATTTGTGTCTGCTGCATGAGTATTAGCCAGTCAAGTCTGAGTATTGACTTTAACCATTTTGAAGCATGGTTGTTAGTCAAACATACGCAAATACAAACTTGCCCATTTTATAAAGAATGTTAACAGTTAAGAAATGTTTTATGTAGGCAATCATTTATTGCCTTTTCAGGCCACTTTTCTTCATGTTTTATTCTTTATTAATATTATTTTTTTTAAACCTATTTACATATATTTTTATCCTAATCGCTGTCCCTAAATATGTGTCATGCACACCAGAATTCAAGTAAGTTTTTTCTACATGAGCAGAGTGATTAGTGTGATTCCACTTTTTACTTATATGCATTAAGAGCACAGTATGACTATTCATCTAGATAACATTCTAAAAATTCACAATACCTGCATTTTCAAAGTGAATCAGCTTCTTCCCGATTCAATGCTTATTCTTTCTGGTACTCCAAGTACTCATCATCCTCCCCAAATATTTTTTAAAATTGACTGTGCATTTTATATATATATATATATATATATATATATATATATATATATATATATATATATATATATATATATATTTATATATATATATATTTTTTCCATTCATGCTTGTTCTTCTCCCAGTTATTTCTCCATGCCTGTTTTCCTTTCTGTATGACATCATAAGAACGATATGTAATTATTCAATTGATAACAAGATATCCACATGGGAAGGACTTATCATTTTCTTTTTGCTGCTGGATAGTGTATGACAAAGCTAAAACTTTTAAACATCCTATGCGCTCTTGGTAAAACATTTTTCAACCTGAATTCCCATCTTAAACCATACATATCTACAAAAGAGCTTCCTTTTTTTGGTAATTTCAAGATCTACTGCCTTTGTTTTTGTGTACTAGATGTGACATATGCACTCCCTACAAGCCATTTTCATTATGGAAAACATCAATTTTGTCGAGTGACAGAGATGTGGTTTAAAAAAGTGAAGAGCACTCCGGCTATAGGGGTATAACACCTTCTACATGTTTAGACCTGCTGCTGTGCAGGAGGAGAAAAAAGGCGCAGGTTTATCAATCTTCAAACAGGAGACTCACATCAAGGCTGGTAAAGCAGCATGACACAGTGAGCTGCTTCATGTCCGAATAACCATCAGAAAGGTCCTGCACTGCATCTGTGGTCACTATAGGACTCCCTCTCTGACAACAGAAAGTAACAACACCTATCTACAGGAACTAGAATCACTTAGTATTAAACCCAATACTATTTTCCTAGGACATCTAAACTATCCAACTACACAGTGGGAAATCTACACCACCACTAGTACACAAGCGCAGAGATTCCTGGAGTTTATTTATACAAATGCCCTGGAACAATTAGTCAGAGAATTCATTAGGCGTGATAACATCTTGAATCTTGTACTTACTAATATGGAAACATCTTACACCATCCTGTGCATATTTTAATCACTTGTTAGATCTGACCATAAAGCAGTCTCCTTTGAAATAGAACTGAAACCGGAGATCCCTTCCACCCAAAGTACTTTCAAGAATTTATTTAAGATCCACTACCTACATGTAAGTGATTCATTGACAAGTTTGACATACCATCAAGCCTAGTTAACTCCATTGAATATGCAGAAATGTACATCACCATGCTATACTAGCATGTAAACAGCTGCACAGATGCAGAGGTACCCAGTAGGAACAAGTGCAGGGCAAATCCCACAAACAAACCCACATGGGGCACAACAAGCTTTATAATAAAAGAAAAGAATTTTGACCAAAAGTAAAATAAGAGTAATTCCCAGAATGTTAGAGTCTTTGTCACTGAAATAAACAAACAACTTAGGAGCTTAATAAAATCAAGCAAAGCAAGTCTGAGGCTGAAATAGCCCTCCAAGCCAAAGACAAACACAAGGCATTTTTTAGTTACATTTATAATCTCAAAAGCACAATGGGCAGCAATGCAGTGAGCAGATTGAGATGATGTTACCTACACTAAGGCTGAAGATATAGTGAAACTACTGGCTGACAACTTTATCTCCAAGTTTAACACTTACTCCCTTCCATCTGTCCCACAAGATATACCTGAAACTGGCTGGCCTCCAGCTATCATAGAAGACCAAGTCCTTAAAGTGTTATCAAAAGCTAAAAATAGTGCATTGATGAGTCCTGACAATATCTCTGGATGCATGTTAAATAGCATGAAGCACAATTTAACCACACCCCTAACAGCACTGTTCAATATCAGTCTCCATACAGGTTTTCTACCAAACAAATGGAGAACAGCTACAATTATCCTCCTGCATAAAGAAAGACTTTCCGCAGACCTAGCCAATTACAGACCAATAAGTCTGATAGGCCTCATATGCAAAACCATGGAAGTACTTATCATGGAATTAATCAATCAGGACATAGGGAACCTCCAAACACTAGATCCATCTTAGTTTGGATTAGTAAATGAGAGGTCATGCTTCCTCCGTCTGGTGGATTTTTTTGAAAAGGTTATTAAAGCAATTAATGAATGAAAAACATTGCATACCTTTACTCAACCAAAGCTTTTCTGACATAATTTCTCACTCAAGCATGGTAGTAAACCTAAATAAACTGGAAATAAACCCCTATGTCACCTGCTAGATTACCAACTAGTTCACAGATAGGATACAGATAATCAAAACAGGGGAAGTAACCTCGGCAAAGAGACCAGTCAACAGTAGAATCCTCCAGAGTTCTGTGCTGGGACTTCTTCTGTTTGGCATCAACTTTTCTGAGGTAAAGCCAACAACAAAGGGCTCTGGCTGATTAAGTTTGCAGATGACTGCATGCTAGGAACAAATCCCCAAGTTACATAGCCATCCTGTAAGATGGTTTGTCTCAAATAAATAACTGGATCCCAAATCATGGACTGAAACTAAATGCCAAAAAAATGCATTATTGTATCCTTTGAGAAGTCATCTATGACAAAGATCTACCACAATGACAATACTCCACTAACAATTGACCACATTTTTTTGAGATTTGGGAACTTATGTGGAAAGTGAACTAACTTTTGACTAACGTGTCTATTGCTGTAAAAATGTCCTTCTATACTGCACAGCTTAAAACAAAGAGATTGTGTCTATATCTAGGGATGTCATTACCCTACATTACTCAGCCCTCATTAGGGCGATCACTGAACATAATGACCATTTTGGCATGTATCTGTCAAGATACATGCAGCAACTGGAATGCCCTAATAGTACATAAGGCCCAAACAACACATCCTACATGGACTGACTCAAAGCCCTGTCACTATTCTTGGCATCCTACAGACTACTAAGAGATTATTTGTGTCTAGCATAGAAGAGGTCCTCCAACCCATTACTGATGGATTTGCTGCATATCAGCAAGTCCAAATGGCATCAGAAATTCTCTGTCTAGGGAACTAAACCTCTTCTGTAACATCAATAGAACAGTTTTGAGGGACAAGTGTATTTCACATAGGATACCTCTGCTGTGAAATAGACTCCACATCTACATCAAAAGTTAATCTCTGTCCGTTTTCAAACACAACTTAGATCTATGGATCAGAGACAGAACATTTACCCCGGGACTGCCTCCTGTACTACTAATGGACAGAGGCATTACTCCAGGACTGCCTCCTGTACTATTAATGGACAGAGGTATTACCCCAGGACTGCCTCCTGTACTTCCAATGGACAGAGGCATTACCCCAGAACTGCCTCTTGTACTACTTATGGACAGAGGCATTACGCCAGGACTGCCTCCTGTACTACTAATGGGCAGAGGCATTACCCCAGGACTGCCTCCTGTACTACTAATGGACAGAGGCATTACCCCAGGATTGCCTCCTGTACTATTAATGGACAGAGGCATTACCCCAGGACTGCCTCCTGTACTACTAATGGACAGAGGCATTACTCCAGGACTGCCTCCTGTACTATTAATGGACAAAGGCATTACCCCAGGACTGCCTCCTGTACTACTAATGGACAGAGGCATTACTCCAGGACTGCCTCCTGTACTACTAATGAACAGAGGCAGCTCCTAAATGTTTCATCTCATGCATGAGTCCCTTAGCATTATCAGTGGTATGATCACAGTGTTTTCATTAGGAGAAATATATTATTTTCAACTATGGGATGGATAAGGCCAATCTATAACCAAATGGATTAGGTTATTTTGAGCGCACAAAAGGCTTAGAATAACCTGCAAGAGCAGCTAGCCTAGTATTTACCAATAAAACTATAGCAAGCTGTCTTACTAGACTTCAGTTGTTAACTATCTGATCATTCCTTACATTTTATTAACTTATATACTAATGTTTCTGTATGTGTCATGTAAACAATATAGATTTAGTTTGTTATCAGATGGCATTTTTTTTTTTGAAATTCTCTTTATTGTAAATTTTCAGCAAAAAGAAAACAGAAAGCAAAACTTACATTACAAAGATTACATAAAAAAAAAAAAAAAATCACATTTAGGAATTACAGTCATTGAATTATGATAAGGCACATAAAAAAGAAACCTAAAACATTCATCTAATGGATAAAAACACTAAATCATAAACTATATACACGTCATACATTGCCCAAGACAATTCCTGCATCAGTCCAATAAAGCATGGTGAATACTGATGATAACCATGAAAGGTAAGTCTTTATTTAAGTGTATGATCAAAAAATATTCCCCAAAATTCCTTATTAACTGGCTTGTGCTTGATATTGTGGAACAAGAATTTGTGTGCTCTGAGGTGCTTAATTGCCATGTGTTTAAAGCCTTCCCAAGAAAGGGAGTGTCTATTTTTCCAATTCAAGGAGATGTAATATTTGACTAGCATAAAAATAGGAATCAGAATCTTGCATTTTCTTTCAGATAGGCCGGGAGGAGGAATATGAAGGATGGTGAATTCCCATGACAGGGTGGATTTTTCATATCCAATTTTTTCAAGTATCACCCTCAGAGCACACCATAGCTTGTAGGAACACTTGCAACTCCAAAACAAATGAAGGATATCATCCGTTGGGTTTGAACAATATTGACATTTAGGGGATTGATTATGAAAGATTTTGCTGAGGACCTCAGGGGTATAATACGCATTGTTCATAATCATCAGTTGAGTGTACTTCATCTTTTTAAAGGGGATAGATTTAGAGCTTATATTTATAGCCTTTAAGATTTGTCCTTGATTTATATCAGGGTTGATCTTTAGCCAGAATTTCGAATAAATGAGTTCCCTCTGATATCTAAGAGTCATGATGACCTTGTATGTGTTTGATGTCATTTTTTTTTCACTGAGCAGGAGTTTCCTTAGCGTTATGCATGTTGAGATATCATTATCCGCGACCAATGGGTGGTCTAAGTATTTTCGTATTAATTCTCTTATTTGTCGTAAAATAGACAGGTACTTATAGGGCAAGTCTAGGTGAGTTCTTAGGTCAGATATTGTCTGCTGTCTAAAGGGGAAAAAATCAGCGATAACGGTATTCAGGAGAAGGGGGTATTTCTCTAGGTTTAACATATGGCCATTTAGCTTGAGGTTGGGGTTAAGATGTATTGGCTGTAAGGTTAAAAACGCATACGATTGATTCAAAGATTTGAAAAGGGCCTGTAGGGATTTTACGCTAAATAGTAAGCTTTTTGTGCGTTTTAAAATACCTAAGTTACTCTCAATTAGGAATGGGAGGGCAGCAGGGTTGAATTTGAATGTTTTGATGTAGTTATTCTGTAGAGAGACCCAAGCTGGGGCCCATGACATTTTGTCTTTCTTATAGGCTGCTATCTTAAATATTCTACTACCGCTAATGATCTCATAATAGGTTTTAAAGGCAGGTAGGCCCAGACCCCCCTGCTCCTTGGGGCAGATGAGTTTTAAGTAGCTGATCCTGACCGATTTAGGGGCCCATATAAATTTAGAGATAGATGTTGTAACCTTTTTAAAGAAACTATTATGTAATATACTGGTGGTTGCATGAAAGAGATACAGGAGTCTAGGAAGAATATTCATCTTAATCACTGTTGTTCTGGCCAAGAAAGGGAGCTTAATCTTAGACCATCTTATGATATCATTTTGAACATTTGACCAGTACCTGACTACATTATCCTGATAGTAATTCTGGTTATTTTGCGAGAATTGAATACCTAAGTAGTGCAGCTGGTCCTTGGATTTGATCCCTGTATTTAACATTATATTAGGCATCATCGAATCGATGTTTAAGGGGAGGATTGATGACTTTTCCCTATTAAGTTTATAGTTTGCTAGGTTGGAAAATATGTCAATAGAAGAAAGTATTTTAGTTGGGTCCGAGCTGGGGAGGGTGAAATATATATTTAGGTCATCTGCAAATGCTGACAGAGCAATCTTTGAGTTATATATATTAGGGGGATGATGAAAAGTTGCTTGTTTAATAAGCATGAATAATGGTTCCAAATATAAGTTAAAGAGGAGAGGGGAGAGAGGGCAACCCTGCCTGACACCATTATCAATTTTGATTCTGTTAGATGAGTGATTATTAATTTGTAGGGTAGTGTACACTGTTGAGTAAAGGGTTTTTATTTTGTTTATAAATGAGATTGGGATGTTAAAGTAGGGTAGCATGACAAACAGGAATTTGGTACTTAATCGATCGAAAACCTTGGATGCATCTACTGCTAAGGCGTATACTGGGTACTTTTTTAGGTTGGAATGATGAATCATAGCTTCCAAGAGTAGGGTCTGATCATTGGTCTGTCTGCCCAGAATAAATCCAGATTGTTCGGAGGAGATAATATATGGGATAACAGCTTTTAGCCTATTAGCTAGTACCATGGCCAGAATTTTCATGTCTAAGTTAATCATGGAAATGGGTCTGTAGTTCCCAGGGTTTTTTGGGTCTGTATTATGTTTGTGAATGAGGATAGTGCTGGAGGCGTTTAAATGTGTATCTTTGAGGCCCTTGGAAGTGATATGGTTAAACAGTAATCTTAATACTTTGGATATTTTCATATGAAATACTTTATAGAATTCCGCCGTAAAGCCATCAGGTCCAGGGGATTTATTGGGTTACAGGTTGTTAATGGCCGCTATGATTTCTTGTGTATTAATATCTCTCTCTAGGAATTTATTTTGTCTCTCTGTCAGTTTAGAAAAAGTTAAGTTATTAAGAAACGAGAGTATTTCTGCTTCATCAACTATGTTTTCGGAGGGCCCATAGGTTTGGATAAAAATATTCTCAAATATTTTAATGATTTGATTTGGTTTCTGAAAATTCTTTCCTTGAAACTGTAGTTGAGGTATAAAAGTCGAGGATTTATTTAAGTTGATTACCCTAGCCAGGAATCTAGAGGGGCAGAGTATTACATCTGCGTATAAAGCCAGTGATTTAATCTCGTGTAAGGTCAAGTTATCTGCTTGCAAAGAGATTAAATCCTTTTGTAACTGGATTATACGTTCTTCCAACTTCGTTGTGTGATTCACTTGGGATTCTGCTTCTGCTTTTTGCAGCTGGGATGTTAACTCTTGTTCTTTTTTGTTCCGAAGTTTTTATAATAAGAGGCTTTGTTTATCAACAGACCCCTTATCATTGCCTTGACTGCGGCCCATTCATAATCTATGGGGGATTGGAAGGAGTCCTTTGATTTAAGAAACTGATCCAAGTACTCAGTAATTTGCGAGTTTATCTCCTCTCTCCCCAGCAGATTGGGGTTCAACCGCCAGCAGATACCTGTTCTGTTTGTTGTGCTCTTGCTATGTTGGTGTATATTTATCGAGATCTTCGGGTGATCTGACAGAGATCTAGGTGATTTGATATAAAAGATGGCCATACTGTAGAATACCTGGGATATTAGAAAAAAGTCTAGTCTAGACCAGCTTTTGGCACAGCTAGAGAAAAAAGTATACTTTTTTTTTGTCTGAGTCGGGTCTGAAAATATGCTTGGATCAAATAATCTAAAATCTTCTTTCAGTTCGGTTAGGGCTTTCTGGGCTAAATGATTAGATCTCGCTTTGGGATTTGATCTATCCATTTTATGGTCCTGGACTGCATTCCAGTCACCACCCAGAATATAATAGTGGTTGGGAAATAAAGTGAGGAGGTTGTGTAATTTCATGAAGAATATATGTTGCGATGTACAGGGGGCGTATATATTGATAAGGAGAATAGGTTTATCTAATAGCAGGTAATTTGTCGTGAGGTAGCACCACCTACCCTCCTCGTCTGCCCCGACCTTTCCTATATTTGATCCAAAGCTGTTTTTGATGATTATGGCCACCCCTGCCCTATTCGTAGTGCCTTCTGAAGCTATTATCTTTTTGATCCAAGGTCTCGAATTTTCTTGTTCCCACTGCTGATTCATAAGATTCATTCTTGTAGTAAGGTAATATTAGAGGGAGATTTTAAGGTCAGATGCATAAGCAATTTTTTTTTCTTTGGTGATTGTAACCCCTTAATGTTCCATGATTCTATGTTCCACAACATCTATTTGAGCCAAATAGTATAAGACCTGGGGAACACATTAGAGAATATATACAATGCTATATATTCCTGTATAATTGTATTGTGAAAATGAGGGCAAGTATGATAAATCCTTCCAGCTTACACCCGGTGCCTATCCACCTCCCCCTAAGCCCGGAAGGGTCTGGGAATGTAATGAAATCTGTTTTGGGATTCATCAGATGTGTGTGACATATTGTTCCCAGCAAGTACATCCTAAAACACCAAGAACCAGAATGCATAACAAACCTATGCAGTGCATCAACCACCTATAGCTCTGCCTAATTAAAGGTATGGAGATGCAGAGTTACCCCAAGATAGATAGTTATTTATCTCATATGGCTGGCTGTTGTAGCTTGCTGATTGATCTTGTGAGAGTCTGAGATGCGTGACCCATTAAAATGTGAGAGGGGGGGGATTTCCCTATTAGAAGCTATGCAAGTTTAAGACCTTAACCCCCTAACCAGGTGTCAGAGCCGTACTTTCCTGCCTCACGGAGGATGTTCCATTTCATGGAAGTGCTCATTACCTAGTGAAATTCTAAGTGTCAAATCATTTGAATCCCATGAACTTATCTATTCACATGTATCCCACTATTTCCCTTGCCTTGCCTTGAGGTACTGAAGATTTTTGCTCAAAGAGAGAGCCCTTCATTTTCCTCAGCTCCCGACGTCATCCCTTGTGTACCTTTAGGAACTCATATGATAGTAGTGTAGTGCTGGCATCATTATGTCAATAATACTAAGTATTGTGAAATCTGGGCTGTCCCTCTACTCTCTGTCCTCGACATTAGCTTACCGTCGCTGCTGACAGATCTCACAATTTATATTCTATCGAGTAATTCCCTGTCTCATGTGTTATTTGACAATATTTCCGCTGTGGTGGGGAATTACTGAATTACTGCCTTCCTTTCAATTCCCTTCCAATTCATTTATGTAGTCACCTGCTTGCTTTTGGTTTTTATTAGCTGCTATTATGATAGCTTATCTACACACACTTTTGTACTGGTACTAAGTACTCAGCTCCTGTCATCAGATTTTCTCAAGGTAAATAAATGATCCCCTCGCGCTCACATTGGTCTATATTAGTATCCATGCACTTGAGCTAGAGAACATGTATTTACCATTAGTTTCCAGTTCTGACCTCAAACCTATGAAGCTAAGTGCCACTTGCAGCAGAAACCTAAAGTTACCTCATAAAATAATAGACTTACTTATTGTGGTGTCAAACTTCTCTTGCAACAATAATTTATTTCGTCTCTCCGAGTCTGTCTGTTGTACAATAGATAAGGGAAGCTTGCCCTACCACTATCCAAGCCCCTTATTCCTAGCATTCAAAACTCACACAGGTTCGACTATCATTCTCTTCTTTGATCTTAGTTCCGGGTAGTATACTGTGATAGTCTCTGTTTTTACACAATACAGATGTTACATGTAAAAAAAGGTATTTATACATTACATTCTTGGAACAGTCTCATTGGCAGATGATGGAATAACAGCGCATTTATAAAGTTTACAACACACCTGGCAATGCTCTTCCATATTGGTTCAGACTTGTAGCAGTTGTAAGAGCACAGGATGCCCTTTACGTGACATACTGAATCAGATACGATTCTTCTGTTATTGCATTAATCATGCAAACCATGCTATATCTATGTGATGGCATTATGCTACTGTGTGAGTTAAGCTGTAGATTCTCAAACATACCATTGCCTTGTAATAGAGGAAGGACACAGAGATAAATTATATATGCAATGCCTAGAAAATGCAACATAGCCCACATTCTACTATGGTTCAACTGTTGTTATTCACTTCTAACGAACTCATCTTTTAAATTCACATTGCTTTCATTTCTGATTCATGTTTCTGTTTTTGGTGTTTTATATTTGTATTTAACTATCTGCCGTCATAATGTGAAAATTTATACTGTCCTTTTAAACAAGTAGTCTACTGTACTATAAAAACAAATGATTTTCTGGGTATACCTAATAAAAAAAAGCACACAAATCTTAAAGGAATTGTCCTGAATTATTATGTTGCAACACTAAAAGTAAAATAACATAAAGATGGTTGCAATCCAGTATTGTAGTACTGTTTGGTTTGTATTTATTAAGAATAGAGAGTGGGGAATGTCTTAAGGTTGTTTATGATTCTGACAGTCAATTTTTGCATTTATATTAATTAAGTCATAACAGTAGGAAATGCTGCTGCTTCTAAATGAGAAAACTAAAGCAGTGCAACATAATTTCAGGACATTCAAGCTTAATCACTAATTTGTTTACCATAATGGGGGAATTTGTACTAAAATGGTGACATATGAAGAAAGAGTAGTTAAGCATAAAAGTAGAAAACTGGGTCTCTACACCCAGTTATTTTGAGAAATACATCATTATGGGCTGGCAGGAAAGTCAGTCATGAAGGAGACACTTATCTGCAATGCAACTTGGCCATGGTTCCTTACAGAAAACTGCTAACATCCGAAAGAGTGACTGGAAAAGAAAAGTGTCACAGCAAATGTGTCAGACACAATGTTGAAGCAAGCAGTGCAGGCATTTCTAAAATGTGAGGAAAGCTATGACCGTGTGTCCAATAAAAGCGCTGAACACTACAAGTACTTTTTTAACATTCGGAAACAGTTTTCTGGAGCCCAGTATTGTATTGTGTTCAAAAGCCATCATTAAAAGACACTTTACATAGTTACGCAAACTACACATACTATTGAGTTCTGGCCCACAGTCCAACAAACCCCACAACCTATACGAACTCTCCTGACTTTTTTTTCGCCCAGGAAAGGAGATTTGTCCTGTAGAATGTGTTCCCTTTTCATCTGTTTCTATCTGTGTTTAGCGACTCTGTATTAAGCTGTGCTAACTCACTCACTCATGGGGAAGCCTTAGCAGGTTAAATAGAGTGTGTGTCTACTGGGTATGGCCATACTAACCTTCCTGAAGTGTACGCTGCCCAACGAGACCTGCTTTTCCCATAGGGAGTCCGCACCGGGGAATCAGTTCAGGGAAGCTACTCAGATTTCTTTCGTCCTCAGTTCAGTCGTCGAGAGCTTCTGATTCTTCTATAGCTCAGCTTCAAAGTTTCTGGGATTACATTATGGCAGTATCTCTAAACCTTCCGTGAGTGAAAAGGCGCTAGAGGGTGATGCGCCTTTAAGAACCCTTTGCATCTAGGGAGCATTGAGGTTCTTATTCCTCTCTGGACATCTTGAAAGCATGTCGACTAGCCTGGAGTATATGTTTTTAAACGCTGGGATGGTTCGCTGGTATCGGCTCCCCTGAGGCTGGTGCTGAAGACCATGGGGTAGATAGAGGGACTCAGATTCTTGAGGCATTCAGGCTCCCTTGTGAGCTGCATTAGAAGGGACCACCATTTCAGAACAGGGGTAACAGTCTGCCGGGATCACATATGTACAGTTAAAGCTGCATCATGCCTTGTATCTACAGCCACTCTCTGTAGGATGGATGACATCTGTTTTGTTTCTTGTGGCAAGAAAAAGATGGCAACTAACTGTGCTGTCGTGAAATTCTGGGTAGTTGATTTTGCACTGCCAAATTCCATATCCTTGAGGTGCAGCAAAGAGTACCAACAGAACTGCAGGAAAAGCAGAAGCCCGCTTCCGTAAGTATTGCAGAAATCTTGCAATGTGATGGACAAAATGCTGATTTTCGTTTGTATTTTTTAGATTTACTAATGTCAGTTCCTCCGAGAGGGGGTTTATTGTTAAGATCTTTTCATCCGCTCTTACTATAAGTACAGGCTAAGGCAGTCTCTACAACAATCTGCTTCTTGTGAGCAACTTACACGTTTCGATCACGGTTTTTTGGGTTGCCAGCTGTGTTTTATATCTATCAAAAGGTATTTGCACTACTTACAGGCTCTTTTCTTATTGTCGCTGAAGTCAAGGGGGTTTCAGTATTCCTGGAAGCAGTTAAAGCTTTTATGCTGTTTTTGTCGGGTTCTCTTTAAATGCCTTTTCAAAGACCACCTCCGCTTCTTCATAGTTTTGAGCTGAGAATTGAGAGCCCTGATGAGTAAAGCTGAGGGTGTTGGGATAACGCATTTGAAATCTGATTTGTTTTTTGATTAAAAAGGCACAGAAGGGAGCAAGTTTCTGTCTCTCTTGTTTGATTGGGGTTGGAAGATCTGGAGAGATATATATTTTTGAGTTCTTCCAGTCTATGGATTTCTTTTTTTTGCTGCAACTGTTAGTTTGCTCACATGTTGGTAATTTAGAATCTTAACATAAACTGGTCTCGGATTAATATTGTCTCTTGCTGGTCTTAGGGATCTGTGTGCACGTTCTATAATTATTTTCTCTGATGAAGGTTCTTTGTCCAGGAAAACTGAGAAGATTTCAGAGATGCTCTCTAATAACTCCATTTGTGTAACCTTTTCTGGGATGCCTCTAATGATAAGGTTATTTCGTCTGGATCTGGCTTCGAGATCAATTAATTTCTGTTGGATGATCTTTATGCTTGTGTCATTTTTATTTTGTTCTTTTTGTATCTGATCAATTTTTATTTCATTTTCCAGCATCCTTGCTTCTGTCTTATCCATTCTAGTTAAGATTCTGTCAATGGATTCATTAAATGCTTTGAGCTGGTGTGAAAGGCCTTGGATTGTTGTTTGAATGGGTTGCAGAGCAATCTTTAGCTCTTCCATGTAGTTTGGATCAGGTTTCTCTTTTGTTGTTGCTGGTGTTATCTTAGGAGCCTCTTGTTGTTTAGTAGTTCTGGCCCTTTTTGTGGTAATTTCTTTTTCTCGGGAGGCTATGGTTGAAAATTTTGCCTTAGTTGTTTGAGTTTCCATGTGATCCAGCTCTTTCGACATGATTGTGTATACTTTCAATTCCTTTTTTCTTCACAGGAGTGGAGGGCCTCCAAGGCCTAGAGCACATGTAGTCCGGACTAGTAGTAGAAGAGGCAAACAGATCAGGCTCAATCTTTCCAAAAAGATTATATCTCACCCTCTCCCAATGTTGGTAAGTTCAGTAAGTAAGTTTCTTAAATATTTCTGTGCAGTTATTTTGTCTTGAAAAAGCCTTCGATCTTAATATTAGCTGTTAGATTATAGGTGAGTGGCAGAGCTCTGTGAAAACACTGCTTATAGGATGGCAGCCATTTTGGTTCGAGATGGCATTTTTTACATCTATACTCTCTGACGTATTATAATTTTCTATTGCGTTACAGTGTTAGCCGTAGAACTGAAGTGAGTTTATTCATTAATACTTTAAGTTCACACTGGTTTTAAAATGTACTTCTGAAATTCCACTATTCTGAACATTGTTTTTTGTAAATGTCATTATTTTAATATTATATTTATTCAAATCCCATATTATGCAAAAGGACAATGCAGTTGAATTGATGTGCTGCTGTAGTTTTGAGTTCTGTATAATATTATGGTTATGGTTATGGTTATGGTTATGGTTATGGTTACTGCTGTGGTTGTATGTAGGCATTAGTCCTTGGTTAGGAAAATGGTTATGGTGAGAATAGGGTTAGTTATGGTTAAGATAATGATAAGGGATACATTCATGATTAGAACTAGGGTCAAGAGTAAAGTTAAGATTTGGGTGATATTTAAGATTAGCTTTATGCAAGTTTTATGCTAAGAGTCAGAGTTATGTATATTGTTAGCATTATGATTACTAGTTTCAAACTTGTAAACTTCATACTTGGTTACATAAACTTGTGGCCCTTATTTGTTTTTTTTTTAATTAGTGAGCACAGATAGGTGACTTCAGAAATTGTGCTTTGCAGATCATGTCAATGAATCCACTGATGTGTCTGCATTTTTATTTATTTATTTTTTTGGGAGTTTTACTATTCGTGCTTTTCAATGAGTTCAAAAATTATATACTACCAACATTTAAAAGGTTTTTTTTTCCATCAGATCAGTTCTTGACTGTATAATGAATAAGGTGAAGAATCAGAAAGTGTTGATGGTTCAGTACTTCTTAAATGCAGTGTTAGATTTGTTATCATCAATAGCATTGTATTTAGTTATACTACCGACAGACTTTAACTGCAGATACTTGTTTGTTTCCAGTATAGTATGCATCTAACAGAATGTAAATGTCAATGGATATCCATTTCAATGAGTAAATACTTTACTTGTTGAAAGCTATTGTCAATGCTGACCTTTGATTTTTGCTGCAGGAGAACTGCAGGCAATACAATACAGCAGTGATGGAGTAAAAATAATAACAGCCCTGTACTATTCCATTAACAGAGATTTGTTAGATATATTCAAATAGGAAGGACATGCTGTCATCTGGAAGTGAAATAAAATCTTTCTGATGCCTGCATATGAAGAGTTAGTGTACATAATGTTGAATTAAGAAACATGTATTACAGCTAGGTTGTTTCAGTATTGAAGACTGCATGTCAAAAGATATTGATATATAAACAGACTGATATATCAATTGATAATTTAAATTGCATACTAAAAGATTTATATACCTATGTTCTTTATCCCTATTCAGCAATTGTGTACAGCAGTTATAATTTAAATTGTATATATTATTGCATCAAAAGACCCCATGGAAAAGGTTTTTCTGCTTTTTCCAGTTAGGGGTCACCACATCGAATTACCAGTCCATAGACTGATTGCTGTAAATAAAGATTTGTGAACAGAAAATGTTTGATTGTACTGTATTGCTTTACTGTTGCTGCAGTACTAATAAGGATCAGAGAGTATCTGATTGGAAGCTATACTTTTCAATTATTGAGAAATGCCAGGATCTCTTACGTTAAAGAAAAAAACAAAAATACCAATAATGATACCACTTCTTGGTGGCAGGCAACAATATATCCCAATCTCAGCTATTGCAATCACCACTAAAGAGGGGAGAATTAATCTAACAATTTTACTAACCTCCTAGAGTAATGTATACAAATTCGGCAACATGCTAGTGTAATGCAATTTTTTGATGAATGTGGAAAGAAGAAAATGTCTGACCCAAAAGCTGTACTTCTCATTCATTCTGAAGAGTTATTCTCTTGGCCGAACGTGGCACATGGTAATGTTGCACAGGAGATGAAGGTGACCTCTGTGACAACTGCCATATTTTCTTATGGAAATGTAACATTTCACCACTGTTATCACAAAGAGCTGCTGCAGTTAAAGGGAAGAATATTAATTTATCATCCAATGTAAGCATGCTTGACATACAAAGTGCTCTGGTCTGAATCACAGGCTGGCCAGTGACACAAATAAAGACGCACATACTCTACCCAATAATTTGACAACCATATGATATTGCAGTGTAGTTCTCTACCACAATTCATTTATGTTATTGTGTAATTGTGCTTTGCAGAATCATGTCAATGAATCCACTGACGTTTCTGCATTTTTATTTATTTATTTATTTATTTTTGTAGTTTTATTATTTATGCTTTTCAATGAGTTCAAAAATTATGTACTACTGACATTTAAAGTTATTTTTTCCATTGTCAGTTCTTGACTGTATAATGAATAAGGTGAAGTATCAGAAAGTGTTGATGGTTCAGTACTTCGTAAATGCAGTGTTAGATTTGATATCATCAATAGCATTGTATTTAGTTATACCGCCTACAGACTTTAACTGCAGATACTTGTTTGTTTCTGGTAAATTACGCATCTAACAGAATGTAAATGTCAATGGGCATCCATTTCAATGAGTAGATACTTTACTTAGTGAAAGCTGTTGTCAATGCTGACCTTTGACTTTTGCTGCAGGAGGACTGCAGGCAATACAATACAGCAGTGATGGAGTAAAAACTACACTATTCCATTAATGGAGATTTGTTAGATATATTAAAATAGGAAGGACATCCTGTCATCTGGAAGTGAAATAAAATATTTCTGATGCCTGCATATGAAGAGTTTGTGTACATAGTGTTGAATTAAGGAACGTGCATTATGGCTACGTTGTTTAAGTATTGAAGCCTGCATGTCAAAAGATATTGATATTTAGATAGACTGATGCATCAATTGATAACTTAAATTGCATACTAAAGGATATATATATATATATATATATATATATATATATATATATATATATATATATATACCTGTGTTCCTTAGTTCCTTATCCCTATTAAGCAATTGTGAACAGCAGTTATAATTTAAATTTTAAATGTTATTGTATCCAAAAGACCCTATAGAAATTGTCTTTCGGCTTTTCTGGATAGGGCTTGCCATAGTGGATTCCTGGTCCACAGATTGATTGCTCTAAATAGACTTTTGTGCATAGTGTTCAATTATACTGTACTGCTTTGATGTTACCGCACTACTAATAAGGATCAGAGATTCCGATTGAAAGCTATACTTTTCAATTATCGTGAAACACCAGGATCTCTTATATTAAAGAAAAAAACTAAAAAGTAGCAGTGATGCTACTACAGTTTCCAGGGTTGGGGGTTATCTACAAAATGTAGGGATTTTTTTGGATGAACAGTTATAAAAGCACAGTTCTAAGGTACCTTCACATATTAAGAATAGTCTCCTTCACATATTAAGAACAGTCAAGAATTTTGTAAATTAGTTGGGGAGATGCAATGGGAGGCTGTTTCTACTGGGCTTGTGTAAATGTGAAAGCTCTGTATACCAGTATCAGTCATGTTATAGATTTGGAAACTGTAGCAAGGAAGGACCCAGAACAGGTAACATTTTGCAATTGCTTGAGTTCTACCTGACACACAATCTTTTTGTGTTTAATGAAGAGTTCTTTCTGCAGAAGGGAGGCACTGCTATGGGGGCTTCCTTTGCTCCCTCTTATGCAATCATTTTCATGAATTTGTTTTGAACAGAAGTTCATGCATAATAAATGGTTCTTTAATAATAGGGTCAGTGTCTATAGGAGATACATAGATGACTTGATATTTGTGTGCAGAGGAGAAATGGAACAATTTGGAATATACATGGCTGAACTGGAAAGAAATGAGTTTAGGTTATCTTTTACATACCATACTAGTAAGGATGTGATGCAGTTTTTAGATTTGGAGTTATATGTGGGATAAGATAAATATGTACAATTCAGACCTTATCATAAGGAAACTGCAGCTAACACTTTTTTATTGGCTTCCAGTATGCACCCCCCCCCCCACCTGTTGGAGTTGTTAGCATATGGGGAATACAAACGTATTTTCGGTAATACCTAAGATAAGAAAATATTATCTGAGACATTTTTGCAAGTGAGAAAGAAATTATCTAGTAGAGGTTATTCACCAGATTTATTAGTAAGGAGAGAAAACAGAATTTTAGGGATTCGACAGAGAGGGATGATGGAGTAAGAAGAAGGTACGAAGAGTGACCCCTAAGTGAAGGAACAAGAAATCTTTTTTGGTTAGTAGATTTTCCCATTTTTCACACATTTTAGTGAGGCTAGTTAGAAAATTTTGGCCCATTGTGGTGCAAGATGAATCAACAAAAGGGGGTTTATATCACAACATCGAACATCCATAATATCGAATCACACAACATCGAACACGGAACATCGAACGCAAATAAACTCGAAAGCTGAAAATTACAAAATTGGAAACCCATAGTTGGCTCTTGCAAAGTTATACACCCTGATGTCACTGAGAAATGTTTAATGTGGATAACGTCTGCTACAAACCACTGTTTTATAGCAGGATAAGCAAAACACATAGCATCGAAATGTTACATGTGAATATATTACCTCCACTGTGGTGCGATCTCTGAGTTTGTATATTTAAGTAGGGGGGGGTGTGAGGGGTGAAGCCTCCCACATAAGAAATAGTTTCTAGCTTGTTTGTGTCTTTGAGTACCAAATCATGTAAATACTTTGTTTTTTGTACATAGTGTGTATATAGTGCTGTAATCGTTGTTTGCTACTATAAATATTTACTTTCTGTTGAGCAGAGTAGAGTACTTAATGTATATGTTTGTAGGGTACTTGCATTAGGTGGCTGGGTTGTGTTTTGATAGTTTAGTAGGCATGTTTTGTTTGTTATGGTTAGATTTCAGGTTGCATCGGGTGAGCGGATGGCCAAGTGTTGCTTTTCGTAGATTCATTTTTTGAAATTTTGTACTTTCGGGTTTTTTAGCTTTTGGTGTTTTGTGTTTGATGTTGTTTGATTTGATATTATGGTTGTTCGATGTTGTGATATAAACCCAAAAAAGGTATATTTTCAGAGCACATACATTTTTCATGTAAGAGATGCTTAAATTTAAAACAGTTATTGAATAGGAAAAATAATAGGATAGATGCTCGAGTAGGATGTTATCCTTGTCTCAGATGCAAGGTATGTTCAAAAGTATGAAACTGGCAATGTTGTAGCATTAATAAGCGAATCTGGAGGGCTACGCAAAGTTTCTTATGTCAGTCGAGTAGAGTAGTTTACATTATAGGATGCGAGTGTTCACCCAAAAAATGGTATGTTCGACAGCCCAAGAGACAGGTTAAAAAACACATCCTGGAACATATGGGGGACATTAGGCATAGCAGATTAGACAGTCCAGTTGCATAACGTTTTTGTTCATGCCATTCACATTCAGATTCATCTTTATTTTTTAGTGTGTTGGCTAAGCCTTTATATCAACATGGGGAAGCTTATTACGAAAAATTGTTAGCCTTGAAAACAAGGTTCATCATTAATTTTAATACTTTGTTTCCTTCAGATCTTAACCTGGAGGTAAACATTAATGTGTGAAACATCAGCGTTTGAGATGTAATAAATACTGATGTATTAATTTATGTTTTCATAAATGTTTATCCAAATGGAACATGCATTTGATATTAGCATTCAAATATAAATATAGTATAAATTTTTATGGTTGTAAATGATGAAAAATAACAATGTATGAAATTAATTAAGTTGGCATCAGAAATTGATTTAGAAATGTGTTTATTTATATAGGAAATGCATAAGAAATGTGTATAAAGAACGTATAAATTATATTGAATGTAGGGCTAGGCGATGATAAAGTTAACAAGCACTTTTAGAAATGGAACAAAACCACTTTAAATGAAATGGGTGTGTAATTAAATTAATTAATATTCATGTGATGATTTGATATAAAAAATGTGCTTTTGGTGTAACAAACTATCCCTTGAAGGCTTTTTAGCCGAGGTACCAGGAGAAACCAGTAAAGCTGTTTTTGCACTTTATTTCTTCTGAGAGTCTTCGTTTTTGTGTGTTTTTTGATTTTACTTCATTCATGTTGGTTTGGAGTATATCCGAATCCTACGCTATTGCAATCACCACTAAAGAAGGGAGAGTTCATCTGTCTAACACTTTTATTAACCTCCTAGCATAATGTATACAAATTCGGCAACACGCTAGTGTAATGCAATTTTTTCACGAATGTGGAAAGAGGAAAATGTCTGACCCAAAAGCTGTACTTCTCATTCATTCTGAAGAGTTATTCTCTTGGCTGAATGTGGCACATGGTAAAGTTGCACAGGAGATGAAGGTGACCTCTGTGGCAACTGTCATATTTTCTTATGGCAATGTAACATTTCACCACTGTTATCACAAAGAGATGCTGCAGTTAAATGGAATAATATTAATTTATCATCCAATGTAAGCATGTGTGACATACAAAGTGCTCTGGTCTGATTCCCAGGCTGGCCAGTGACACAAATAAAGAGGCACATACTCTACCCAATAATTTGACAACCATATGATATTGCAGTGTAGTTCTCTACCACAATTAATTTATTTTATTGCAAGTGAATTGAAGGCAGGACCAACACATGATAATAATTAATAATGTGAAATATATAGCACTGACTTTGACAAACTCATGGGTAAGTACTAAGCTAGCTGCTTTTATTGGTCATTTTAAGCCTAGCCAGTTTTCCTCAAAGGCGAGAATCAACCCTGTACATTGAATTTGTGAGGTAAATTTCTTAACCATTATGCCATTTAACCCTGAAAGGTAGGTATTATCTTAACTGTCAGGGAATCAAAGGCTGGTCTTCCACATAACAGACAGGGATGCTCACCACTATACTAATTAGGAAGATTCATTACTCATCACTTCCACATAGCGATGATCATAATAATATGGATTTGTTAACCATATAGGCCCACTCGACACACAGTTGCTTTCAAAGGCACCCTTGGAGCAATATCTGGTTAGGGCAATAAATGACTTGCTCAAGGTCACACAGTATGCAAATGAGGGCTGAGAGAATCAAACTCTCTACTACAGCAGCCAAAGCTCAGATGTGTGCAATGGCGTAACAGGAAATTTAAATTACAGTGGTGTAATGAAGCATGAACACAGGTCCTGGGTGCAGGTCAATGCTGGTATGACACTCCAACTGCTTGTAGAATATGTGAAAAAAGGGAGTTAATATTAATGCTGAATTATAAGATACCAAAACTATGTACTGTGATGCACATTGACACGTTCAGTAGCATTGTTCTGTCTCATTGTTCCAAGCGTGGGAGTCTTCTTTGTGAGATATGCATGTCATCATTGTTCCTTGTTGTGTTTTGTAAGGTTTTCCAGTTCCTTTCCATCTTTATAGGTACAAGAATTTGCAATTGTATAACCTGCTTATAACTGTCTATGTATGTGTGTATGTATGTGTGCATGTGTGTGTGTGTGGGGGGGGGTGCATGTATTTTGTGAGTTTGAGTGACTTTGTCTATCCTGCAATGCACTACCTTGTCTCATCCAGGAATAGTTCTGACTGTCATATGCCCATTAATTTTGTAAGAGATCCAGCTACCACATAGCCCTGAAAAAAATAACTTTTTTTGAAACATAAACTAATGAATAAAAATCTATACAACAAGAATATGCTATAGAATGGATCCAACTTTGCAAGTAAAAATTGTGGCATGTGATGTGATAAAATAAGGAATACACAATGTGGATGATTATGGATTACACCTATAGTGCTTGTAGTGAAGATGAAAATGGAATGCTTTGTCAATTATTCTAAAGAAAGACTATAAATAAATTGTTTCAGATCTATATCTGTAAAAGCAGTTTGGTGAGAAATTTCTATAGGAAAGAACATTCATCTTTTTGATTGCAGTAAAGTGCTTCTAAGGTGCAAAGCTAAAGAGCAAGTGTTAGACTTGTATGTTTGTGACAATGGAAGTAAGTCTTGTATATATTTGTGATAATGGAAGGCCACGTTTTCTCAAAAGACAGTAGCGTAGGAAGGTTAAACTCATACTACAAAAAGTGACAAAAATGCCAGAAAAAAGGTCAGAAAAGAAAGGATCATTACCAGTATTTTTTATTTTATTTATTTATTACATTTGTTAACCAGGAATGTCCGACTGGGCTAGGAGCCCATTTTCAGCGGAGGCCCGGGGAGAAAGGGTCCAAAAAACAGTACAGTATATTCTTTGAATAACACAGTATCCATTCAGTATACAGAACTTCTAAGACATTCAATATCATACCATAACTATTTATCAAAGCTTCTATATTATACCTGAATGTTAACTTCAAGGGCAATGTATATGATATAAAATACTGAATCCAAAGTTGAACACATGCAATTCTCCTTCCCTGTTTATTTTCCATAATGCCAGAGTCATATCCTGTATCATAAGACCCAAAGTTGAGACTGGACGGTACAGTAAATTTTCCTAGAATTAAAAGTGTGAGCACCACCTATAATACTTGGCAACAAACAACAACAAATTAGAAGCTTTAGCCTATGATGGGGCTGAGAGCCTTAAAGCCACTATAAATCCTGTGATGGATACATCACAGTACACATTGCCTAAAACAGGAGATATTTTTACATCTTGTGCTTGATGTTAGAGAGTATCTTATAAAGAACAGAAAGGCATAAGTATACACTCAGCTGAACAGTGATTAACTATTAATACAAATAAATGGCTCTTCCAAGTGAGAGTGGCATTTGAACTGATGTCTGCTACAGCCATGTTCCAGTAGGCTCTGATCCATGTGTAAAATGGAGTGCAAAGTGTATATATTGCTGATTCATCACAATCACTTGACCTCTTCAGCAGCCGAGAATAACTTTTGCACAGTACATGGGATTGCAGACTCAGATTCAATGGAGGCAAGTGCGAATTATTGATGAGAATGGACATAAGAAATCACATAATGATATGGCTCTTACAAAACACCAAGCTATTATACATCTGTAAGCACATCTTAATATTATGAATTTAAGATAAGTTTTATACAGTGTAACAATTAATGCCATAATGCAAAATAGGCCTATCACATATGAAAGGGTAATGAGAATCCACTTTCATCCCAGCAGAGATTATGATCCCATCAAAACAGTCACTGATACATTTCAGCTGACTCTGTCTCCATTTTTAACACGGGAAGATTTTGCTTTAAGTTACTGGTTCCATTTTATCTCATAAGTTTGCAAATGGTATGGGAACACACATTACATCTCTGTCATCCTGTTTAAAAAATCTAAAATAGATTATTCCCAGAATGACTTAGAAGCCCTTGTCAGCTTGATATGAGGTAGTAGTAAATTCATCTAGCACCTCTCTGGAATATGGTTTAGGCTAGCAAATGATCAATATCCAAACATTTCAATTGTCAGTTGTAAGACTGCAGTCAGACACTAATGCTGGTTCCTCACTGTTAGGGTATTATGTATAAAAATAATGAATCTACAAAGGAATACAGAGGGGCTATCCAGAGCAAAATATGGGAAGCTATAGGAAACTTAGTGTGACAAAAAGAGGTACTGCCAGCTTTGCCAGGGAGAAGTAGTGCAGTAGATGGACTTATGCCAGCACAGTTAGCTGGAATTTTATAAATAATTGTATGCCGTTAGTATAGCAACCTGATCTGTACATATGCTTGTGCTGTAAATGTATTTGTGAGCTCTGCTTTTGGTAATTGTGTTAAAATGTATCAACAGTGCACCCTGCAGAAATGAAGAGAAATGTGCATGTATTATGGTAACTAAATTAAATGTATATGTTTAAACAGAGGATACTGGCACAGCAATGGGTTACCAGCCGACTTACTTTAAGAAGAATAAGGGAAATGTAAATAAGCTCTTAAATCATTGAAAGGCACCCAACAGTACTGAGAAGGACCGGAGACACTGGGTCTGGGCCAGAGCCTTTGTTCATTAGCTCAGTGAAAAGAGGGGAGTCCTAAAGGCACTGCCATAAGTATTTAAATCTATATTGTAGCAGTCAGCTAAATTCCTATCTCAAACTTCAGAACGAGATATTGTGGGAACCTAGAGTCAGGTAACCAGATGAGGTCATTCTGCAAGTCATCTTGGATATTATATTTACAGGGAGTAACCTCAAGTTAGGGAGCATTCTGTTTGGGGCCTGCTCATGCATTTCATCTTGCCTTCCCAAGTAAATAACTAGTGAACAGTAAAATTATCTTAGATTTAGACAGGGATGTAGTAAAGCTTTGTTTAGATATTGTTTTTCTTTATTTGTTTAAGTTTGTCCTTCAATGTTCTTTTCAATATTTTCTGTGATTTGAATTCTGTGGTTTACTGTGAATATATATTCAGTATTGTCATGTACTTGTATTACTTATTATTAAATATATTTAAACTTTTCATTGTGGGTAGTTCTTTTTAGAAAGTATTATTATTAAATATATTTAAACTTTTCATCGTGGGTAGTTCTTTTTAGAAAGTATTAACCTTTGAAAGTATTTATATTTACGTGGTAACACTATTTGGGCCACTCCAGAAGGCCTAGCTGTCTTGGTGAACTACTACTATTTGTATGGATATTAATATTGCACAGTATAGTTGGACACCATTTGTTAAGGGCCTTAGAGTAGCTGATTGTAGAGTGTCTAGTGGCAGTGAATCTATCTTATAGTCTGGGCTGAAGGGGGCATAGCTATTAAACCGGTGCCAGCTTTTCCCAGGTGTGTGTGTGTGTGTGTGTGTGTGTGTGTGTGTGTGTGTGTGTTTCTGTGTGTGTGTGTCTGTGTGTGTGTGTGTGTGTGTGTGTGTGTGTGTGTGTGTGTGTGTGTGTGTGTGTGTGTGTGAAAATTACATCTTAAAGAGTGTGTGTGTGTGTGTGTGTGTGTGTGTGTGTGTGTGTGTGTGTGTGTGTGTGTGTGTGTGTCAGCTACTTGGGGCAGGGACACAAAGCACTGAGTTTACAGAGAGGGTGCTGGAAGACTTGACTAGGACACTCAGCTAAGGACCTAACCCTACAGCTGCACCAGTGGGGAGTCTTATTGGAGACCTGGAAGGAGACAGATATAAAGGCATGCAGACCCAGTCTGAGTGTGTTCCTTGTGTGCTCTTAATGGAAATTGTAGTTGATGCAGAAAGAGCTGCACCTGAAAATAATGAGTGCGTACCTGTTATCCTCTCTGTGAACATTCCCCATAGGAGTTTTGACAATCTGTCGTTTTTCAGACAAATTGTCCAGTTAAAAGAGGAGAGAAAAAAAATGTATCCAGTCGAGGGGGAGCGTGATATACACTACTAGCTACTACACAACAATGGTACATACATATTTTAGACACACATTACATTAAGTGGCAGTGGTGATGTAATAAAAATGGACAAATTTTATTTTCTGCTATACAGATTGTCACTGGAAGGCTCCACGGTGGGAAAATGGTATTTCATTATCCCATCATTATCTACCAACTACCAAGTAGTGAATAGAAATCTTATGCAAAAATTTAAAAAAGCACTCACTCTGCCCACATTGCCCAGTGTTTGCATTGTAGTACACCAGACTGATTTTCTACTATGTTGAATTCATGAAACAAAAACAAATTTTGCTTTCTTGCTTTTGGGCAGTTGCACCCAACCATATTTTTTTTTTCACTGATTCTCTGAAGGGACCATTGATTGAAAAAAAATAAATCTCTCTCTTTGCCATGTTCAGAAAAAAGCAAGTGTGCTGCATGTGATTTCTTTTCCTATGTGCATCTTTCTTAGATCTAGAGGCTTACTTAAATGATCTTATGGGGTAAATAAAAAAGGCAAATTTTTTTAATAGCAAAGATAACTGCTTATTTTTTGGATTTTTTAATCAGATTTACCACCATGTGCACAGTGCTAGCTTGACCCTTTATCTCCATGGATTCATCCATAATTAGGTTTAGGAACATAGAAAATAAATAACTGGAGAAAAGTGCCCTACCCATAGGTGCCAGTGGTGAGAATTCAGGCTCCTTGATTACTGGCCCAGAGGTGGTGGGGCATAACACTTAATTATATTAAGATATCTGATGAGTACTACATATCCAGAGAGGCAGATACAATTTGACTAATTAAAAATAATAATAACAATAAATGATCATTGCAAGGCCTGAAATGGTGCTGTGTCTTCTGAGGTATATGATTTAGTAGTAAATGGATGGTAAAAGAAAAGTCATGAATGATTTGTATTTTTTGCACTCAAAGGGAACACTTACTTCTATAGCAAGGTAAACTTCTATATGGATTTCTGGTAATTCGTATTAAACTGCAGTGTGGGTTCTTGTTGACAACCCATTGCAAGAAAGAGCAGCTTTGTAAATAAACTTACCATAACAGTATATGTTCAAATGATCACTGCTGCTGTAGCCTTAATTACATGGGTTAAATCCTGCCAAGCATACAAAAACTGTCCAGCTTTAAAAGTTTCAGGGCACTTCCATAAGCTCAAACCATTGAAGCTGAGCTGACTAAAAAGATAGGTTTCGGTGCTAAGACCTTCACAGCTTTCATGCCAACAGAGATAGGTAGGCTAGGCCCTGAAACAACAATGCTAGGAACAACAAAAAATAAGTCCTCACACCCTGCCGTAAATAACACACATAGAAAAACATAAATCTTGCAATGCCTTGTAAATGAGCATTTGTACAAGGACCAAGTTGCTGCTTCGAGAATACTTCTTGAATCTGATCCTTTCCAAAAAGCCATAAATTAAGCTAATGCCCTGGTAGAGTGTGCCATTATCCTGCCGGGAATAGTTTTTTTTTTTTTTTGTGTTCAGTGTAACAAAAGGCAATGGCCTGAGACAACCATTTGTGAATAGTCTGCTTTGATACAGGTTGTATCGCTTTCTTAAGTTCACAAAAAATGAAGAACTGATCTAATGATCTGAAAGATTTAGTTCTGTCAAGATAGTACCAATATTTTCTGTGGGCATCCAAGGTATGGAGTATCCATTCTCCCTCATTTTTATGTTCAGGAAAGAAAATAGAGAGATGGATAGTTTGGCTTAAAGTAAACTTGGATACCATTTCAGGCATAAAAGAAGGATTTATTCTCAGAAACTCTATCAATGTGGAAAATGAGATAGAGCTGATTCACTATAAGACCTTGCAACTCAGATACCCTTCTTGCAGAGGTCAGAACAATCAGTAAAACCATTTTACAGATACAGACTCTCAAGTCAGTGACATTAGCTGATTCAGTTGGTGCAAGTGTTAGTTTCTCTAACACAGAATTGAGATTTCAAGGCGGGACTACCAGTTTTCTTGGAGGCCTCTACACAAAACCCCTTTCAAAATATTTTGACATGAGAATGCACTGAATGATGAGAATCTATAGGCAGACAGGACCAATAAATGAATCTCAATGGTAAAGTAAGAAAGGCCATAGGAATGTGGTACCCACAAATATTGCAAAAACAGAGAACATCTAACCCAGAATGGGTGCTGGCTATGCTGTGGGCACAAACAAGAATACCTTTTGCATTTGCTAATATTTTGCCTCCATTAGTGCCCTGCTTCACATCCTCAATAAACAAGTGCCTAAAGGGAATTTAGACTCTATTATCCATGCGGTCATTTGAAGTTGATTGGGGTCAGGGGTATACAAACACCCCTGAACTTATGTGAGTATATCCCTTCTGTGAGGAAGCTTGTGGAAATTTTCCTTGGCCATTTCCAAATGAAGGGAGAGACACTCTTACCTGGGCCAGAAGGGAATCACCACAATGATCTTGGGGAGTCCCTCTGAATATTTAGATGAACATTCCTAGCCAAGCAAAGGCAAAGTCATTTGTCTTCCAGGCCTTCTTGCATGAAGTTCTGGAGCAGAATGTTGCCATCTTATTTGTTCTAAGAGGAAGCAAATAGGTCTTCCTGAAGAACTCCACAAAGATGGATCAAATTTTAGAAGACCCCTGATCTACTCTCCATTCATGAGGTTTGACCTTGTCCTGCTCAACATGTCTCCCACACAGTTTTGCTCTGGCAAAATGTAAAATGCCACTAGAGTGAGATTACCCTTAACAACTCAACCTAACATAATGAGTTTGCTATAGCGGCACAACCTGGTTCCCCCCTTGTTGTTGATGTATCGCATGATGACTGTTTTGTTTGTAACCACTTGAAGAGGTCCCAGGGAGCAAAGAGGATTCATAGAGTTGAGTACCTTGACCATGCAAACATCTCTTTAATATTTATTGCATGCGTCTGCCCTTGTTGTTCCATATACCTTGCACTTTTATCTCCCTTGAAATTGCTGTCCAAGCAAACTCGGATTGTAGTGACTGACTGCTTTGCAGCATGAAGGGAGAAGGGGAGACCTGGATTTAAGGATATTTGCTGTCTTCATTGAGTTTTCTCTCTACTGATAAACCCCAGCACTGGAATTTGAAAAAAGAAAAGTATGTTGGTGCTGGGACCAAAGAGACTTCTGATACCATTGCATCTTTCTTGTGTGGAGTCTTGTCAGGAGTATGAAAAGACTCATAGAAGCCATGAAACCTAAAATCCTCCGGTATTTCACACAATGAGTGTAAAACCTTAGGAATAGATCTAGACATAGATCTACTTTATTCCCATTGAAGAAAGGCTCATTGAACTGAGGTGTCTAGTTGACACCTCTGGAATGCAATAATGTGAGAAGGAGTCAAAAATAACTTTTGAATGTCCTCTTGGAAACCCAGGTTGTGAAAGAGATCACTCACCCAAGTATGAAATTCCTAACACTTTGAAAAAGACTCTGCAAAGATAAGCAAGTTATCTAAACATGGAAAAAATTGGATATCCTGTAGCCAGCAATAAGTTATAACTGGAGCTAGGCACTTTGTGAACACTCTTAGTGCATTTGATTGTCTAAAGGGTAAGGCAGAGAACTGAAAAAAGTGATTTAAACACACAGAAGCATAAGAAACACCTAAAATCTTGATAAATAAAGATGTGATGATGAGTATCATTTAAGTCTAGTGTTACCAGGAAACTTAATGAGGAAGAAGAGAGAACATGTTGTGAAGTGACATAATTTTGTACTTGGGCACTATCACAAACAGGTTTGGGAAAGAAAGATCCATAACTGATGTTCAAGCATCTTCTTTCTTTGGCACTATAAAATATCCTTAAGTAAAATACTTTCTTACCCTGGGAAGGAAGAAGTGGTTCTATAACTCCTCGGTACAGCATGTGTTGAAGGACAGGGAGGAATAAAAGAGCCTGGTCTGGTGGATGAAGAATTGACCCTTGGAAATGAGGGATTTCCTCCCACTACCACCTGTAACCTTGATGAATGATCTTCAGAATGCACTTATCTGTCACTATTTATTTCCAAAGAGAAAACTGGAGATTAACTGTGACTGCCAGGGTGGTTGTGATGGTGAGTTTGTGTGTGTGTGTATGTGTGTGTGTGTGTGTGTGTGTGTGTGTGTGTGTGTGTGTGCGTGTGTGCGTGTGTGTGTGTGTGTGTGTGTGTGTGTGTGTGTGTGTGTGTGTGTGTTAGTTTGTTTGTTGGGGGGTGGGGGGTAAGGTCCCTTACACAGTCATTCTGACTTGCTGGGCTGTACTTGGTTTGGGGGATTCCTGAACTAATTTTTGCATACACCTACCATTTCTTCTTAAAAATCTGTTTAACAGCATTTTATTGAGACTGTTTAGCTTGTATTTTGCCATATTGGATGATGGGTTACACAACCCCTTAGAACATCTGGAAAAGGAGGTCTGAAAAGTCTGACATTCTCTGTATCAACTTATCCATTTCAGCTCACTTTTCAATCACCTCTGCAGCAGAGGAACTAAAAATTAAATCTCTATCCAAAGGAGAATTTAAAATTTCACTTTTCACATCATTTGGGAGGTTTGGAAAACACTAAGCAAACCTCCTAATAACAGTACCAATGGTCATAACCATGGAAGAAGTACCAACTGAGTCATATGTACACAAACTTTAAACGAGGAATATTGACTTGAACAATAGAAGAAACTAAATTATTTGAACCAGATTTTTCCTCACAAGAAGAAACTACAGAGAAAATGTTCCTCTTGCTTTCATAAGTCATCAGAGTAAACTTTAACATATGAGCCTGACTATTCAAAATTTGGAAAATCAAATTTTCAGAAGCATACATTTTTCCATAACTATCAATAATCTTTGCATCCTTGTCAGAAAGAGTAGGATTGGAATTAACTTAATGTTTAGCAGTGATGGGATTAATTAATGCTATAGCTGCTGGTTCAGGTTTGAGAACAGTGTATAAAAAAAGACTTGAAGAATTTTATGCATTCTATCTGCCGTTTTGCGGGCAGATAGAATGCATGACTATCAGTAAAATTGAACACAGTGTCAAACACGTCCTCCAAAGCTGAAAGAACTGGAGGAACTGGTGATTTTTTTGAAAAAATACTTCTGAACAGCTTGGTGTATTTTCTGAGGGACAGAGAAACCTCAGTGTTCTCCCACTGAAAACACTGGCACATTTTGCAAATAGTCTCAGAGAAAGAACGAAAAAAGTAAACAGACAAAATCAGAAAGTAGGCGCTCCTCTGAGTCTAAATTAGAAAACTGAGAATAAAATGCTGTGTGTGTCCCTTCATCTTTCTGATCAGACTCAGAGTCTTGAATCAAGAAAAGAGGTAGCCCTCTTTCTTTTACCATAAAATATCTTATAAGAAACAATGTTCATCCCTGTCCATATTCAACAGCAATTTGGATCTATTGATCAGAGACAGAACATTTACCCCAGGACTGCCTCCTCTACTACTAATAGACAGACACAGCTCCTAAATGCTTTATGCCATCAATGGGTCCCCTAAAATTATCTATGATATGATCCCAGCTATTTTCACTTGGGTGAGATATAATTATCAACCATGGAATGGGTAAGGCCACTTTTTTAGAAGAATGGAACAGGTTAATTTCAGCACAGAAAGGGAAATTGGTATGGATTAAAAAGGCCTGCAAGGGCAGCTAGCTCAGTACCTATGGGCAGCATCAATAGCCTGAATTAAACCATATGTAGACTCAGTAAACTACTCCTACTTAATAGATAGATTGACTGATTGATTGATTGATTGATTGATTGATTGATCGATTGATTGATTGATTGATTGACTGATTAATTAATTTGATGTTTGATGACCGGGAATGTCCAACTGAGCATAAGCCCTTTTTCAATGGAGGTCTGGGGACAAAAGCTCCAATACAGAAAACATTAAAATAAAGCAAGCTTTAGTCTAAATAACATAGACAGGTATATATTAAACAGACTAACAGTACAATCATTAATAAAACTGATAAGTTAGTATGAATGGATACCGAGAGAAGAAGATAAGAAGAGGGGGAAAAGAAAAAACGTTTAAAAGAAATTGTATATAGGAAAGGTAGAAAACAAATTCAGTAATACAGAATTTAGAAATTAGAAAAGGGAAACAATCATAGAGATGTAAAAATTAAGAAACAGATCCAATGTAGGGGAGGAGAATAAAGCAAATTAATATAGACTACTGTAAGTATGCTTAAATGACAATAGAGGAGAGATATGAGTTATGTTGTGTATTTACTGTAACAGGTCCAGGGTTTTAGCCAGTAATGTTTAAGAGCTTTTTTGAATTCATGAGCATTAGATGTCATTCTGATGGAAAAAAATAGTTTGTTCCAGGACTGTGCTGTAGAGTAGCTGTACAGAGTTTAGTTTTCTGTTTTGTTTTGACATGAAAAATGGGAGGAACTGCCTTATTAATTGCAATAGCTTCCCAGACATGATCATAACATTCTGACAAAACAGGGAAGTCTTCCCTTTTCCCTGTCCTTGGACTAACAAGAATGACTCTCCCTGGACCACTGGATCCCAACTACTGCAGAGGATGCAGCTAACCTCCAATCCAGAGTAGCTGTACGTGCTACACCAAATGGATCTGGGGTAAAATATGAGAGGACTGAGGAAAAGGCTATGGCCACAGCAAAGTCCCCCATCTGTGGCTGAGGCAAATTTGCTAGCGTGCTGTGGTGGCAAGTTGTGCTGATTGACTTTTTTCCCTTTTGCTGCTGGAAGAAGGACAGACTGTGGGAATGGGAATGTTTGTTTTATGCTCAAGCTGAAAATGGTGCATCTTTCCCAGGTGAAACAAGCAGGACGAGCAGTTAAAAATGTAAGTCTTTAAAAGTCAGTGTTTCACTGAAAAACACAGTGAAAAGCACATTACATACTTTTCCTGCTCCAAGAGGGAAAAAAAGCACAGTTTTTCAACAGAAAAATGTTGTTTTTCAATTAATCAACTTTTAAACAGACAAGAAAAAAGTGCACTCCCTTTTAAAAGTACAGTTAAGTCCTATGACAGTCCATTAAAACACAAACTCATAGCTTAAAAAAACAAATCTCCTAAATAAGAAATTACAATATATATATATATATATATATATATATATATATATATATATATATATATATATATATCTAGAGAGAGAGAGAGAAAGAGAAATATAGATACAGCTTTTTTTTTAATGTAGAAAGTTTTTCCCTAAAGCAAACGTATCTGCCTATCAATGGAATAGCACAAGCTGAATGACGATCTTTAAAAGCCTGCAGAGGAACAGTCTCTTCAGCGGCAGGAAATCTCTGAAGGGTTTGGTGCCCAGAGGTGTCTGTTTAGTCAGCTAAGCTCAAGCTGACTGATGATGTGGGTAAGTGGAAAGTGACCTGAATCTTAGAAAGCTGCCCCACTATTATATCCTTGGCAGGATATAATCCATGTAACTATGGCTACTGCAGCAGTGATCAATATGATGAAGATCTTTTGCATAGACAAAATGCAGTCAGTACCACGTCGTTGTGTGCAATTGTCTTTTTTTATTATTATTATTATTATTTTGCTTTTCTTTATCAGGTGTGTCTGACTGGCCTTAGTTAAAATCCTCGTTTCAGTGAAGGCACCAGGAGAAAAACTCAAAAATATTACCAACACTTTTAAACGGACATTCAGTAATATTCATGAACAGACATTAATAATATACATTAACAATTGCAAATGCAATTTAATGCCCTAGGGAAAAGTCACTAGTCACTATAACTAAATAACCAGCAGCACATGCATGTAATTTACAGACAACTATTACAGTATAAAATATAACTTTGCATCAGTATACTTTTAAAACTAGGAATTTGAAGAGGTGTATTAAGTTTGTCAAATAAATAGTAGATCATATGATTAGTGCTTACAAATGCAATGAAGTGTAGGTTAGTGAAGGCACTTGGTAGGACAGGCAATTTGAATACTGTAGTTAAGAGGTGAGGTATAAAGCATATTCAGAAAGAATTATACATATAGCTATCATAAGGTTTATATTAGAAGTGCAGAGGTGAATTTTGAGCAGTGTCACAAGATAAACTAGGAGATAGTAATAAAATTATTCAGGTATTGATTCCAAATGAGGAGAAATTGTTTGACAAAATTAAGTTGAAGATAGCATTGCCATTTATTGTGGAGATGTACAGGAATAGATCCATTGATTTCAAAGGTCACATTCTTATTGCGTTTTACAAGTGTTTACACTGTGAATGGATTTAACTGCTGGGATGTGGTTCCTCAGTTTTGCTACACTAATCAAATGTAAAGAGTCACCTATGGTATTTCATGATTCAGCTATAGTGATTAGTGACTTTCCCTAGGGCATTAAATTCTACTGGGGGGATAATGTTGTATTAAGTTGTTAAGGGCTGGGTAACTTTCTGGATTAAAGAGAGGTCTGTATATTGTAGTGACCTGAGAAAGAGCTAGGTGATGTGTTACTTCTAACCGTTTTAATTCTCTGAGGGCTAGGTAGCATTGTGTTCTGTTTCTGTTGTATTCTGTTGCTATAGTTTACTGCAAACTTGGCTATTTTATTATAACATTACTTAGATTTGCACAGTTGTTAGACTTGAGGTTTACTGAAAATTAGGGGAGCATAGAGAAGAGACGGCAGTATGAAAACAGAGGCTGAAAGTCTTGAGGCTATGTTATTGAGGTAGTCATTTGCTATGTATTATGTACCTAATTTTGTTGATTTTTTTTATTCATGTTTGATACATGATGGTTGAATTTCAACTGGTCATCTAAGATGGCACCCAGTAATTTTATGTAGTTTACTTGTTCTGTCATGGTGTTGTTGGCAGAGGTGATAGAGAATAGTGATGTTTTGGTAGAGATTTGAGATGAAAAGCATTAATTTAGTTATTTTAGGGTTTAAATGTAGTTGTGAACTATTTAGCCACGTTTTGTCATATACGAAAGATATTTGGGTAGGGTGCTGGAGTTTAGAGAGAAAATTTGCAGAACAGACTACAATCAGCTAATCAGTGTATTGAACTAGGATAGCATTTTTTGTAGCAGCGTAGAGATCATTGATGATGGGGACTTGTATAGGTCCTTGTGGGTCACCAATACTTACTGAGAGGAAGGTGGAGTAATCATTTGTCCATTTCACTGCTTGTGCTCTATTTGAGAAGTAGCTGTGAAACCAATGCAGTGAAGAGATGCTGATCCCTAAGGAAGAGAGATTATGTAAGAGTTTCTGATGGAAGACAATATCAAAAGCTTTTGATAAGTCTAGGAAGATGTTAGAAACTAGATTTCCAGCATTTCTGTAGGTATTGACAGTTTTAACAAATTTCAGCAAAACAGTAGTTGTGCCATGATGAGGATGGAAGCTGTGTTGGGTTGAATAGAGAAATTGGTTATAAAATAATTGTTGTGTTAATATGCAACCTATTTTTGTAATATTTTTTAAAGAGGAGATACAATGGCAATCTGTTTACAGTTTGAAAGATCTGTACTGATTCCCTCTCTGTATACTGGAACAATGAGTGTTTATTTTTCCATAGCAAGAGAACTTTAATTACTGATTCAAGAAAACAGGTAAGTTCACATACAGCAAACTAATAACCAAGGGTGTGCACAACAAGCACAGAACACAAAAATGAAGGAAGTCACCAAGTCAAAATCCAGTTCTGCAACCAATTTATCATTGTAGAAAAAATTAAATTGGTTGCAGAACTGGATTTCGACTTGGTGACTGCTTTTGTCTTTGTGTTCTAAACTTCAGTTACTGATATGGATCTGTTTATCAGAATTGAAACTGTATGTAATAGCTTTTTAAGATATATGCTAGGTAACGTGTCAGGGGCAGTTGAAGTAGGCTTTACATTTTTGAGGTATTTTCTGAAGGTGATCTGAAACATACCTCCTTTGACTTTATGAAGAGCAACAAGGTGGAGCTCCTGTATTATGTGTCCCTGGCTGGTATGAGCCTAGCATTGATCAGCATTCTTCATTCTCAAAGGGCAATGGCACAATATGAACAGAAGATAATAGACTTAAATAAATGGCTTAGTTTTATGTGTTACTCTAACAGGAATTAATATTTGTTAGCATAAGAAGATGTGGGCAACCAAGAACCCCTGCTTTGCCAGGAATGGTTTGCACTTGTTCCCTATAATCTTTTGAACATTGGCTAAAATATTGTCCTTCCCACTGTGCCATTTTATGAAATGACAAACTGGCAAAATGTCTGACATAGCAAAACCAACCCTAGAAAATCCAAAGTTGTTAGTCCTCAAAGGCAAGAGCCTAAACAAGAAACCGCACTCCCTCCAATCTCTCCTCACCTTGGAGAATGCAGACATTTGTACAGTCATGAAGACATGGTTTAAAGCCATGAAGAGCACTCTGGCAGTGCAAAGATCCAACAGGGGTGACAACGTACTGGATTTTGTCATCACTACTGTTGAGGAATGCTGCCCCCCTCCCTAGTATAATGTCCTTCTCGTGAGGTTAGACCATAAATCTGTCTTCTTTGAAATAAAAACAAAACCCAGGACCCATAGCTTACCCTGGAAAAATCTGGAACAATTCCATGGCAAAGTTCATAGTATTCAGAGATAACCTGACAAATTTTCAAGCCACCTCAATCCCACTGCTGCCCATGAAGAATTATTCACAGAGACCCTCTACAATTGTTAACATATGCACAGATACAGCTGTGACTACCAGAAAAAAACACAAAACAAATATAGAAAACAAAACATGCTGGTGAAATCCCAATATAAATAGGGTGTACACAAAAAGGAAGAAAGTCACTGTAAAGATAAGAAAGTGCCATGCACAGCAGGATATAAAATATTTCATCAATCTAAACAAGCAACTTAGAAGGTTAATCAAGTCCAGCAAAGCCAAGTTTAAGGTAAACATAGCCTCTCAGGCCAAGGGCAACCATAAGGCTTTCTTTAGCTATGTTGACCACCTCAAAGGCAGGACATAATAGTCTGCAGACCGAATTGGAAATGGAGCCTCCGACACTGAGCATCCTGCAAAAGGAGAACAGCAAAAGTCATCGCTCTGCAAAGGAGTAGGTCACACCACCAAAACTACAGATCCATAAGCCTCACTAATCTCATATGCAAAGCTATGGAAATAATTCTCTTAGAAATTATTAACAATGAAGCAGGAAATCCTCAGACACTGGCTCCAACCCAGTTTGGTTTTGGCAAGGCAGATCATGCCTGCATAACCTGGTGGACTTCTATATGGTCATTGAGGCAATGAATGGGGGAAAAACAGTACATACTGCCTCCCTTGTGATGTTCAAGACCTTTGATACAATACCTTACTTTGGCATTACAAAGTCATAGAATTACTTATAAACCCCTATGCCATCCAATGAATAGTTAGGATAGAGGAGTCCACCCCTTCAAACAGTCTGGTTGGCATCTCCCATGGCTTATACTGTGTCCATTAATTCTTTGTATCTACTTCTATGATGTCACGGCCAATATCAAAGGCCTCTAGCTGCTCATGTTTGCTGATAATTGCAAACTAGGTGCAGTCATAGAATCTCCCAAGATACATATATACACCATGAAAAGCTGACTCAGACAAATGACTGATGTCAAAGCCATGGCCTAAAATTCAGTGCCAGGAAATGCATAATAACATCCTTTATGAAGTCGATCACTCCTGCAAACTACACTGATTACACACAAGTAAGAGTGGATCCACTAGTCTGGAATTTGCATATAGACAACAAAATGACCCTCAACTGTCTATAGCAGTAAAGAAAGTATTCTATGTTGCACAACGTATAACTCCTTGCAGCCAACTGACATCTCCAGATGATTTTGTAGTTGCATCCTACTGGCACTTCTAGTCATCAAATATTACTTGTTCATATTTGCATCCAAATTCCCAAAACCAGGCTACATGCAAAATATCAGAAGATTTTATCTTAAAACTTAAACAATGAGAAAAACAACTGTATTGATATTTGATCTCTGTGTATTTCAGATAAAAAGAATATTGAATATCATCTGTATGCTATTTATTTGTATTATAATACTTTTTGGTTCTGTTGTGTATGATCGAATTAATTTAATGTTGAATTGAAAACACTAACAAAAATGTTTTGGACTTTGAACATATATAATAATAAAATGAACAATATCGAATGAAATAATAGGAAGAAGGGAAAACTATTTCTTCTCCCAATATTAAAATTAATAACTCCATAATACTAGCTTCAAATTTGGCTTTATAGTGGCAGTATTATGGGATTGTTTTTATGAAAGTAAGGTGTAAGGTTAGAGTTGAGGGAAGGCCATCCCATACCAACTTGGTAATGGGTGCTAACCCTAACCTTAATGCTGTTCCTTCCCTCAAACCTAACCCCACACCTCACCTTCATAAAACTTTCCTATAACACAGCCAGTAGACACGACACACTCAGACACATGAACATTCACAAACATACACAAATGACAGTATATCTATCCCCTAACCTAACTTTGACCCTAATCCTAAAATACACAAAACGTCACACACAAACATACAAATATCCTTCAGTCATCCCTGATCTTTACCCTAACTCACAATACACACGCACATGCACAAACACTCTAGCACCTTCAACCCCACTTTGGAAGGTTGTTATAATGGTTTAGGTGCTTACCTTACAACCACGAGCTACAGGGTTTGATTATCATGTGGAGTAATTGGTTAGGCTTAAACTGGCCCACAAGGGCAGTTAGCCTAGTATTAACCTATGGATCTGTTTTAACATTCCCACTGCTTGGCTATTTGTAGTGTTGACATTGAACCACACACCCTGCTTTTCTGAAAAAAAAAATGGCATCTGTCAAAATGCAGGGGACCCTAATTTTCAGCAATCACGTGACACAGACAAAACTTCTTGCTCACTAGAGCTGAGTCAAAAATGCCTGTCACCACTGGGCTTCCGTATATTGGCTAAGGCTCTTGCCACCCCCATAGTGCCTTTTTTAGGCAAGGCTCAAAAGACAAACCCACCTCCTTAGAAAACAAAAATGGAAAAAAACTAAGGGTAATGCTGCTCAACGCCAGAAGTCTAAATCTCAAGATGCAGGCACTTGATGCACTCCTCAGCATGGAGAACATCGACGTCTGTGCAGTAACTGAAACCTGGTTCAAGGCTCCTGAGAGCACCCCAGCACTACCAGGCTATACCTCGTATCATGCTTTTCGGCCCCAAAACCCGGGCCGAACCACAAAGGGGGGGTGTCCATATTCATAAAGGACACACACACCTCCAGGTTAGTAGCAACACATGAAGCATCAGAGACCATACAGGTGCAACTAACCATAGGCAAAACTGCTATACAACTGGTAGCATGTTACAGACCACCCTCCCAATCTCAAGAACCCCACTCAGCCTTCCTGAAGACATTGGAGGATATGAATGTATCACAAAATACCATCATACTGGGAGACTTCAACTACCCAAACATAGATTGGGTACATTATTCTAGCCCTAATATCCTAGCCCAAAGGTTCCTGGAATTCATAAATTCAAACGCACTGGAACAGTCACCTCTCCCACTAGAAAAGATAATATACTAGACCTGATCATCACAAACATGGGGACAAAATGCTCCACACCAGAAGTATACATCTCACTAGTGAGATCTGACCACAAACTAATCACCCTGGATATACATATCCCACCTCCACCCCCAGCACAAAAGACCACAGTGAAAAATTTCTCAAAAGCAGACTTCACTCTTCTTAAGACTGAGATGGTATCCTTTAAGCCCAATGTGCCAGTGGATACCACATCCCACAATGCCGAATCCTTCACAAATGCTTTCTATGGACATCTCCAAGAATGCATGGATCATGCAATCCCAAACAAATCCAAGTCCCTCTCCACCAAATGTAAGTGTCCTGTCTGGTGGACCTCAGCCATAAACAAATTGTATAACAAAAGAAGAAAGCTACTGCACGTCAGAGCGAAATCCCATGAAGGGAAGACATCTCTGATCAACATTAGCAGAAAACTACGTTCTCTCATAAAAACATCCAAGGCAAACTTTGAGAGAAAAATCGCTAAGGACACAAAAGATAACCACAAAGCCTTCTTCAGCTATGTTAGAAACCTGGGCGGAAACCCTCAGATATGCTCAGAGTTGGTTCACAACAACAAAAAATACACTGAACCCACAGATATTGCCAACATTCTGGCTGACAGGTTCAGTGCAAATTTCTCTCCTCCTTCACCCCCAAAAGAAGAAATACTTATCCCAGCTGAATGTAATCTCCCTGTCATCTCAGATGTCCAAGTGAGAACTGCCCTAAACAAAGCAAAAAAACACAGCATCAATGGGACCTGACGGTATCCCGGGGTGCTTGTTACGTGAACTCCAAGAGGAGCTAAACTCACACATAAAAATGCTATTTAACCTTAGCCTTACTTCGGGATATGTACCTGAACACTGGTGTACAGCAACAGTGGTCCCACTCCACAAGGGGGGTGCCTCTACAGACCCTGGAAACTACCGCCCCATAAGCTTAACTAGCCTGGTCTGCAAAGCTATGGAAAGAATCATTATGGAACTCATAAACAGAGACATAGGGGACCTACAGACACTTGACCCCACCCAGTTCGGCTTTGTAAAGGGCAGATCCTGCTTTTAAACCTGGTTGACTTTTTGAAACAGTCACTAGAGCCATTGATGAGGGCAAAGCAGTCCATACAGCATACCTGGACTTGGCTAAGGCCTTCAACACAATACCCCGCTCAGGCATCATAGATAAGCTAAACAGCTTAAAAGTAAACCCTTATGTCACTAGATGGGTTGCAAACTGGCTAAAGGACAGAACCCATAAAGTTAAAATCGCTGGAGCAATGTCAGACTCAAAGCCAGTCACAAGTGGTGTCCCACAGGGATCTGTCCTGGGACCCCTCTTGTTCGGCATTTATTTCTCAGATGTTAAAGCAAACATGGGAGGGCTGTGGCTGGCAAAGTTCGCAGATGACTGCAAATAGGCGCCATAGCCGATACACCAGCAGACACACACATCCTACAAAAAGGCCTCACTGAAACGGACAACTGGTGCCGTAGTCACGGCCTTAAACTAAATGCCAAACAATGTATAGTCATCCCTTTTGGAAAAAACAAAGTACCCACAAATTATCACATAGACAGCAACCCACTGAGTATGGAAAAAGTAATCAGAGACCTAGGGACCCAAGTAGACAGCGACCTCTCATTTGACACCCACGTTGCCAAAGTGGTTAGAAAAACATTCTACCTTGCACACCTCATCATGAAGGGATTCACATCCAGATCCAAGGATGTCATTGTACCCCTATATTCCTCCCTCATCAGACCCATGATTGAGTACAATGCCCCATTTGGTATGTACCTCACCCGGCATTTGCAACAGCTGGAGAGACCACAAAAGTACCTCACCAAAGGATCAAGGGTCTCCAACATATGTCTTATTCTGCCAGACTAAAGAAACTTCAGCTCTATTCAGTAGCATACCGCCTGCTCAGAGGTGATCTTTGCCTGACGTACAAGGCCATGTCCAATCAGGATCTGATGGACATGCTCCACCTCAAAAAATCCAAATCCATCTGGACCACGAGAGCTAAAGACTTAAACCTCGGCACAAGTATGAATAGGACATGCTGGAGGGATAGATTGATAACCCAGAGGCTTCCCATGCTTTGGAACAGGATCCCAGTTCGTATTAGGCAGAGCCCCTCACTGACTCTCTTCAAGAGAAATCTTGATGAGTGGATGGGAGATCGTAAGTTTACCCCAGGGGTCACATCTGTGTCACTGCTAGACAGGGGAACAGTAAACTAATTCTATTATATAAGGGGACCTTCATTGTGTCACTACTAGACAGAGGCACAGTATTCTAGATTTATTCTGTACATTTTTGTACCATTTCATGGGGTGGCAAAAGCCACATCACTATGGCTAGGCTTACAAATGCCCCAGGGCAGATGGCCTAGTACTATACTATGAAACTATGAAACTAAAATTCTAGCTACCAAGTCTTCTTCAGAACACTGGTTAAATCATTGTCCCTACAATGTGTGATCAATGCAGTTGGCAACTTTGATTGACCAGTTATTTGCCACCAGTTATCAGAGATTTGGAAATGTGACAAGCCTGGAAAGCTGAAACAGTGTTCTACTTAAAGATTCTGATCCAAAGAACCAGTGTGCTTATTCAGCCAATTCGCTGCTTGTGTAGCCGCACTTTGAATAAAAGAGTGTCCCAGAATGTACAGTGCTTTGTTCCCTCTTAAACAAGATAACAAGATCACTGCCTAATGCATAAGAGAAAGGCATCAGATAACCACCTCCCAGTCCTCTTTAAGGCTTTGGCTGAATGACCCCTCTTTGCCAAATTAGAGGTGAAATGAATGAGATGAATAACCATGTGTGGGTTTGCCTTGGTATATAAGGACTTTCTTCAGGGCAGTATTGACTTCTGCCAGGGTAATAGAGCAACCTGTCTTAAAAAAAAAAATAGGGGTGGGTGATAGAGTGTTGGATACTAACCTGCACAGGGAAGGAGCCCAATGTACTGGACAGGATACACAAGATTTGATCTTATATAGCCACATTTACTGGCCTTTGCTGGACTGGTCCATGTTGGTTTGCCCTAGCCATATTTAAACAAATTATTTGCTAATAAAAACATCATCTAAACACAAGGAATAAAGTAGCTCACTGGCTGTAAAGGATCCAGTGTATAACTAACTAAACAAGATGGGCCAAAGGAGCAAGAGTAACAATTATCAGCTGAACAATAAAGTCCCTTTACAATGTGCCCCAAAAGATAATGGCCAGTAGGTTTCCTGGATCATGCGCACCCTTCACCATTTAGCTAAAGAGCCAGTGACTGGAAAAGTCTGGAAACCTCAAAAACCAGGCCAATTAACCTAATGCTACTAGACATAAGCGTAGAGTGTTGAGGGCATCTTTCAACAAATACTTAAGTGTTTTATACTGCAAAATTAACATCAGATCTCAGTGTTTGTGGATTTGAGGCAAATCATTGTAGAAATATTTGCTGTCCTGAGGGGATGAGGAATAAGCCTTTCTGGTATTCAAAGCCCAAGACCTGGTTAAAAGTGTCACACCTAACCTTCGCTATTGAGCCAAACCTTTGGAGGAATGGATACCCTGCACAGGGCCGCATCTGGAGCCAGTTTTTGGAATCTGAGAACCTGAAATTGAAATAAGCTGTCAGCTATGCCACTGCCTCTTCCTGGCACATGCTGACTTGAAAAACTCAAATAAGTCTGTACACCCCATGTCCTAACAACACTCTCCTTGAAATGGCCACTACACTGAACTCCTTTTGACTCCATGAGTAAATTAACCCAGTATACTAACACCTCTAATTTGCATAATCTTCCCTCTCCCTCTAGTCAAAACATCTCCTTTTCAATCAAACCTGTTCCCACTAGCTATATAAACACTCTGCTTAGCAAATTAAAACCATGCTCTTCCTCTGTGGATAATCTACCTCCCCTCTTTCTCAAGCTTACCGCTAACTCTATAGCCCTTCCTGTCTCTACCTTACTAACCAATTTGTCAAAGAATCTACTGTCCCTACAATCTGGAAGTGATTTTATACCATACCTATCTATAAGGGAGGAAACAGAATTATCAAAATACCAGACCATAGCCATTCTGTCTCCTCTCTCAAAACTACTTGAAAAATGTGTACGCAAGAGGTTCATGAGTATCTCCTTTATGAAAACTTACTAACTCCCACCCAGCATGGCTTCCATCCAAACCACAGCATAACTGCTGCTCTAATTCCTTTCACACATACAATCACTCAAGCCAGAGACAACAACAAATGTGTCTCTTGTCTTTTTTTAGATCTCTCTAAAGCATTTAAGACTGTCTCCCACCCCAAGCTCCTTGCCAAATTATCTGCTCTTAGTCTATTTAATCCTACTATTACATGGTTCTCAAGCTACCTCATTAAAAGACAACAGTCTGTCAAATGGCTCATTTCCTTCTCTCCCTTTCTTCCCACCAAAATGGGAGTTCCCCAAGGATCCATTCTTGGTCCACTTCTATTTAACATCTTCATTAACTGCCTCCACTCCTCCCTTATACAGCATGCTGATGATTCCACAATAATCTATATTTCTAACCATCTCTGTGAACTTCTCTGTCTAACTCAAAAGTCTTTCAACACTGTTGAAAACTGGCTCACGGACAATCAACTAATACTAACCCCCCACACACACTCTCATCACAAACCTACTGTTTCTGTCTCATCTCTAAACAACACTGTCATTAACGTAGAAACACATACTCAGCTCCTGGGAGTGATCATTGATGACTAACTCAGATTTGACACCAAAAACTAGGCTTGATGTTTAGACATAAAAAATTCAACAACAAAGAATCAAGACTCTCCCTAGCCTATTCCTACCTTATCCCTAGTGTTCTCTATCCTCACAGATTCTAACCAACCTACAATCCTCTTTAAAAATTAAACTCAAACTCACTTACAATAAAATAGCTAGGTTTGTTGCAAACCAGCCCTAAAATTCCCAACACTTCATCTCCCTCAAATATATTAACTGGCTACAATTCTCCCATCTGCTCCTACTGCCTCAACTACTAATCATTCACTCCATTCTCAATAAACCTATTTTCTACCCTGCCATCTTTTCCACCATCTCTTTTTATGTTCCCTTTTTGAATTTGAGGAGCTTGACCTGTTCTTCTTGGAAATCTGTAAGCCCAAAACATCAACTGGCCAACAGCTATAGAGTTACTCAACTGCCTTAGCCTACAACAAACTACCCCTCACCCTTAGAGCTATAACCAGTTCACATGATATCAAGAAAGCCCTAAAAGAAAACCTACTGAACTGTTGGTCCTGTCTCTGCCTTCGCCAATCCTAGCCTTTGTCTCCCATACTGCTTTGCTTTTCTTTCTACTTCACTTAACCATATATAATCTGTTATGTGCATGAACGCCTCATGAATAACTTTTTTGTTTGCATCCATTACCTAAGTTAAGTACTTCTGAACTAGCTTACCTGCTCTTCATATATTATATAGAAATCCTCATTCTTAAGCTTAATCAACCAATCTCTCTGTTGACTAATTTATTATGTACTATATCTTTGAAATTTAGCTTGCATATATAACAACCTCTGTATTACCTCTGTAGTAAGATCATCAACTGTACTTGCAGTTTTTGTTGCTATTATTTCTTACATCAATAATGTCTACTGCCTGGAGCTTTTCTCCTTGGGCCTCTGCTGAAAAATGGCTCATGCACAGTCAGACGTACCCGGTTAACAAATGTCAAAATAAAAAAAAAAAAAAAAACTTAGCAGAATTAGTAACCTAATCACTGAATGAACTCACCTAGAAATGACCTCTTGTTGGAATAAAAAGTAAATCTGCTATTACAAAAATGCCCTTTCCAAGTCAAAGTAAATATCCAAACAGCAAAAGCTTCGAAAAGGTAATGTGCATCTTTCTTTCATCAGACCATGACGTAGACAACTTTGCTGCAAACCACCACCCTTGGAAATAATTGTCCATGCCTATATCAACTGCAGCATTGGTGAAAAGGTGCAGCTCTGCTGAGGAAACCCAGATGTTTTGCCAGAATATTCTTTTATAGTATTTGAGTAGAAAGGTGCTCTACAGATTGAGAACTTCCTTAATCCATCCAGGCCTTATCACCCTGGGGTACTTCGATAAACTGGATAAAGACCTCAGAAAAGTTCTATCAGAAAAAAGCAAAGTTAAGTAACCCATGCAATGGCAAATCTTCCCAGATTCATACTTTTTGAACCCTTAAAAACTTGTGAATTGAGGATCTGAGGTGATGCAATTTGTCTGGAGGAAGCCTGAAAGGAGAAGCTGGAAAATCAATAACGCGATCCAGAAAGGTAATTGACTGTAAGAGGTGCTCTAGTTTATCCTGAGCCAAGGGAACTCTCATTTCACTCCAAAGCTGATTAAGATGACCTTAGCCTCTTGGGCTGTAGCTGTCCCTTCACCAATTAACAAGTTATCATTTAGGCAATGAATAGCAGTTTCACTTGGTGCCCATTTGTTGTCATCACCAATGTAATGCAGAACTAAAGGTTTCAAAAACGTCACAAGCCAGGGATTAAACCACAGGCATGACTGCGCCAAAAAAGAACTTCCTATTAAAATGAAATCCTAATAAAGACCAGTCACTCTCTCTAATGTGAAAAGGTAGAAAGCAACTGGATATCTAACCTATACAACCAGAGGTCTGAAAATTTCTTGATAGCCTCGGCAGCCATGTCCCAGAAAATAAGCCATGTGTTTGCAGAGTTAATCACTGCCCTATATCTTTCAGAACTTGTCAGGAGGGAATACTTATAAGGAAAACAGATGAGATGTTATTGCTGTGAAAAGCAAAGAACTCAGGAATAACTTTACCATCTCAATACTATTAAAGCTAGTGCCCATGAGTCTTGTAAAAAACAAGGGAAGGATTTGGTATGAGAGTGAACAGAAGTCCGATCAGTATGAACATGTCTCACTGATTAAGTGAAGAACAATTCAGTTGCCCCAAGGAAGTGGGGATGCCCACATGACACTAGAAAAGCTGGTACAGAGGTGAGATAAATGCAAAACATCTAGCAATCCTCGATAAAAACAAAGGAAACATCTATGAGAGATTATCCTGATAACCATTTGTATGTTCCATTTTATTGTTTTATTATAATTATTACACAGAACTGACCTGCCTTCCAAATCAGTCACCTAACTTAAATGTGAGATGTTTTAACTCAATATGTTGGCTAACATAGTACTGCCTGCTGCTTTTTTTCTTTACCATAAGAAATAATGGCACAAAATACACTTTGTTTGTGATAGACTAATCTTTGTAATAGAACAGTAATAAGCTCTCCTTTCTTATAAATGCTGCTCCACTGATTGTTTCTCTTCAGCATGCAATACTTTGTGTAGGATCTGTTCCATTCCACCCTTGTTCCACTCAGGCTCCACTATACTCCTTTACCCTACCACCAAATCCCCCCACGCCCACTACACCTACATTTATACTTCACAACCCATGTGTATCTCTCAAAATTAAGCAAACTAACCTCTACAATACCTACCCCATTAACTGACCCTATTAAGACTTCAGTCCTAACACTGTTGCAACCTGCAATAATATACCTTAAGCTCCCTAAACATGCACTACACAATAAAGTAGCAATCCAACACTACTGAACCAAAAAGGAGCATGGCTGGAAAAATCACAAATAACACAAGGCCAGTCGTAATGTGCAGCAGACCACAGTTGAAACCAATAAGTAGGCAAGGAAACGGCCAAGACACGCTTCCTATAAGCAAGAAAAGCAAAGGCGAAACCACCAGATAAAATCCAAAGTTTAATAGCAAGAAAACTGCCACAACACGTTTTCACTGAAAACACATTAACGTTGCTAAATATCACCAAACATTTTCGTAGGAGTAGCACTCAAACTTCGTCAGATAAGGAACTTTGAAACATTCACTTCCTTTTTATACCCTTCTAATTAATCCATTAAATCATTAAATCAATGAATTTTTAAAGAAACATGTCATAAAACTGAGTATAAAACCATCCCTTTCATTATAAAAATGCTAAAACCACATGCAACAATACATGAACTCATAATTGTCATTTAATATCAAAGATATAAGTATTTTTAAACAGATGAATTAATAAATAATTACATATGGGCTACTTTTTCAACTATTGAATACAACCAAGTAAACCCAGAACTAAAATTCTACCTATTGCCTATTTAACAATATTTTATTATAACTTTGCTGATCTAAGCTTAAGTAAGGGGGCAATAGAAATATGTTCGTCCATGCCCAGATATTTATTGGCTTCAAATACCACTTGCCAGTATGTTTCTCTAAATTCTAGTTTGATTTCCCAAGGGCCTCCCCTCGGCTCCCTGGGCACCATTTCTACCACGAAAAAATGAAATTTTGCTTGGGAGCATAAAAGAGTGTGTTTAAATAAAGCATTTCTAGAATTGCCTTTCTGGATATCATTAATATGTTCATATATCCTGCGTTTCAGGGTTCTCTCAGTCTTTCCTATATAGAATTCTTCACACTCTTTACATAGGGCAACATACACTAGCCCATGGGAGTTACAGTTGGAACAATTGGAGGCAATCATCCAACCATCCAACAATCCAACACTACTCCCACTTTCATGAAGTACATAACATGTCTTACATTTCTTTCAAGAGCAAAACTTTCTTTTATCAGTAAAACACTATTCACACTTCTCACACATATCATATACTTACAATCCCACTTACAACCACCCAGATTCTCCCCCACAAATCTCCAGCCCAACAGTCCTGTAACACACCTCATTTCTCAACCATATCACATGAACTATATCCACACTCACTAATAAACACACACACACACACACACACACGCACACACACACACACACACACACACACACACACACACACACACACACACACACACACACACACACACACACACACACATTTAAACAGTTAAAACTCAATAAGTCATAATTCACCCCTACCAACATACATATAAAAAGGCTAGATATTTCTACAAGGGTCTACTTCAAATAATCAAAGTACCAGAATGTTGAATCCCAGTACATCAAGACAACTTTACCAAAAGATCATAAAATCAAGCCAAACATAATTAATAATAAAATACTCCAACTCCCCCTGGGTATTACATAATCAGGTCAGATAGACAAATACCATTTTTGAGATGGCGGAGTAGCAATTATTTTTAAAAATACCCTAGAAGTAAACCAACATATTCAACATACTCCAAAATTTCAAAAAAGTTAAAATTATCATTACCATACTAAATTACAATAACAGTAAATCCTAGTAGGACTATACATTCCCCTGGAAACAATCTAGCCACAACTGAAGAAGTTCTTTGGCAGCTGTATCACAATTGAAAAAAAACACACACATATATATATATATATATATATATATATATATATATACATATAAACAGACCAAAATCTTAAGTGACATAAACATTCACTGGTTGACTGGCAACAAATCACAAAGACCTCACCTGACATTAACTAATTCAGATTCTCACAACTGTTAAACAACAGTACCTGCACCCACAAAAAAATCTATCAAAGAAACCACACGGGAATGGATTCTTTCAAATGAGTTCAACAGCATCAATGCCACTGGACCCTTAGCAGAAAGTTTAGTGACCATGTACCCACCTATGCTATCAGACAGTGGCTAAACATTTAGAAGCAAGTAACATACAAACAAGGCTGTAATATGCAGAATTTCAACACTGAATGCTTTATAACAACTGTAAAGCAATATAACTGAAACTGCCTACAACATTACCACCTGGTGAAGCAGTTATTCATTTTGATCATATCTTCCCAATCATCCTAAATAAGTAGGCTCCACTCAGAAACCAAAGAGTCAAATCTATTCCAGCACCCTGGCTTACAAAGACTACTAAGCAACTACCATTAATACCTCACAAATGTCACAAAAAAATTTTACTGACAAGGAGGAATATTTTACAAATCTACAAAATACCCACCATAATAAATATTGTTCTGGCAGTCCTTACAGTCGCTGTCTATCGCCAGGTAACTTCTACCTCCCAATTGACCACAACCTCTAAGCACCCAGGTAATACAGCAACTCAATTCAACACCTAATTTGTAAATCGTATCTTATCACTAACCAAACAAAACTCTACCTTACACCTCACTATTCCTTATTCCCCTACCAACAACAAAGTACTCTTTAAACCTGATAGTACACCCACCACAACAATAAAAAAGTACCTACTAAAAATGAAACTTGCCACCTTGGCAGCTGAAAAATTACCAGCAGAGTACTTCAAAATAGTGCCAGAAGCAATAGCATTCCCATTCTCCAGACTTATCAATAGGTCCATAAAAGAAAATAATGTCCCCAACATCTGGAAAATATACAAAATACCCTACATAAAGGCAGAAATTTTACCAACCTATCCAACTACCATCCAATAGCCATCCCCTACCCCATGAAAATTATATCCATACCCAATTGTTCAAATACCTCACCAACCATAACCTTCTGTCCTTGACGCAGCATGGCTTTTGGCCTAATTATAGCACTACTACTGCGTTTTTAAACTTTACAAACACAGTTAGTCAAGTCTGCAAAAATGGTAACCTAGTCTCAGCAGTCTTTCTAGTCCTACCTAGTCTTCCATCAGAAATTCCTTGAGGAGCTAGTCTCTCAAGGCCTCAATACTCCATCAGTAACCTGGTTACACAGCTACTTAGCCAATAGGAAACAGCCGAGAAATGGCCACACAACTATTCTGATTTCTTCACAGTCATAGTTGGTTTCCATCAGGGATCAGTTCTAGGCTACTTTTCAATATCTTTATCAATAATCTAAACTCTGCCACTAAACAACTTACACTGGTGCAATATGCAGATCATGCCACTCTCATCTGCTCAGTGCAAGCACTATCTTTTCTACAATAAAACACCCAAGAGTCCTTTCTAGCCATAGAATCCTGGCTAGATAGCTCAGATTTGCACACAGATGCTAAAAAATACAGCTGATGTGTTTAACCACTAAAAACTACTCAAATAAAAAGCAATCTTTTCATATCTTATTAGCCAACAAAAAAAAAATACAATATGTCACACAGGCAAAACTCGGAGTAATGCTTGATGCTTGATGATAATCTTAGATACAACTAACATCTACTCCTAGCCATTAAAAAATAAATGGAAACTATGTTCCCACTACATGTCTAGGAAATTCCTCACTAATAACTCTATAAAAAACATAGCACAAACATACTTACTTCCATCCCTAGTCTATGCCTCACCTATCTTTACAAATCTTAACTATCAAAAATACACCAGAGACAGCATATAACAAAATTGCAAAATTGACAACAAATAATCTTCAAAAAAAAACATTGCACAGCACTAAACACCCTTAACTGTCTAGAACTTAAAATACTTCAGCTACCGACAACTTATTACAGCCCAAAACTAATAAGCTCCCCAGAAGAATGCCCAATGTTAAAAGGAGTACTGCAATCCTATACTACTAATTGAGCCCTACAATCTGTCAACAACATTGACATCAACCTGCTCTGTGACATCAATAGGACATGTTGGTGGGACAGATTTGTGTCCCAGAGATTCCCCCTTCTGTGGAATAGACTTCATCTTCATGTCAAGCAGAGTACCTCACTAGACGTCTTTAAGAGAAACCTGGATGACTGGATGGGAAACAGAAAATATACCCCTGGGATCCCACCTGTGTCCCTGCTGGACGGGGAAAACAGGTGCTGACTTTGTAGGAACATGGGTGAAATTCTTGGCTAGGCTTATAAGGGCCTCCAGGCCAATAGCCTAGTATTGTCCTATGATACTCTGATCCTATGAAAGCTTTTCCATCCATCAGAAAATCAAATAACAGTGCAAGAGATTCATGATGCTCTAACCAGGTAGCAAAAATCAGGAACCAAATCCCCCCTGAAATAAGACAGGTAAACACACTGCATAGCTTCAAAACAAAGAAACATCTGCTAAATAACTGGTTGTGCTCATGCACTACCCCAGGGTAGATCCTCCCATACTCAACCTAAACTCCACAATCAAAGTTCTGCTCCCATTACTTAACTTTTCTGTACCCTAATCTTATGCACATAGGTTTATATCTCTATCACTATGAAATCACACTGTGTATTCTCCCACAACTGTCATTTACAGGATTATTCTACAGACTGCCACCCCACCCTCTACCTACTTTCCCTCCTGCAAAACGTACACTTCCCAGGTAACTACCACTACCTCTGTTTTCTATAATACAGGTTTATAAATGTTCTCTGCCTCAGTCTACCCAATGTTTTATATAGCTACTTGTCCAAGTTCTATGTCCTGATAAATCCCTTATTGTCTTTGCTGCCCTTCTCTGTACATCCAACTGATAAGCACATTGCATAATACATCCATTGTCCACCTGTGTAATTCCTCTGTAACTAATTACCTCATTAAAAAAATGCATTTCCTTAAATTCCTAGGCTACGGTATGTAATATAATGTGATCTGGACGTATTCATATATGTTTTCATTTAAGCTCAATGTATTTTAGAAAATGTAATCTTTTTTTGTCCTTAAATGTACTTGCCTGATATGTGGAGGTTTTCTCCCGCAGGCCTATGGTGAAAATGGGATAAACCCCAGTCAGAACTTCCTGGTAAACAAAGAAAAATGAATAAGTAAATAAACTTGCAGAATTCCTCCTTCCCTTTCCAAGCTACTCACTCTTGCCTTACACTGAATGCATCTGAGCTAAAAAATAATCCCAAGTAGAAACTCCCTCCTCCTCTAACACTAATATCTGATTTGGGGTACATTTGCAATGGATAGCTGCAGATGCAGTGTGACAATATTATAAACTCTTTGCTTTCATTACTAATAACAGACCATTTCAAGGCAAGCAGTCCATGCCTAATGTCTTAGTCTTAATGTAAAGCAAAAAGGAGGGGTCTGACTACAAGGACTACTCCTTAATTTACTTTATACTAATTAAACCTGATTTTATTAAAGCTTTTTCATCTTGTGTTCTCCTTTATTTTATTTTTTAGAACCTGAATAGTAAACATGCAAGCAGAATATTAAACTCACTACTTCTGTTTGCCAGTAAGGTGCTCTGTATGTTCCGTTGCTACGGCTATTCCAGAATATTAAGATTCACTGACTGGAAGTGCATACCAACCCTTCATCACAGAACTGCGCTAACTACAAGAAATAACCCTGAGTGAAATCAGTGCCAGCTCAACTCAAGATATTGCCTCAACAACAAACTATCCTAGCAGTAAGCAAGGTAACTGGCTGACACTCCACAAACAATCGCACCAACAAGGAACATACAATCCTCTCAACTTCTTAGAGCAAAAAATTAGGCAGGTCTAAACAATGGAGGAGTGACTAAATGGGATAGACTTCAGCATTGCTCCTATAACCCAGGAAGCTGCTATAGTAACAGGTTTTATGCTAGCATGAAAACACTGAAGAATACAAAGCCCATCCTGAACAAGTGCCACCATGCAGAGAAACAATTCATCCCTTCAGCTCCGCACCACACACACACATACACACACACGCACGCACACACACACACATGCATACACTTATTGAGTTAAAAGGTAAGAATGGTTACACTACACCAATCACCAGTGATTAATCAAAGACCTTAATTTTACAACAATAAATCAAAATATGTGGCAAAATCCTGGCATTCTTTGAAAATCTGTATAGTTGATAGACAAGACCTACCCTGATTGACACCACATGTCAGCCTGAACCATCGTACCAGATATGAAGTAGACTATAAACTACTAAATCATCCCTGGCAGATAGTTCAATTGTGCTTTTATAGCTCACAGAAGGGGTGGCTAAAATAATTCTCCTGAGCAACCCCACACATTGACTCACAGGTGGACAAACCCACTTACCAGTAAGCTATGCTTAGTCTGGTATGAAAGCTCACAGTTATATGAGTAAAATTCTACTGGCAGTATTTGTTTTGCTGGAATGGTTACTGAGATATTGTAAGCTATATATACAACATTACTTAAGCTTATTTATTCTGGCTGTTTTGGCTTATAAAATGCAGTTTAAGACCTTGAATTGAATTGATGCAACTATTGTAGAGGCTGCTTTGTGCTGAACAGTTTACTATTTACAGTTTTCCAGTAATTCTTATGGTTCTGGAGACATAAGCATTTGTTTGAACTGAGAAACAATTACATATTTTTTTAAGTTCAGGCCTCAACCATTGGGGGATAGAGTACAAACTCCAAAAATCTCCATTGCAGGGAATAAGATAAGCAATGGAATGGCATGCACTTTCATGAGAGACACCATTATGCTGTATTTGGCCCTCATCAGAAAAGTCATTGAGTACAATGTAGCCTTCAATACATAGCTGATCAAGCATGTACAACAAATAAAACATTCACAGAGGTCCCTCACAAAAAGGATACAGGGTGTAAACAACATGTCCTATGTGGATCACTTCAAAACACGATCCCTGTGTTCAGTCTTCTACAATCTGCTGAGGGGCAATCTATGCCTGGCACCTAAAGCATCCTTGAATCCCATGCTGATAGAATTTCTATATATTTATAAAACAAATAGCATCAGAAATGCATAATCTAATGACACAAACCTTACTTGTAACAGAAATTGGACACATTGGAGGGACTGCAGTGTGTATTAGAGAATATTCCTTCTCTGGAACAGGCTTACCATCCATACAAAGCAGAGTTTTTTCCTAAACCAATTCAAGCGTAATTTGGATCACTGTATGGAGAATCGAAAA
>NC_056731.1:1004575471-1004590471 GCF_019279795.1 Protopterus annectens
AAGTCAAGCAGAGATCGCCTCTTAGTAGACGACATGAGACAGAGAATAGCTGGAGTTTTTTGAATCTGTCCATGCAGACATGCATTTAAGGCCTAGAATCCTCTTTGTGAAGTACTTTTGTGGCATCACCAGCTGTTGCAGGTGTCTAGTAAGGTACATGCCAAATGGGGCATTATACTCTATGATTGGTCTAATGAGGGAAGACTAGAGAGAAATGATGACCTCTTTCTTCCTGGATGCAAAACATTTGGTAATGAGATGTGCCACATAGAAGGACTTTGTGATCACAGTGGCAATGTGGTGGTCAAGGGAGAGGTTGCTGTCAACATTTGTCCCCAGATCTCTTATAATATCTTCAGTGTTCAGTGGGCTCCCATCAATGTGGTAATTAGTGGGAACTGAGTTTTTCCCAAAGGGGATGACGATGCATTTTTTGGCATTAAGTTTAAGGACGTGATTTTGACACCAGTCATTGGTCTCAGTGAGGCCTCTCTGTAGGATATCTGCATAACTTGAGGAGTTAATAATGGCTCCCAGCTTGCAGTCATCTGCAAATTTGGTCAGCCTGAGTCCTTCCTTGTTGGCCTGGACTTCTGAGAGGTAGATGCCAAACAGGACAGGACCCAGGACCGATCCCTGTGGGACTCCACTCGTGACTGGTTGGCAGTCTGACTTGGAGTTCACTACTTTCACACTGTGGGTTGTATCTGTGAGCCAATTTGTAACCCACCTAATGATATAGGGGTCAATGTCTAATTTGCTGAGTTTATCAATAATTCTTGAGTGAGGAATGGTATCAACGGCCTTGGCTAGATCGATCTAGGCTGTATGAACTGCCTTACCTTCATCCAGCATTCTGATAACTGACTCAAAGAAGTCAACCAGGATGAGCTGGCATAATCTACCTTTCACACAACCAAATTGCGTGGGATCTAGAGTTTGGAGATTCACTATATCCTTGTAAATTAGGTCCATGATGATGCGCTCCATAGCCTTACGTATCAGACTTGTCAGGCTAATGGGCTGATAATTTCCAGGGTCTGTAGTCACTTCTCCTTTATGGAGAGGGATGACTGTAGCAGTGCACCATTTGGTAGGGATAAAGCCTGAGGTGAGGCTGAGAGTAAACAGAGCACACAGATATGGTGCCAGTTCACTTTGTAATTCTTGTAGAGCACAGCCAGGGATATTGTTGGGTCCCATGGAAGCTGTATTCTTCACCTAAGACAATGCAGCTTTAACCTGTGCTGCAGTAATGTTGGGTGCCTGGCATTTTTTCAGTATTGAGATAGGTCCTTAAGGGGGGAGAGAGGGGTAAAGTGAGACTGAATTTGTAGGCCAGTATGTTGGCAATATCTGTGTGCTCAGTATAGGAGGTACCATTGTGCAGTAACTTAGATATCTGGATATTGCTATTGTCAAAGGAAAAAACTTCAAAGACCAATACACGTAAGGTTCAGTTAAGGCACATTTAATGACTTGCTGCAAGGAGACAAAAACATGCAAGTACAAGGATTTGTCTAACTACTAACAGGAAACATGCTATTCTTATACTGTTTTACAAGACATGGCCTTCTATGGCTGACGTAATCAAACACAACTTTCAGTATTGTTCTACAGCAGATGTTACTCAGATTTTCTGCTGACATGACTAGATTTGGGAGAAACTTTTTGAGAAAAACAACCTGGCCTTGGTGGGCACTAATCCGTTTACAGGCTTCTATTGTACAGTGTTACATTTCAAGGTACTTTTCTAACTCAGATACTTCATATTTTCAAGCAGGCTTTGTCCTAATTATCTATAGCTTCTACAGCTGTGTATTTTCTCACAACACAAGCGGAACTTCTTGTCTAAGTTTCATACAAGTAGTATTGTTCTATTCATTATTTTCCTAACATAAGCAGGAATCATCTGCTTCTCAGTAAATTTACAAGGCACAAGCAAGATTTTAGCTAACAATACAAGGTCAGAAAGCATCTGCAGTTTGTACAGATTTATGTAGTATGAAATAGAATAAATGTGTTAACCCTTTTCAAGCTCTGAATGCACTAAGCATATTACTAATACACACATTAATACATGTTTTTCTGACAGTTATGGAGATTCTTGATATAACTATAGAAGGCTTTGTGGTTGTTTTTAGTGTTTGCTGCAATTCTGCCATCATAGCTGCCTTTGGAGGTTTTGATGAGGGATCTCAACTTTTTGTTGAGGCTAATAAGGGAATTTTTCCAGTCTTGGGACTTCACCTTTTTCTGCAACAGTTTCTTTCTTCTGTTGTAGAGTTTATTAATGGCAGGGGACCACCAGACTGGCTTCCTTTTTTTGGAGGAGAGTATCTTGGTTCTGTTGGGTATGGTTAGTTCCATGCATTTATGTACGTGTTCGTACAGTGCACTGGTATATGATTCGGTAGTAATGCATTTATTTTCCATTGGCATGGGTGCCGTGAAGTTAGCCACCTTTGTTTTTAGGAGTCCAAAGTCAGCTTTGGAGAAGTTTTTTGTGGTGGATACCTTTGCGGGGAGTGGGTGAGATGTGGATTTCCATGGTGATTAGTTTGTGGTCGGATTTAAACAGAGAGGAATTGACTATTGGTGTAGAGCAACAGTTGCCCATGTTAGTAATAACCAGGTCAAGGATGTTGCTTCTGCTCTTCAAACAGCTTTGGATAGAATATTTGGATATTTGGCCATAAACTGCATTTAAGTTACAGATATGATGGAACAACTGCATGCTTAATTCTTAAGTGCAAGTTTGCTGTCTTTTGTAATATTTATCAAAAGGAACATTTCATTTCATTTTATCTAAAATCCACTTTTATGGATGAATACATATTGGTTTAAGTTTAGTCTTATAGCAGCATGGGTCACTGATAATTTTGAAGTATAGTGCGTTTGCTTCAACTGGGAGGGATGGAGATCACATGTCAGTTGTGCTGATTGAAACCAAAAGCAACTGTCTGATTTCTTCTTTCATAAAAATACCAAAACAGAAAGAAATAAAATAAAATAAAATGCAGTTTTGTTTGATTTCACACACAATACCTCTAGAATAAATTGTTAGGTTTTAAATGGCCTGCAGATTGATTGCCTAATAATTACCTATGAGTTTATGAGTTAACTCTCTCTTATTCTGTCTCTGTCACAATTAATTTTAATCTGTATAACTGTATGTTTCTATAATCACAGGTAAAATATGCAAAATGTTGAAAAGATCTAGAAATATATATAGTTTTCAGTTATGAAACATTTGTGTAGACTTGAAAGGGACTAATTCACACTACACAGGTCCAATAAGAAATCTCAAGAACACACAGTCTTTCAATATCCCGAAGCCATAATGTCAAGATTGTGGAACCTTGAAATTGTAAAAAAAAAAAAAAAAAAAAGATGACAACATTTAAAACATGTTTTTGCAGGGGGGCAAGGCCCCCTGCACCCACCATCCCTTGCAAATAAAATATACTAACTCTGAGATGGCACTACAGTGAAGAGAACGGTAATGTTCCCATTCTGCACTGTATAGCAATCTACATTAACTTTCTCTTCACTGTAGTGTCATCAACCTTTGCAATATTACCATCTTCCATGATCTTATCAACAATCCCTGTCACTGTATTGTTATTACAGTATAGTCTGTGATCTATTCCCACTCACACAGAGCAAATATACTTTTTTCATAGTGAAAATAGTTGCAGGTTAATTTACTATTTAACTGCTTATACTTGTTCATTATGCAGTCTACAATGATTGTTACTGTAAGATTTCTTTTGACTTAAAAGTAGAAAAGTCTTCCCCCAGCTGACATCACTGATATTTTTCTGCATCATTTGGCTACCACAACACATAAATAAAAATAGTTAGATTAAAACTGTTTTTACAGTGTAGGGGCTTCATCTGTTCAGCCCTTGTCTCTAAATATGCCATATCAGAGGCTGGGCAACCATAATGAAAAAGGAATTTTGATGTCTGAGGTAGTATATTGATTTACCTCACAGGTTGTGTGTTCCGTGAGCACACGTGTCTTCAGGGAGAGCGTGATGAGGCATACCCTTTTTATGGGAGACCTATGCCTCCACTCATCAGATTTGTTAGCAGGCCTGATGAAAAATGAGAGGATGGCAGTGACCCATCAGGTAAGAGGTCGTGGGTCACTGTGGATTTACCATCTGTGCGGCAATAGTTTAGTCACCTTTGCAGTGCTGGAAGAAAAAGAAAAGAAACATGGAATTAGGTGCTTTTAAGTTGTTGGTCACAGCAATTTGTTAGTTGCGCTTGTGCCAACTAGGAGGGGGAGGGTTGTTTATTTTATTTATATAAAAAAAAAAAAAACTCATGAGTTTGGGGTGACTTGTGATTTATTTTATATGCCAGGTAAGGAGTTTATTACTTATTTTATAAATAATAAACAAGAAAAAAATAAGAGTATGATAAGAGTACAAAGCAATCCTTAGTTTAGAGGCTTATGACCTGCTTTTTGTTCCAGTCACGGGTACTTATTTGAGGGTGATTTAACAAAAAAAATATACAAATAACAATGCTAACATAATAAACAAAGAATTACTTTAATGCTCACTAATCTTGAACACCAAAAGAAGGTCATTACCACCCTGGGCTGATTGAGGAGGTGTTAGTCCGCTTTTGGTTTATTGCCTGTTGTCTTTCTTCCTTGTGGTATCCTTGTGGTATGTAATTTCTTTCAGTACAATCTTTTACAGTTACCATACTGTTGATGGTCATTTGGTTAAGACTGATGGACTTCAGATGACGGTATTGGTAAATATCTGTATTATTTATTTTCACTGAAGCAATCTAGTCACTCTATATCATGCAGTGTTAATTACTCATTTTGCTTAAGCAAATAAATGTTGATTATGGGTGAGGGCATGGTGTCAGAGTGTTGTGTGAGCTTATGATTGCATTAACAGTTTTAGATTTTTAAGTTCTGTTAAGTTGCTTGTCTTTTATTTTGTCAGTCACTTGGTGCAGTCTACTGTGGGTTGGTTATGAGTTAAATTCCTGGTTCAATATGGGGGGGATGTTTTGGAATTTGCTCATGTTGTAGTCAGTCAAAGTTTAGTATTACGCTTTTAGCTGCAGTTTTTGAGAAAGTTTAATAAGGGAACTGGTTTAGGTCCAGCTCCTCAGCTTGGTGTTGGTGTATTTAAGCATGCTTATCTTGCTTAGGCATACGTTCTTGTAGCTGGAACCTGTGTTGGTTCATGTATGAGTTGATGTATGAGTAACGGACAATGTAAGTAGTATGGTGTATTGTTAAAAATTTCCTATGGTGCTGTGCATGGTATAATGCTCTTATATAATAATTGTCGCTATTTCTGGTGATAACTGATAGTTTCAGTTTATTGTTTTTTTTACAGAATCTGTGGATAATCTTTGTTTGGTGTTCCAGTTATTACCTAGTCACAGGGCTGGTTATTTTAGCTTGTTTCCTACTAATAGTCAAAGAAGGATGGTCAGATCCGTGGTCTTTGGGTAGAGTTGATTGTGGAATGGAGAAGAGCATGGCATTCCAGAACTCCTGCAGTAGCTTATCAGTTTACAGTCACTGGTGCATTTTGTCAGGCAGTATGAAGACAAGACAAGCATCTTGAGGGCTTTACATACTAGAACCCTGCTGCAGCACAGCATCCAAGGATTCACTGGGTTGAAAATTTTAACTGGAACTCTGGGTTTACTTTGTGTGTCATATTCTCCTTTCCCCCATGTTTTTTTTTTCTGTGTTAATTCTCTATATTTTTCATGTTCTGTTATGTTCCAGTCAATTACGGAAAGGTGACTTCATCTGTCTCTGGAGGCTCGAGGCTTACTATCTGACTTAGAAACAATGGGGGCAGCTGAGCAAGGTCAGAAGCCCAAGAAGAGACTGTCAATGAATACAGAAGAGGTTTCAGGTGAAGGACCAGCCCCAGCAAAGAAGGCTCAAAGGAAAACCAACAGAGATTCTTCCTGCCTGCCTGTCCAAGATATCATCAGAAGCCCAAGGTTAACATCTCTAGTGGGTTAGCAGGGCTCAGTATTAATGGTAGGTGTCAGTCTTCTGTGGATTGTTTGGATGAGATTATAAATTATTTGATGGAAGTGTGGAGAATCAGGCTGTTTGTCTCTTGAAAGAAGCGTTGGTACCTCTGCAGCTGTTGTTACTGGAGAAGAAGTGGTTACTGATGCTGGCTAGGATGCACACCCATCATTACCCAACTTACATATTGAATCTGAGGAGGTCAATGGTTCAGGGAGGGAGGCCCTACATCACCCAGATGATTGTGTTCTCCAGTTTTTGCCCCCCATGGCTACTTTCAGCCTTTTAGGTTCCAATTCTCTGTGGTCTCACATCAAGGCACATGTTCACACCAAGGTCAAAGATAAGATTATTAACAGGGAGTTTGTAGATATATTTGACCTAGTGGACATCAAGGGAATTAAACGCATCTTGGATGCTAACACCATCTCTAACAACGACTTGATGGCAGACTTAGCGAGGGTGATCATTGAGAAGGACCCCAGTCATGCCTTGTCTTTATTGGCTTACTTTATGGCCATAAGCGAAGCCCACTTTATGAAAGCGGGTTTCAGTTGCATGAATTATGATCAACATTTTAGGAGACTGAAAGCATTGGATAAGACAATCAGGTGGGAGTTAATGCATCCTGACATATGGTTCGGTGCCATTTTGGATAAGGCAGCTGCCACCAGGATTGATAGAGGGGCTGGTAATATGAAGGATACAAAGATTGCTGGACCTTCAGCCACAGCAAATGTCCTTGGCCTGCCTAGATATATAGCCACTTGTATTTGGGATGTTGGAAAGATCACCCTGCTTCCAGGTTCTGGGGGTTCATTGGAAGGGACAGGCCTGTTCTTCCCAGTGCTCAGGCAAAAGGGGAGGTTGGGTGGGTGTAATATCTGTCTTCAGGTTCAGTAACATTTTTGTGGCCACCTGGGGGGACTTTGGCAAAGAACTTGAGTTTACTACAGCAGGGTCATTCCCCCATTTGCCTAGATAAATCAATCCTCCTATTTTAGTTTCTCCAGATCAGAAGGCAGCAGCCACTCCTGTAAAAGGCTTCTCCAATGGATTTTCTATTCATTGCACTGCTGCACTGGATTCTAATTTAGTTAATCTGTCATCCATCAAGGGACAAGAAGAAATTACTTTGTTGATAGAGAAAGAGTGATCAGCTGATAGGATAACTGCCCCCTTTTCTACCCCCTCCCCTTGGCCTGCTTTTAAATTTTTCTCAATTGGTCTTGTTCTCAAGAAACAGAAAGGTGAAATCAGGTTGATTGATCATCTGTCCCACACAGAGGGAGGGTCAGTCAATGAATTTTTTGACAGCGAGATGGCTAAGGTATGCTAGTCTTCCCTGGGTCAGGCAGTGGAGGTCATTTTGAGTATTCCAACCCCTGGCTTTGCAAGATGGACATGCAATCTGCTTTCCATCATCTCCCCGTAAGACAAGATTATCCTTATTTAGGTTTTCAGTTTGAAGGTACATTATTTTTTGACACTGCAGTTCCACTGGGGCACTCTGTGGCTTGTGCTACCTTTGAACTATTTAGCACGCCATGCACTGTTCCTGGCAAGAGGGAGCACTCCTCCGGTCAGCAGTCCATTACTTAGATGATTTTTTGATAGTAGAGGATAGACAGGATGGTAATTTGGAGGGCATGTCTATTTTTAAGGGACTTTATTCTGAGTTTGGAATACCTCTGTCCAGTGACAAATAAGAAAGGCCAACCTGAGTCTTTCTGGGCTTGGAAGTTGATACCATTAATAACTCATTCAAACTTCATCGCCCAAACTTCAACAAGTCTAACAACTACTTTGGAGGTTTTGGGGATCCAGAAAAGCTTGCACCGAGGAAATCATGCAGCTACACTGGGTTGCTGAATTTTGCCTGCAGGACAGTCCCCCCAGGCAAAACCTTTCTGGGGTCTGTTTTTGACTTGTGGAAAGGGATCAAGCCCAAACACTACTTTGTACGGTTAAGCAGATGGGTTAAGGATGACCTTCAGCTATGGTTCATGTTTTTAAGTGACTTCAGTGAAGTATCAATTTGTCAGTCCCCCCTTGGGTTTCTTCTAGTGACCTTGAGCTCTTTACAGATACAGCTGGGGGAAACGGTATGAGAGGTTACTTCCAAGACAGCTGGTTTGTCAAAAGGTGGCCAGAAAGCTGGTCTGAGGAGTTGCAGAAGGACATTATGCTTTTGGAAATGTTTCCTATCTGGATGGCTGTTTAAGTATTGAAGGGCAGGTTATGTAGCAGAAGGGCAGTTTTTCACTCGGGCAATATCTTTTTGGTTCATGCCTTCATTAAACAATCCTCCAGATCCAAGTGGGTCCACTCGGTTATTAGGCTTTTAGTTTTGCTGAGTTTGGAGATTAAATTGTCTTTCTCTTGCATGCATGTCTCTGGCCATCCTAACCCTATAACTGACAGTCTTCCCATTTTCAGTTTGCCAGGTTTTACCAGTTGGACAAGCATTCAGATCCAAGGGACACTCCAGTTCCTGTAGGTTTCTGAATGACAGGTGAAAAGTAGCTGTATCGCTATTAGTAAAATCCTGGGGCAGCAAACCAAGAAGGCATATTCCTCATCCCTTCAAGTTTTTAAGGCTTTCTACAGGTTTTTGACCTCTGGTCTCAGGACATAGGTTGTGCAGTTGTTTCTTCAATTTCTAGTGGCCAGGTCTTGCACAGTCAATTTGCCTAAAACTCTCAGAGTGCTATTAGCAGTTTTGGAATGGTTGTAGCACTTTTTAGGCCTTCAGGAAGTATCCTGCCACTGGGTGATTGGGAGGTTACTTAGGGACCTTGAGGATGTTTGTGGGATTTCCTGGGATTCCAGGAAGCCTCTTGGGAAGCAACTCCTTCCCCTTATTGTTCTGGGTCTCTATGAGATTCTAGGTGATTTTCATACAATTGTTACATTAGCAGCTTAATTCAGGATGTATGCAGGTGTCTTCCATGCTAATGAACTACTGCTTTAGCTTTCTTAGGAAGACCTTGTCATTCACACTGATTTTATACTTATTTGCATAAAGAAATCTAACACATATCAATCTGGTGAAGATCAGTAGGTCTGATCAGACAAGGTGAATAGGATGGCCAACTGCCCAGTGCAGATTGCTCAGAGGGAGGAAGTCAGACCTACCTTTTAGCCTGGTGGAGATTAATTTACAACATAGAAAGGCCATGGCAGGGCAAGGAATTTATCCACAAGGCTATTCCTGGCATTCCTTCTGGATAGGTCGCACGTCTCACTTGGCTATGGAGGCCATGGAAGGCAGTCTGTCAAAGTTGTTCAGGAAACAGGAAGGTGGGTTTCTAAGGCCTTTCTGTCTTACATCAGACATTATTTTTTTATTTCAGTTTCAGGAAACAAGGTCATTTGCCTATTGGGTTATTCTTTCATCGAGAGAGCTACAATCAAGCCTTGGCAAGCCCAGCTGGTCATTCAACTATCTTAACATTTGGGCAGGTCATTCATTTGGTTATCCAGGCCTCCTTAGGTTTCAATTCTGGGAAATATGGAAAAAAATCACAATTGAGGAAGCCTTACCCAGAGTTTTGGTAATTCACTTTGGTGGTAATAACTTGGCTCAGGCTCTAAGAAAGTCCTGTTAGCCATAATGCTGTATGATTTGCACTGGTTACAGCAGTTGTATCTGAATTTGGTTCTGTTCTGTTCTGCCATCATCCCAGGAATTTTTGGAAAGGCAATAGAAGGTCAGGGTGTTAATGAGAAAGCCAGGTGTTTCATCAATCATAGTGTATGCAGGTGGCTAGTCATATCAGTTTCCATGTAATTCAGCACAGAGATCTTGACAGACTGGATTCTGATTTTTATGACTTGGACAATGTTCATTTAAATAATCTTGGTTTTGATTTAAGTTAGATATTTTTGCTATTAAAGTGTTATTCTAGGTTTAACATTGTTCCCCCACAGCCTATATTATCCCTTTCTAGGACGACTGTTGGGGGGTGGCATTGCACATACCAGGTTGTCAGTGGCCCTACAGCTTCAGCACCTTTGTTTTCCCCCTATTCCTGTTCAGCAGCCTCTGCTCTTCTCAGATTGGACCCAGATTTGAGTGGTGGCCACATCAAGGGGTATGTGACTTGTGAGGATTAATTAAAGGAGTTTTGCCACCAGGTCCAAGCTTGCAATACATACCTGTTTCTGTAGAGGCAGCCAGAACAGGCTGGGTCAAACCAACTGGCTTTGAGTTAATGGTTTAATTGTTATTGGTTTATATGTTACATCTGAATTATTGTGGCATCATTAATGGTTGTCAATGGCATTTATTCAACAAGAGGTTGCAAAGTCACAATAGTGTCATCTTAGACTCAGCTCAGTGGACAATTACAGACTGGAAGTGTGGGAGTATGAATTTTCTACAACACTGCATGCATGGGATGCATGTCATTTTGCAACCAGAAATGTTATTGATTTATTTTTTTTATCTAAAGCTACTCCACTCTTCATCAGAATTAGTACCAACATTCCTTAACTCATTCAAGATTAGTATGACATGGATGCAAAAATATAAAAAATACATATATCAGACTTTTTATGCTTCTTTGGTTGTAAAAGTGGTATAAAAACTACTCAATAGTCAAAATATAATACAAAGAATCTGCATGTGTAATTTATATGTCTGTCCTGTCTTCCTGACAGAGTTACCAACGTATACGAATGCCTGTTGTTCAAATTCTATTAAGAAAGTAAGTAGCAAAGTATGAAATAGCAGCTCTAGTAAAACTGAAGTAAAAAAAGAAATTTTTAAACATTCATATTATGGACAGCTAATCGCTAATCATCTCTTTTGTATTACACAACCAAGCAATCCAATCTGTGTAATGCCTTGGTATACAATAGATGTTCATTCTTATCCAATTATTTTCTCCAGCACTGATTGTTTCTATCTTAACATGCATTTTTGGCTATTTGAAATGCATGGTGGCCACATTACAGAAGATAATAGCTGGTATAAATTACAGTTAGTGAAGCGGCATTCAAAGTAGCTCACATTAGTGTCACGTGCATAATATTATCACAGCAGCTGAAACTGGCATGATTTGGGGATTACACAATATGAATGAAGATAATGCTTTGTAAAACACATAACAGAGAACAAAGAAAACTGTCAACATAACCAGTGTGTTTTGTTACAAATCATCCGTACTTCTCTCAGTTCTTAAGGGTAAATCCAAAGTAGGTAATCTACATAAACAAAAAGCATAGCATAATAAAGTGAAAAGTGCAATGCTCGGTGTTGTAGTGAAATGTAGTTACTTATTTTCCTTTGATAAGCTAGAAAACCTTTACAATCTCATGATAGCTAGACTAATTAAATAAAGTAGTAGTAGCAGCATTTTCAACAATAGTCATAAAAATTATGATTTCTACATTGCCCAGCAATCTGATACATATTGCAACATGCATATTCATGGAATGATACCTTACTTCACATAACTTCTTATTCTTATGCAGTATCAGAGTATTCTACAGGTCAATTTCACAATATTAATGAGAAAAGTTAGAACAATTGTTGCTGGTTTTCCTTCTAATTTAGCATATATCAAAGGATTACAATATTATACTCAGCATGAATGAAAAATATTCTCTCCAGCATTTCTTTAATTTCAGTAAGTTACATAAAATCAGAAAGCATGTGACGTGACACATATGATATTGAATGACAACCTGTAAAAAACACTCCAGGAAGTTTAAATATATATGCCCTCATCAAAGTCCTTACTCTGAATGCTAAATGACAAATGCGTTTGTTTTTGTTTTCTGCCTTCACCTCTATGTTTTGCTTGTCTGTTTGTTGATTGGAGTAGATTCATATAGACCATATTTGGCATCAGATTGGTGGTGGTGGTGGTGGTGGGGGGGGGTTAAAATCCCAAAAGAAGTAAAAAAAAAAAACATGGAACATATTTTACAGTAGAAAACAACGAGGCTGGTAATTAGTTTACAACATCAAGTAAAAGTATCATGAAGAGGAATAGGGGAAGAAGAGAGAATGGACGAAGTGAAGACGTGTAGGATGGAAAGAAATTATTTGAAAGAAAGTCTCCAAAATGTTTTTCATTAATTCATTGAAATTGTTTACAGGTTCATAGGTAAGTACTATGCTAACTGTCCTTGGGGGCCATTTTAAGCTAGCCAGTTTCCCTTTTTGTGCTTGAAATGGTCTATCCTGTTTGTTTATAGATGGCCAATGATCGAAAATTACATATTACCAATAATACGAATAACTGGAATCATACCATAGATAATTTGATAGGATAAATTGTCATGTTTTTAAAGTATTAAGAATGCTAGTCAAAGGTTTATTGTTTCATTTGAAGATCATTAGAAGGTTTAACTACAGCTGAGTGAAACTAGGTGTGTTTGTGATGTTACTGCTGTATCTAAAAAGTGCTATTAACTGTCTGTTGCAGAAGGCCAGTTAGTATCAGTCCAGTCACAGACCTGAACATCCATCACAGACATTGCTGAATAGAAATAAAACAGACACCTATATTGGTAAACAGTGCCTTCCTTTTCTCATAAACAAATTAGAAACAGTATATTATTTACAGATCTTACTGCACTGGCTTTGAGCTGCTTGGCAGAGTGATGCAGTGGTTTGCATTTCACAATCATACTCCTAGGTTCTCTGCTTTGCTTCCCAAACATCCCAATTGGAATTAATTTGTGTATATGGAGCCTCCCCTGTGTCTGCATGAAGTTTTGCTGAGGATTCTTATTTCTTCATTCACCAAAAAAAATATGCAGATTAAAAAATTGGCAAGCCTCAAAATTAACCATGGATGTGGATACTGCTCTATTACCTTTATGCATGTCCATCATTCTTCAGTCAACAATATTAAATATAAAACTACATTAAAAATGATTTATTGGTCTTGTTTGGCATCTACTTCTCTGAAGTACAGGCTAACACTAAGGGACTCTGGCTAATAAAGTTCGCAGATGACTGCAAACTGGGAGCCATTATTGAATCACCAAATTATGTGGATACTCTACAAAGGGGCCTTACAGAAACAGATGTTTGGCGCCAGAGCCATGGGCTCAAGCTCAATGTCAAGAAATGTATAGTTATCTCCTTTGGGAAAAAACATGTACCCGGGAATTACCACATAGGTGGCAGTACACTAAACACCAAAAGTGTGATGAGACTTAGGGACACAGGTGGACAGTGGTCTTACCTTCAATAACCACATCACCACAACAGTCAGGAAATCCTTCTATGTGGCACACCTCATCACTAAGGGCTTTTCGTCCAGAAAAAAGGAGGTCATTGTCCCACTGTACTCATCCCTCATTAGAGCCATTATAGAATACAATGCCCCATTTGGTATGTACCTCTCAAGACATCTGCAACAACTGGAAAGGCTGCAGAAATACCTCACTAAAAGAATCACAGGCCTAAAGCAGATGCCATATGCTGATCCCCTTAAAAAACTCCAGCTATACTCTATCACATATCATCTACTCAGAGGTGACCTCTGCTTAACATACAAGGCCATGTCAAATCCAGAGCTGTTGGACATGCTACACTTAAAGAAATCCCAATTCCTCAGAACCACATGCTCCAGGGATCTACACCTTGTCATCACAATAAACAAACCATGCTGGAGGGATAGGTTCCTGACCCAGAGACTCCCCAGACTCTGGGATAGACTGCCCATACATGTCAAGCAGAGCACCTCTTTGGCCCTCTTCAAAAGGAGCCTTGATGATTGGATGGGAGAAAGGAAATTCACCCTGGGGATCAAATCAGTCGCCCTGCTAGACAGGGGTCCAGGGAAGTGAATAGTGTGGGAAGAAATAGCCAGAGAACTGTTATGGCTAGGCTTGTATAGGCCCTAGGGCTGATAGCCTAGTACCAACCTATGAACCTATGAACCTATGATTTAGACTTTAATGTACTTCAAAAATAAGTGCAGTGAGGCATTCCTGACTGTTCATTATACTACTGCACTTTGAGGGAGTTATAAGACACTAACCATGTCTGATATTCAGAGCACACCTCAGAGTGAGGCAGTATCTTGTCATGTTTTATTGCTTCCTTATGTACTATATCAGCATTCGTTTAAGCACAGTGACCTTATCCTTGGTCAAGCAGGAAAAATGATTCACAATAACAAATCATAAAAATATCTTAAACGTGCATACATGGTTTTCCTAAATTTGGAAAGGGAACAGTCCATTTAAATAGGTATTAAGACACAGACAAGTATGCAACAGGCTGATCCTTTTGAATTCCCAGGAATGGTGCTTTTCATACTTTAGGATAGGACAGGAAAACTGGAGGATTAAGTAGTAGTTGTTATCTTGTTAAAACAAATGAATGCTAGCTTCCTGTTACGTAGGCAAAGGCAATTTTAAGCTGTTGTAATAAATTTTGGAAGCATTAAACACTGTGCATATTTGAAGCTTATATGAGCATGTGCACATGCTGGCTCTCCTACACATATATACATGTTTACAGTGCACAAGAATGGTATCATACATTGTATGTGGATAGGGGATATTTTATTATAACTTAGTGTAATAAAATTACACATAAGTTCCACGTTTATTATGACCTAAAAAAAGGTATTAAAATTATTGTCCATTTAATTGCAATGATATGTCTGGCTACATATCAGACACAACTAATTGACAGTCATCAGTTAAAGGCACTTTGACAATTTCCTTTTGATTATTAAACCCTTAACAGTGCATTAAAATATTTAATGCATGCCCTCTTATTTCTTGTTTCTTACTTATACACTTAACCTTCTGGACTATACTAACTGACAAAAATGATACTTCACTTAGCCTATGAATATGTCTTCTTATTTCAGAAAGACAACATCTTTCTTATAGAATTTGCAGGTGATATCTTACGTGAGGTACCCCAGAGAACTGAAAACATTGACACGTGAAGAAAAAAGAAGAAGACGAAAGAGAGA